>NW_027443076.1:0-306362 GCF_048569485.1 Anomaloglossus baeobatrachus
CTTTCTCAGAGGGCTTTTTACAGTTTGTCTATTCCCAATTAGCCGGTTTAGTATACTTAATGAAAGTACTAATTCTTTCATAGGCCGCCCATTCTTAGTATTTGACGTTCAGGTAACAACAGGTAACTTTATTTGGAGTGGAAGCAGAGAGACAACACCAGATGCCAATTGTAGATCCTCTCACACCTGTGGTCACTGCAGCATCTGACTCCACTTTGTCCAAAAGGGATCTATTCCATTCAATTACACATGATCTAGATTAGACTGACAACAAGATACTGCACGGGACATAGCAGAGTTGGTGAAGTTGAGTGGTGATGAGTTTGCTATTTGGATGAATAAAGCAAGTAAAAAGTGTGTTAGATAAAAATTCATTTCAATTCGCTAATCGGGCTAATATGAATCAGGTGAATCGAGTTCTGCTTTTGGAAACTGGGTTAAGAAGGGGTGCACCGTTCCTGGAGGTACTGCAATACCAGGTCAATGCGTGGAGTGGACAGAGCAAGCTCTTTTTCCATCTCCCTGTTCTAAAAATCCATTTAATATATGGTCCCCAGATAGGGGACGTATCAGATATTAAACTGATAAGAACAGATTTTTGATTTAATGAAGCTTTCCAAAGCACCACAAAAAATGCATGACCGAAGTCACACCAAAAACAGTGCAAAGGCTAGGATTCGTGTGGACCCCACCATGAGGAGAGGGTCCCCAAAAATCAACCCCGTCCCTCCGAGCCAGAAGGCCACAGCAAGGGTCAGGGATCTTCGGTGCTCCCCCAAGCCGAAGCCTGGTTGAGCCTTGTCGTTGCTCCCAGCGTCCACCCAGGCATCTTACCCAAGTGGAGTAGAGAGCTACTAGTTGTTGGTTTCGCAGCCGAAACTGCCCGGACCGTCAACCGGTGTTGGTTTCTCAGCCCAAGGCTAACCGGACCTCCAACCGGGTGTTGGTTTCTCAGCCGAAGCTGACCCAGACCTCCAACCGGGTGTTGGTTTCTCAGCCGAAGCTGACCCGGACCTCCAACCGGGTGTTAGTTTCTCAGCCCAAAGCTGACCAGACCTCCGACCGGGATTATAAAAATTTCCCTTCCTAGCCAGAAGGCCGGGATAGGGTAATATGCTCAAAAAGTATGAAAAGGCAAGGTACGGTGTGCTACAGAGCCCAAGGCTTGCCGGGGTCCCAAGCCAGCAAGCTCAGACTCACTCCAGGGTCGTCAGTCCTGGGGCACGTTGTACCATAGCCCCCAACCCTTACTCAGTCTAATAGCCTCGATCCTGGTAGGGCCATGTTTTCCGCTAGATGAATATACTATCCACCCAGAGTACTAGCAAGCGCAACCTTCCAGTGTGCATTGTATCATTGTACTAAGGTGGCCTGGAGCTTAAACCACCTCTTCGAACAACACTACACTTGATCTTAGCCAAAAGGCCGAGAAGCGATAACCAGAATTGGTTTGGGCCTCGAGTGGCACCCTGGCCTATGCCGGACACATCTTAGGGAGAGAGAGCGAGAGGGAGACAAACCCACGCCTACACAAGACATTTTGTCACCCAAGCCAACCCTTGAAAAGGCTGCTTTGCAGAGCAAAAACAAGAAGAATGGTGCGTTTTGCAGCCGCCGCCCACTGCAATGAATCTGAATAACTCCTCCTTTAGGGCGCAAGCAACTCCCCTCCCCCTTGCAGTCTTTCCAATTCACGATACAAAAAGACGGACAGGACAGGTTGCCTGACTTTCCGTCACTGCCACCCTTTGCCATCCTTACCCGTAGAAAGCCCTTTCATCATCCCCAAACCCTAATCTTTTCCCTTTCCTTCCCAGCCCCCAAACCCTGCCCTCTGTACCTTTCTCACCACCCGCTTCCCTTCTCCTGTCATCCCCCTACCACCCGGGAAAAAAAGAGATTGCCCCCTCCTTCCACTAGCCCACCCTCCCACCCAAAGAACAACTTCTTCTGCGCAGCTTGTTTTCTAGGCAGCAGCGCTATTGTGATGTCATCGGGGGGCATTGTGACAAGCCGCCAGTGTTCCGTCTCTTCATGTTGTGCACTGTTCAAACCGAAAATACATCAACAGGCAGGCTACAGAAAAGCTTACTAACAAAGGTTAGAGAGGGGCTTTCTCAGAGGGCTTTTTACAGTTTGTCTATTCCCAATTAGCCGGTTTAGTATACTTAATGAAAGTACTAATTCTTTCATAGGCCGCCCATTCTTAGTATTTGACGTTCAGGTAACAACAGGTAACTTTATTTGGAGTGGAAGCAGAGAGATAACACCAGATGCCAATTGTAGATCCTCTCACACCTGTGGTCACTGCAGCATCTGACTCCACTTTGTCCAAAAGGGATCTATTCCATTCAATTACACATGATCTAGATTAGACTGACAACAAGATACTGCACGGGACATAGCAGAGTTGGTGAAGTTGAGTGGTGATGAGTTTGCTATTTGGATGAATAAAGCAAGTAAAAAGTGTGTTAGATAAAAATTCATTTCAATTCGCTAATCGGGCTAATATGAATCAGGTGAATCGAGTTCTGCTTTTGGAAACTGGGTTAAGAAGGGGTGCACCGTTCCTGGAGGTACTGCAATACCAGGTCAATGCGTGGAGTGGACAGAGCAAGCTCTTTTTCCATCTCCCTGTTCTAAAAATCCATTTAATATATGGTCCCCAGATAGGGGACGTATCAGATATTAAACTGATAAGAACAGATACTACACTTGATCTTAGCCAAAAGGCCGAGAAGCGATAACCAGAATTGGTTTGGGCCTCGAGTGGCACCCTGGCCTATGCCGGACACATCTTAGGGAGAGAGAGCGAGAGGGAGACAAACCCACGCCTACACAAGACATTTTGTCACCCAAGCCAACCCTTGAAAAGGCTGCTTTGCAGAGCAAAAACAAGAAGAATGGTGCGTTTTGCAGCCGCCGCCCACTGCAATGAATCTGAATAACTCCTCCTTTAGGGCGCAAGCAACTCCCCTCCCCCTTGCAGTCTTTCCAATTCACGATACAAAAAGACGGACAGGACAGGTTGCCTGACTTTCCGTCACTGCCACCCTTTGCCATCCTTACCCGTAGAAAGCCCTTTCATCATCCCCAAACCCTAATCTTTTCCCTTTCCTTCCCAGCCCCCAAACCCTGCCCTCTGTACCTTTCTCACCACCCGCTTCCCTTCTCCTGTCATCCCCCTACCACCCGGGAAAAAAAGAGATTGCCCCCTCCTTCCACTAGCCCACCCTCCCACCCAAAGAACAACTTCTTCTGCGCAGCTTGTTTTCTAGGCAGCAGCGCTATTGTGATGTCATCGGGGGGCATTGTGACAAGCCGCCAGTGTTCCGTCTCTTCATGTTGTGCACTGTTCAAACCGAAAATACATCAACAGGCAGGCTACAGAAAAGCTTACTAACAAAGGTTAGAGAGGGGCTTTCTCAGAGGGCTTTTTACAGTTTGTCTATTCCCAATTAGCCGGTTTAGTATACTTAATGAAAGTACTAATTCTTTCATAGGCCGCCCATTCTTAGTATTTGACGTTCAGGTAACAACAGGTAACTTTATTTGGAGTGGAAGCAGAGAGATAACACCAGATGCCAATTGTAGATCCTCTCACACCTGTGGTCACTGCAGCATCTGACTCCACTTTGTCCAAAAGGGATCTATTCCATTCAATTACACATGATCTAGATTAGACTGACAACAAGATACTGCACGGGACATAGCAGAGTTGGTGAAGTTGAGTGGTGATGAGTTTGCTATTTGGATGAATAAAGCAAGTAAAAAGTGTGTTAGATAAAAATTCATTTCAATTCGCTAATCGGGCTAATATGAATCAGGTGAATCGAGTTCTGCTTTTGGAAACTGGGTTAAGAAGGGGTGCACCGTTCCTGGAGGTACTGCAATACCAGGTCAATGCGTGGAGTGGACAGAGCAAGCTCTTTTTCCATCTCCCTGTTCTAAAAATCCATTTAATATATGGTCCCCAGATAGGGGACGTATCAGATATTAAACTGATAAGAACAGATACTACACTTGATCTTAGCCAAAAGGCCGAGAAGCGATAACCAGAATTGGTTTGGGCCTCGAGTGGCACCCTGGCCTATGCCGGACACATCTTAGGGAGAGAGAGCGAGAGGGAGACAAACCCACGCCTACACAAGACATTTTGTCACCCAAGCCAACCCTTGAAAAGGCTGCTTTGCAGAGCAAAAACAAGAAGAATGGTGCGTTTTGCAGCCGCCGCCCACTGCAATGAATCTGAATAACTCCTCCTTTAGGGCGCAAGCAACTCCCCTCCCCCTTGCAGTCTTTCCAATTCACGATACAAAAAGACGGACAGGACAGGTTGCCTGACTTTCCGTCACTGCCACCCTTTGCCATCCTTACCCGTAGAAAGCCCTTTCATCATCCCCAAACCCTAATCTTTTCCCTTTCCTTCCCAGCCCCCAAACCCTGCCCTCTGTACCTTTCTCACCACCCGCTTCCCTTCTCCTGTCATCCCCCTACCACCCGGGAAAAAAAGAGATTGCCCCCTCCTTCCACTAGCCCACCCTCCCACCCAAAGAACAACTTCTTCTGCGCAGCTTGTTTTCTAGGCAGCAGCGCTATTGTGATGTCATCGGGGGGCATTGTGACAAGCCGCCAGTGTTCCGTCTCTTCATGTTGTGCACTGTTCAAACCGAAAATACATCAACAGGCAGGCTACAGAAAAGCTTACTAACAAAGGTTAGAGAGGGGCTTTCTCAGAGGGCTTTTTACAGTTTGTCTATTCCCAATTAGCCGGTTTAGTATACTTAATGAAAGTACTAATTCTTTCATAGGCCGCCCATTCTTAGTATTTGACGTTCAGGTAACAACAGGTAACTTTATTTGGAGTGGAAGCAGAGAGATAACACCAGATGCCAATTGTAGATCCTCTCACACCTGTGGTCACTGCAGCATCTGACTCCACTTTGTCCAAAAGGGATCTATTCCATTCAATTACACATGATCTAGATTAGACTGACAACAAGATACTGCACGGGACATAGCAGAGTTGGTGAAGTTGAGTGGTGATGAGTTTGCTATTTGGATGAATAAAGCAAGTAAAAAGTGTGTTAGATAAAAATTCATTTCAATTCGCTAATCGGGCTAATATGAATCAGGTGAATCGAGTTCTGCTTTTGGAAACTGGGTTAAGAAGGGGTGCACCGTTCCTGGAGGTACTGCAATACCAGGTCAATGCGTGGAGTGGACAGAGCAAGCTCTTTTTCCATCTCCCTGTTCTAAAAATCCATTTAATATATGGTCCCCAGATAGGGGACGTATCAGATATTAAACTGATAAGAACAGATACTACACTTGATCTTAGCCAAAAGGCCGAGAAGCGATAACCAGAATTGGTTTGGGCCTCGAGTGGCACCCTGGCCTATGCCGGACACATCTTAGGGAGAGAGAGCGAGAGGGAGACAAACCCACGCCTACACAAGACATTTTGTCACCCAAGCCAACCCTTGAAAAGGCTGCTTTGCAGAGCAAAAACAAGAAGAATGGTGCGTTTTGCAGCCGCCGCCCACTGCAATGAATCTGAATAACTCCTCCTTTAGGGCGCAAGCAACTCCCCTCCCCCTTGCAGTCTTTCCAATTCACGATACAAAAAGACGGACAGGACAGGTTGCCTGACTTTCCGTCACTGCCACCCTTTGCCATCCTTACCCGTAGAAAGCCCTTTCATCATCCCCAAACCCTAATCTTTTCCCTTTCCTTCCCAGCCCCCAAACCCTGCCCTCTGTACCTTTCTCACCACCCGCTTCCCTTCTCCTGTCATCCCCCTACCACCCGGGAAAAAAAGAGATTGCCCCCTCCTTCCACTAGCCCACCCTCCCACCCAAAGAACAACTTCTTCTGCGCAGCTTGTTTTCTAGGCAGCAGCGCTATTGTGATGTCATCGGGGGGCATTGTGACAAGCCGCCAGTGTTCCGTCTCTTCATGTTGTGCACTGTTCAAACCGAAAATACATCAACAGGCAGGCTACAGAAAAGCTTACTAACAAAGGTTAGAGAGGGGCTTTCTCAGAGGGCTTTTTACAGTTTGTCTATTCCCAATTAGCCGGTTTAGTATACTTAATGAAAGTACTAATTCTTTCATAGGCCGCCCATTCTTAGTATTTGACGTTCAGGTAACAACAGGTAACTTTATTTGGAGTGGAAGCAGAGAGATAACACCAGATGCCAATTGTAGATCCTCTCACACCTGTGGTCACTGCAGCATCTGACTCCACTTTGTCCAAAAGGGATCTATTCCATTCAATTACACATGATCTAGATTAGACTGACAACAAGATACTGCACGGGACATAGCAGAGTTGGTGAAGTTGAGTGGTGATGAGTTTGCTATTTGGATGAATAAAGCAAGTAAAAAGTGTGTTAGATAAAAATTCATTTCAATTCGCTAATCGGGCTAATATGAATCAGGTGAATCGAGTTCTGCTTTTGGAAACTGGGTTAAGAAGGGGTGCACCGTTCCTGGAGGTACTGCAATACCAGGTCAATGCGTGGAGTGGACAGAGCAAGCTCTTTTTCCATCTCCCTGTTCTAAAAATCCATTTAATATATGGTCCCCAGATAGGGGACGTATCAGATATTAAACTGATAAGAACAGATACTACACTTGATCTTAGCCAAAAGGCCGAGAAGCGATAACCAGAATTGGTTTGGGCCTCGAGTGGCACCCTGGCCTATGCCGGACACATCTTAGGGAGAGAGAGCGAGAGGGAGACAAACCCACGCCTACACAAGACATTTTGTCACCCAAGCCAACCCTTGAAAAGGCTGCTTTGCAGAGCAAAAACAAGAAGAATGGTGCGTTTTGCAGCCGCCGCCCACTGCAATGAATCTGAATAACTCCTCCTTTAGGGCGCAAGCAACTCCCCTCCCCCTTGCAGTCTTTCCAATTCACGATACAAAAAGACGGACAGGACAGGTTGCCTGACTTTCCGTCACTGCCACCCTTTGCCATCCTTACCCGTAGAAAGCCCTTTCATCATCCCCAAACCCTAATCTTTTCCCTTTCCTTCCCAGCCCCCAAACCCTGCCCTCTGTACCTTTCTCACCACCCGCTTCCCTTCTCCTGTCATCCCCCTACCACCCGGGAAAAAAAGAGATTGCCCCCTCCTTCCACTAGCCCACCCTCCCACCCAAAGAACAACTTCTTCTGCGCAGCTTGTTTTCTAGGCAGCAGCGCTATTGTGATGTCATCGGGGGGCATTGTGACAAGCCGCCAGTGTTCCGTCTCTTCATGTTGTGCACTGTTCAAACCGAAAATACATCAACAGGCAGGCTACAGAAAAGCTTACTAACAAAGGTTAGAGAGGGGCTTTCTCAGAGGGCTTTTTACAGTTTGTCTATTCCCAATTAGCCGGTTTAGTATACTTAATGAAAGTACTAATTCTTTCATAGGCCGCCCATTCTTAGTATTTGACGTTCAGGTAACAACAGGTAACTTTATTTGGAGTGGAAGCAGAGAGATAACACCAGATGCCAATTGTAGATCCTCTCACACCTGTGGTCACTGCAGCATCTGACTCCACTTTGTCCAAAAGGGATCTATTCCATTCAATTACACATGATCTAGATTAGACTGACAACAAGATACTGCACGGGACATAGCAGAGTTGGTGAAGTTGAGTGGTGATGAGTTTGCTATTTGGATGAATAAAGCAAGTAAAAAGTGTGTTAGATAAAAATTCATTTCAATTCGCTAATCGGGCTAATATGAATCAGGTGAATCGAGTTCTGCTTTTGGAAACTGGGTTAAGAAGGGGTGCACCGTTCCTGGAGGTACTGCAATACCAGGTCAATGCGTGGAGTGGACAGAGCAAGCTCTTTTTCCATCTCCCTGTTCTAAAAATCCATTTAATATATGGTCCCCAGATAGGGGACGTATCAGATATTAAACTGATAAGAACAGATACTACACTTGATCTTAGCCAAAAGGCCGAGAAGCGATAACCAGAATTGGTTTGGGCCTCGAGTGGCACCCTGGCCTATGCCGGACACATCTTAGGGAGAGAGAGCGAGAGGGAGACAAACCCACGCCTACACAAGACATTTTGTCACCCAAGCCAACCCTTGAAAAGGCTGCTTTGCAGAGCAAAAACAAGAAGAATGGTGCGTTTTGCAGCCGCCGCCCACTGCAATGAATCTGAATAACTCCTCCTTTAGGGCGCAAGCAACTCCCCTCCCCCTTGCAGTCTTTCCAATTCACGATACAAAAAGACGGACAGGACAGGTTGCCTGACTTTCCGTCACTGCCACCCTTTGCCATCCTTACCCGTAGAAAGCCCTTTCATCATCCCCAAACCCTAATCTTTTCCCTTTCCTTCCCAGCCCCCAAACCCTGCCCTCTGTACCTTTCTCACCACCCGCTTCCCTTCTCCTGTCATCCCCCTACCACCCGGGAAAAAAAGAGATTGCCCCCTCCTTCCACTAGCCCACCCTCCCACCCAAAGAACAACTTCTTCTGCGCAGCTTGTTTTCTAGGCAGCAGCGCTATTGTGATGTCATCGGGGGGCATTGTGACAAGCCGCCAGTGTTCCGTCTCTTCATGTTGTGCACTGTTCAAACCGAAAATACATCAACAGGCAGGCTACAGAAAAGCTTACTAACAAAGGTTAGAGAGGGGCTTTCTCAGAGGGCTTTTTACAGTTTGTCTATTCCCAATTAGCCGGTTTAGTATACTTAATGAAAGTACTAATTCTTTCATAGGCCGCCCATTCTTAGTATTTGACGTTCAGGTAACAACAGGTAACTTTATTTGGAGTGGAAGCAGAGAGATAACACCAGATGCCAATTGTAGATCCTCTCACACCTGTGGTCACTGCAGCATCTGACTCCACTTTGTCCAAAAGGGATCTATTCCATTCAATTACACATGATCTAGATTAGACTGACAACAAGATACTGCACGGGACATAGCAGAGTTGGTGAAGTTGAGTGGTGATGAGTTTGCTATTTGGATGAATAAAGCAAGTAAAAAGTGTGTTAGATAAAAATTCATTTCAATTCGCTAATCGGGCTAATATGAATCAGGTGAATCGAGTTCTGCTTTTGGAAACTGGGTTAAGAAGGGGTGCACCGTTCCTGGAGGTACTGCAATACCAGGTCAATGCGTGGAGTGGACAGAGCAAGCTCTTTTTCCATCTCCCTGTTCTAAAAATCCATTTAATATATGGTCCCCAGATAGGGGACGTATCAGATATTAAACTGATAAGAACAGATACTACACTTGATCTTAGCCAAAAGGCCGAGAAGCGATAACCAGAATTGGTTTGGGCCTCGAGTGGCACCCTGGCCTATGCCGGACACATCTTAGGGAGAGAGAGCGAGAGGGAGACAAACCCACGCCTACACAAGACATTTTGTCACCCAAGCCAACCCTTGAAAAGGCTGGTTTGCAGAGCAAAAACAAGAAGAATGGTGCGTTTTGCAGCCGCCGCCCACTGCAATGAATCTGAATAACTCCTCCTTTAGGGCGCAAGCAACTCCCCTCCCCCTTGCAGTCTTTCCAATTCACGATACAAAAAGACGGACAGGACAGGTTGCCTGACTTTCCGTCACTGCCACCCTTTGCCATCCTTACCCGTAGAAAGCCCTTTCATCATCCCCAAACCCTAATCTTTTCCCTTTCCTTCCCAGCCCCCAAACCCTGCCCTCTGTACCTTTCTCACCACCCGCTTCCCTTCTCCTGTCATCCCCCTACCACCCGGGAAAAAAAGAGATTGCCCCCTCCTTCCACTAGCCCACCCTCCCACCCAAAGAACAACTTCTTCTGCGCAGCTTGTTTTCTAGGCAGCAGCGCTATTGTGATGTCATCGGGGGGCATTGTGACAAGCCGCCAGTGTTCCGTCTCTTCATGTTGTGCACTGTTCAAACCGAAAATACATCAACAGGCAGGCTACAGAAAAGCTTACTAACAAAGGTTAGAGAGGGGCTTTCTCAGAGGGCTTTTTACAGTTTGTCTATTCCCAATTAGCCGGTTTAGTATACTTAATGAAAGTACTAATTCTTTCATAGGCCGCCCATTCTTAGTATTTGACGTTCAGGTAACAACAGGTAACTTTATTTGGAGTGGAAGCAGAGAGATAACACCAGATGCCAATTGTAGATCCTCTCACACCTGTGGTCACTGCAGCATCTGACTCCACTTTGTCCAAAAGGGATCTATTCCATTCAATTACACATGATCTAGATTAGACTGACAACAAGATACTGCACGGGACATAGCAGAGTTGGTGAAGTTGAGTGGTGATGAGTTTGCTATTTGGATGAATAAAGCAAGTAAAAAGTGTGTTAGATAAAAATTCATTTCAATTCGCTAATCGGGCTAATATGAATCAGGTGAATCGAGTTCTGCTTTTGGAAACTGGGTTAAGAAGGGGTGCACCGTTCCTGGAGGTACTGCAATACCAGGTCAATGCGTGGAGTGGACAGAGCAAGCTCTTTTTCCATCTCCCTGTTCTAAAAATCCATTTAATATATGGTCCCCAGATAGGGGACGTATCAGATATTAAACTGATAAGAACAGATACTACACTTGATCTTAGCCAAAAGGCCGAGAAGCGATAACCAGAATTGGTTTGGGCCTCGAGTGGCACCCTGGCCTATGCCGGACACATCTTAGGGAGAGAGAGCGAGAGGGAGACAAACCCACGCCTACACAAGACATTTTGTCACCCAAGCCAACCCTTGAAAAGGCTGCTTTGCAGAGCAAAAACAAGAAGAATGGTGCGTTTTGCAGCCGCCGCCCACTGCAATGAATCTGAATAACTCCTCCTTTAGGGCGCAAGCAACTCCCCTCCCCCTTGCAGTCTTTCCAATTCACGATACAAAAAGACGGACAGGACAGGTTGCCTGACTTTCCGTCACTGCCACCCTTTGCCATCCTTACCCGTAGAAAGCCCTTTCATCATCCCCAAACCCTAATCTTTTCCCTTTCCTTCCCAGCCCCCAAACCCTGCCCTCTGTACCTTTCTCACCACCCGCTTCCCTTCTCCTGTCATCCCCCTACCACCCGGGAAAAAAAGAGATTGCCCCCTCCTTCCACTAGCCCACCCTCCCACCCAAAGAACAACTTCTTCTGCGCAGCTTGTTTTCTAGGCAGCAGCGCTATTGTGATGTCATCGGGGGGCATTGTGACAAGCCGCCAGTGTTCCGTCTCTTCATGTTGTGCACTGTTCAAACCGAAAATACATCAACAGGCAGGCTACAGAAAAGCTTACTAACAAAGGTTAGAGAGGGGCTTTCTCAGAGGGCTTTTTACAGTTTGTCTATTCCCAATTAGCCGGTTTAGTATACTTAATGAAAGTACTAATTCTTTCATAGGCCGCCCATTCTTAGTATTTGACGTTCAGGTAACAACAGGTAACTTTATTTGGAGTGGAAGCAGAGAGATAACACCAGATGCCAATTGTAGATCCTCTCACACCTGTGGTCACTGCAGCATCTGACTCCACTTTGTCCAAAAGGGATCTATTCCATTCAATTACACATGATCTAGATTAGACTGACAACAAGATACTGCACGGGACATAGCAGAGTTGGTGAAGTTGAGTGGTGATGAGTTTGCTATTTGGATGAATAAAGCAAGTAAAAAGTGTGTTAGATAAAAATTCATTTCAATTCGCTAATCGGGCTAATATGAATCAGGTGAATCGAGTTCTGCTTTTGGAAACTGGGTTAAGAAGGGGTGCACCGTTCCTGGAGGTACTGCAATACCAGGTCAATGCGTGGAGTGGACAGAGCAAGCTCTTTTTCCATCTCCCTGTTCTAAAAATCCATTTAATATATGGTCCCCAGATAGGGGACGTATCAGATATTAAACTGATAAGAACAGATACTACACTTGATCTTAGCCAAAAGGCCGAGAAGCGATAACCAGAATTGGTTTGGGCCTCGAGTGGCACCCTGGCCTATGCCGGACACATCTTAGGGAGAGAGAGCGAGAGGGAGACAAACCCACGCCTACACAAGACATTTTGTCACCCAAGCCAACCCTTGAAAAGGCTGCTTTGCAGAGCAAAAACAAGAAGAATGGTGCGTTTTGCAGCCGCCGCCCACTGCAATGAATCTGAATAACTCCTCCTTTAGGGCGCAAGCAACTCCCCTCCCCCTTGCAGTCTTTCCAATTCACGATACAAAAAGACGGACAGGACAGGTTGCCTGACTTTCCGTCACTGCCACCCTTTGCCATCCTTACCCGTAGAAAGCCCTTTCATCATCCCCAAACCCTAATCTTTTCCCTTTCCTTCCCAGCCCCCAAACCCTGCCCTCTGTACCTTTCTCACCACCCGCTTCCCTTCTCCTGTCATCCCCCTACCACCCGGGAAAAAAAGAGATTGCCCCCTCCTTCCACTAGCCCACCCTCCCACCCAAAGAACAACTTCTTCTGCGCAGCTTGTTTTCTAGGCAGCAGCGCTATTGTGATGTCATCGGGGGGCATTGTGACAAGCCGCCAGTGTTCCGTCTCTTCATGTTGTGCACTGTTCAAACCGAAAATACATCAACAGGCAGGCTACAGAAAAGCTTACTAACAAAGGTTAGAGAGGGGCTTTCTCAGAGGGCTTTTTACAGTTTGTCTATTCCCAATTAGCCGGTTTAGTATACTTAATGAAAGTACTAATTCTTTCATAGGCCGCCCATTCTTAGTATTTGACGTTCAGGTAACAACAGGTAACTTTATTTGGAGTGGAAGCAGAGAGATAACACCAGATGCCAATTGTAGATCCTCTCACACCTGTGGTCACTGCAGCATCTGACTCCACTTTGTCCAAAAGGGATCTATTCCATTCAATTACACATGATCTAGATTAGACTGACAACAAGATACTGCACGGGACATAGCAGAGTTGGTGAAGTTGAGTGGTGATGAGTTTGCTATTTGGATGAATAAAGCAAGTAAAAAGTGTGTTAGATAAAAATTCATTTCAATTCGCTAATCGGGCTAATATGAATCAGGTGAATCGAGTTCTGCTTTTGGAAACTGGGTTAAGAAGGGGTGCACCGTTCCTGGAGGTACTGCAATACCAGGTCAATGCGTGGAGTGGACAGAGCAAGCTCTTTTTCCATCTCCCTGTTCTAAAAATCCATTTAATATATGGTCCCCAGATAGGGGACGTATCAGATATTAAACTGATAAGAACAGATACTACACTTGATCTTAGCCAAAAGGCCGAGAAGCGATAACCAGAATTGGTTTGGGCCTCGAGTGGCACCCTGGCCTATGCCGGACACATCTTAGGGAGAGAGAGCGAGAGGGAGACAAACCCACGCCTACACAAGACATTTTGTCACCCAAGCCAACCCTTGAAAAGGCTGCTTTGCAGAGCAAAAACAAGAAGAATGGTGCGTTTTGCAGCCGCCGCCCACTGCAATGAATCTGAATAACTCCTCCTTTAGGGCGCAAGCAACTCCCCTCCCCCTTGCAGTCTTTCCAATTCACGATACAAAAAGACGGACAGGACAGGTTGCCTGACTTTCCGTCACTGCCACCCTTTGCCATCCTTACCCGTAGAAAGCCCTTTCATCATCCCCAAACCCTAATCTTTTCCCTTTCCTTCCCAGCCCCCAAACCCTGCCCTCTGTACCTTTCTCACCACCCGCTTCCCTTCTCCTGTCATCCCCCTACCACCCGGGAAAAAAAGAGATTGCCCCCTCCTTCCACTAGCCCACCCTCCCACCCAAAGAACAACTTCTTCTGCGCAGCTTGTTTTCTAGGCAGCAGCGCTATTGTGATGTCATCGGGGGGCATTGTGACAAGCCGCCAGTGTTCCGTCTCTTCATGTTGTGCACTGTTCAAACCGAAAATACATCAACAGGCAGGCTACAGAAAAGCTTACTAACAAAGGTTAGAGAGGGGCTTTCTCAGAGGGCTTTTTACAGTTTGTCTATTCCCAATTAGCCGGTTTAGTATACTTAATGAAAGTACTAATTCTTTCATAGGCCGCCCATTCTTAGTATTTGACGTTCAGGTAACAACAGGTAACTTTATTTGGAGTGGAAGCAGAGAGATAACACCAGATGCCAATTGTAGATCCTCTCACACCTGTGGTCACTGCAGCATCTGACTCCACTTTGTCCAAAAGGGATCTATTCCATTCAATTACACATGATCTAGATTAGACTGACAACAAGATACTGCACGGGACATAGCAGAGTTGGTGAAGTTGAGTGGTGATGAGTTTGCTATTTGGATGAATAAAGCAAGTAAAAAGTGTGTTAGATAAAAATTCATTTCAATTCGCTAATCGGGCTAATATGAATCAGGTGAATCGAGTTCTGCTTTTGGAAACTGGGTTAAGAAGGGGTGCACCGTTCCTGGAGGTACTGCAATACCAGGTCAATGCGTGGAGTGGACAGAGCAAGCTCTTTTTCCATCTCCCTGTTCTAAAAATCCATTTAATATATGGTCCCCAGATAGGGGACGTATCAGATATTAAACTGATAAGAACAGATACTACACTTGATCTTAGCCAAAAGGCCGAGAAGCGATAACCAGAATTGGTTTGGGCCTCGAGTGGCACCCTGGCCTATGCCGGACACATCTTAGGGAGAGAGAGCGAGAGGGAGACAAACCCACGCCTACACAAGACATTTTGTCACCCAAGCCAACCCTTGAAAAGGCTGCTTTGCAGAGCAAAAACAAGAAGAATGGTGCGTTTTGCAGCCGCCGCCCACTGCAATGAATCTGAATAACTCCTCCTTTAGGGCGCAAGCAACTCCCCTCCCCCTTGCAGTCTTTCCAATTCACGATACAAAAAGACGGACAGGACAGGTTGCCTGACTTTCCGTCACTGCCACCCTTTGCCATCCTTACCCGTAGAAAGCCCTTTCATCATCCCCAAACCCTAATCTTTTCCCTTTCCTTCCCAGCCCCCAAACCCTGCCCTCTGTACCTTTCTCACCACCCGCTTCCCTTCTCCTGTCATCCCCCTACCACCCGGGAAAAAAAGAGATTGCCCCCTCCTTCCACTAGCCCACCCTCCCACCCAAAGAACAACTTCTTCTGCGCAGCTTGTTTTCTAGGCAGCAGCGCTATTGTGATGTCATCGGGGGGCATTGTGACAAGCCGCCAGTGTTCCGTCTCTTCATGTTGTGCACTGTTCAAACCGAAAATACATCAACAGGCAGGCTACAGAAAAGCTTACTAACAAAGGTTAGAGAGGGGCTTTCTCAGAGGGCTTTTTACAGTTTGTCTATTCCCAATTAGCCGGTTTAGTATACTTAATGAAAGTACTAATTCTTTCATAGGCCGCCCATTCTTAGTATTTGACGTTCAGGTAACAACAGGTAACTTTATTTGGAGTGGAAGCAGAGAGATAACACCAGATGCCAATTGTAGATCCTCTCACACCTGTGGTCACTGCAGCATCTGACTCCACTTTGTCCAAAAGGGATCTATTCCATTCAATTACACATGATCTAGATTAGACTGACAACAAGATACTGCACGGGACATAGCAGAGTTGGTGAAGTTGAGTGGTGATGAGTTTGCTATTTGGATGAATAAAGCAAGTAAAAAGTGTGTTAGATAAAAATTCATTTCAATTCGCTAATCGGGCTAATATGAATCAGGTGAATCGAGTTCTGCTTTTGGAAACTGGG
Organism: Anomaloglossus baeobatrachus; assembly: GCF_048569485.1. Taxonomy (NCBI): domain Eukaryota; kingdom Metazoa; phylum Chordata; class Amphibia; order Anura; family Aromobatidae; genus Anomaloglossus; species Anomaloglossus baeobatrachus. The sequence continues at coordinate 15,630 of NW_027443076.1, forward strand.
TTAAGAAGGGGTGCACCGTTCCTGGAGGTACTGCAATACCAGGTCAATGCGTGGAGTGGACAGAGCAAGCTCTTTTTCCATCTCCCTGTTCTAAAAATCCATTTAATATATGGTCCCCAGATAGGGGACGTATCAGATATTAAACTGATAAGAACAGATACTACACTTGATCTTAGCCAAAAGGCCGAGAAGCGATAACCAGAATTGGTTTGGGCCTCGAGTGGCACCCTGGCCTATGCCGGACACATCTTAGGGAGAGAGAGCGAGAGGGAGACAAACCCACGCCTACACAAGACATTTTGTCACCCAAGCCAACCCTTGAAAAGGCTGCTTTGCAGAGCAAAAACAAGAAGAATGGTGCGTTTTGCAGCCGCCGCCCACTGCAATGAATCTGAATAACTCCTCCTTTAGGGCGCAAGCAACTCCCCTCCCCCTTGCAGTCTTTCCAATTCACGATACAAAAAGACGGACAGGACAGGTTGCCTGACTTTCCGTCACTGCCACCCTTTGCCATCCTTACCCGTAGAAAGCCCTTTCATCATCCCCAAACCCTAATCTTTTCCCTTTCCTTCCCAGCCCCCAAACCCTGCCCTCTGTACCTTTCTCACCACCCGCTTCCCTTCTCCTGTCATCCCCCTACCACCCGGGAAAAAAAGAGATTGCCCCCTCCTTCCACTAGCCCACCCTCCCACCCAAAGAACAACTTCTTCTGCGCAGCTTGTTTTCTAGGCAGCAGCGCTATTGTGATGTCATCGGGGGGCATTGTGACAAGCCGCCAGTGTTCCGTCTCTTCATGTTGTGCACAGTTCAAACGGAAAATACATCAACAGGCAGACTACAGAAAAGCTTACTATCAAAGGTTAGAGGGGGGCTTTCTCAGAGGGCTTTTTACAGTTTTTCTATTCCCAATTAGCCGTTTAAGTGTACTTATTGAAAGTAGTAATTCTTTCATAGGCCGCCCTTTCTTAGTATTTGACGTTCCTTATATTGCGGTATGAGGCTTCGCAGTAGGTTGCAAACATTCATCACCCATGACTGTCCCCAATTGAGCTCAGAAGCTCAATGTCTATCATGACCTCTCTTTTAGAATGTCCAAGAGCAAGCAAACTATTCCTCCAGGAGAGGGCGCCAACAGACTACTAAAGAGATCATCATTACTCAAAGAAAACCCCAAAAACCAATGCATGATAGGAATAAACAGGTAACTTTCTTTGGAGTGGAAGCGGAGAGATCGCACCAGATGCCAATTCTAGATCTTATCACACCTGTGGTCACTGCAGCAGCAGGTGAATCCACTTTGTCCAAAAGGGATCTATTCCATTCAATTGCAAATGATCTAGATAAGACAGAGAACTGCAGCACGGGGACATAGCCGAGTTGGTCAGGTTGAGTGGTGATGAGTTTGCTATTTGGATGAATAAAGAAAGTCAAAAGTGTGAAAGATAAAAAACAAAAGGAGGAAGTGTGAAAAGTGAATGGGCCAAATTGAGGTGCATATGAAGACGTATGCTTTCTTCCAATTCATTAAATCGGGCTAATATGAATCAGGTGAATTGAGTTCTGCTTTTGGAAACTGGGTTAAGAAGGGGTGCACCGTTCCTGGAGGTACTGCAATACCAGGTCAATGCGTGGAGTGGACAGAGCAAGCTCTTTTTCCATCTCCCTGTTCTAAAAATCCATTTAATATATGGTCCCCAGATAGGGGACGTATCAGATATTAAACTGATAAGAACAGATACTACACTTGATCTTAGCCAAAAGGCCGAGAAGCGATAACCAGAATTGGTTTGGGCCTCGAGTGGCACCCTGGCCTATGCCGGACACATCTTAGGGAGAGAGAGCGAGAGGGAGACAAACCCACGCCTACACAAGACATTTTGTCACCCAAGCCAACCCTTGAAAAGGCTGCTTTGCAGAGCAAAAACAAGAAGAATGGTGCGTTTTGCAGCCGCCGCCCACTGCAATGAATCTGAATAACTCCTCCTTTAGGGCGCAAGCAACTCCCCTCCCCCTTGCAGTCTTTCCAATTCACGATACAAAAAGACGGACAGGACAGGTTGCCTGACTTTCCGTCACTGCCACCCTTTGCCATCCTTACCCGTAGAAAGCCCTTTCATCATCCCCAAACCCTAATCTTTTCCCTTTCCTTCCCAGCCCCCAAACCCTGCCCTCTGTACCTTTCTCACCACCCGCTTCCCTTCTCCTGTCATCCCCCTACCACCCGGGAAAAAAAGAGATTGCCCCCTCCTTCCACTAGCCCACCCTCCCACCCAAAGAACAACTTCTTCTGCGCAGCTTGTTTTCTAGGCAGCAGCGCTATTGTGATGTCATCGGGGGGCATTGTGACAAGCCGCCAGTGTTCCGTCTCTTCATGTTGTGCACAGTTCAAACGGAAAATACATCAACAGGCAGACTACAGAAAAGCTTACTATCAAAGGTTAGAGGGGGGCTTTCTCAGAGGGCTTTTTACAGTTTTTCTATTCCCAATTAGCCGTTTAAGTGTACTTATTGAAAGTAGTAATTCTTTCATAGGCCGCCCTTTCTTAGTATTTGACGTTCCTTATATTGCGGTATGAGGCTTCGCAGTAGGTTGCAAACATTCATCACCCATGACTGTCCCCAATTGAGCTCAGAAGCTCAATGTCTATCATGACCTCTCTTTTAGAATGTCCAAGAGCAAGCAAACTATTCCTCCAGGAGAGGGCGCCAACAGACTACTAAAGAGATCATCATTACTCAAAGAAAACCCCAAAAACCAATGCATGATAGGAATAAACAGGTAACTTTCTTTGGAGTGGAAGCGGAGAGATCGCACCAGATGCCAATTCTAGATCTTATCACACCTGTGGTCACTGCAGCAGCAGGTGAATCCACTTTGTCCAAAAGGGATCTATTCCATTCAATTGCAAATGATCTAGATAAGACAGAGAACTGCAGCACGGGGACATAGCCGAGTTGGTCAGGTTGAGTGGTGATGAGTTTGCTATTTGGATGAATAAAGAAAGTCAAAAGTGTGAAAGATAAAAAACAAAAGGAGGAAGTGTGAAAAGTGAATGGGCCAAATTGAGGTGCATATGAAGACGTATGCTTTCTTCCAATTCATTAAATCGGGCTAATATGAATCAGGTGAATTGAGTTCTGCTTTTGGAAACTGGGTTAAGAAGGGGTGCACCGTTCCTGGAGGTACTGCAATACCAGGTCAATGCGTGGAGTGGACAGAGCAAGCTCTTTTTCCATCTCCCTGTTCTAAAAATCCATTTAATATATGGTCCCCAGATAGGGGACGTATCAGATATTAAACTGATAAGAACAGATACTACACTTGATCTTAGCCAAAAGGCCGAGAAGCGATAACCAGAATTGGTTTGGGCCTCGAGTGGCACCCTGGCCTATGCCGGACACATCTTAGGGAGAGAGAGCGAGAGGGAGACAAACCCACGCCTACACAAGACATTTTGTCACCCAAGCCAACCCTTGAAAAGGCTGCTTTGCAGAGCAAAAACAAGAAGAATGGTGCGTTTTGCAGCCGCCGCCCACTGCAATGAATCTGAATAACTCCTCCTTTAGGGCGCAAGCAACTCCCCTCCCCCTTGCAGTCTTTCCAATTCACGATACAAAAAGACGGACAGGACAGGTTGCCTGACTTTCCGTCACTGCCACCCTTTGCCATCCTTACCCGTAGAAAGCCCTTTCATCATCCCCAAACCCTAATCTTTTCCCTTTCCTTCCCAGCCCCCAAACCCTGCCCTCTGTACCTTTCTCACCACCCGCTTCCCTTCTCCTGTCATCCCCCTACCACCCGGGAAAAAAAGAGATTGCCCCCTCCTTCCACTAGCCCACCCTCCCACCCAAAGAACAACTTCTTCTGCGCAGCTTGTTTTCTAGGCAGCAGCGCTATTGTGATGTCATCGGGGGGCATTGTGACAAGCCGCCAGTGTTCCGTCTCTTCATGTTGTGCACAGTTCAAACGGAAAATACATCAACAGGCAGACTACAGAAAAGCTTACTATCAAAGGTTAGAGGGGGGCTTTCTCAGAGGGCTTTTTACAGTTTTTCTATTCCCAATTAGCCGTTTAAGTGTACTTATTGAAAGTAGTAATTCTTTCATAGGCCGCCCTTTCTTAGTATTTGACGTTCCTTATATTGCGGTATGAGGCTTCGCAGTAGGTTGCAAACATTCATCACCCATGACTGTCCCCAATTGAGCTCAGAAGCTCAATGTCTATCATGACCTCTCTTTTAGAATGTCCAAGAGCAAGCAAACTATTCCTCCAGGAGAGGGCGCCAACAGACTACTAAAGAGATCATCATTACTCAAAGAAAACCCCAAAAACCAATGCATGATAGGAATAAACAGGTAACTTTCTTTGGAGTGGAAGCGGAGAGATCGCACCAGATGCCAATTCTAGATCTTATCACACCTGTGGTCACTGCAGCAGCAGGTGAATCCACTTTGTCCAAAAGGGATCTATTCCATTCAATTGCAAATGATCTAGATAAGACAGAGAACTGCAGCACGGGGACATAGCCGAGTTGGTCAGGTTGAGTGGTGATGAGTTTGCTATTTGGATGAATAAAGAAAGTCAAAAGTGTGAAAGATAAAAAACAAAAGGAGGAAGTGTGAAAAGTGAATGGGCCAAATTGAGGTGCATATGAAGACGTATGCTTTCTTCCAATTCATTAAATCGGGCTAATATGAATCAGGTGAATTGAGTTCTGCTTTTGGAAACTGGGTTAAGAAGGGGTGCACCGTTCCTGGAGGTACTGCAATACCAGGTCAATGCGTGGAGTGGACAGAGCAAGCTCTTTTTCCATCTCCCTGTTCTAAAAATCCATTTAATATATGGTCCCCAGATAGGGGACGTATCAGATATTAAACTGATAAGAACAGATACTACACTTGATCTTAGCCAAAAGGCCGAGAAGCGATAACCAGAATTGGTTTGGGCCTCGAGTGGCACCCTGGCCTATGCCGGACACATCTTAGGGAGAGAGAGCGAGAGGGAGACAAACCCACGCCTACACAAGACATTTTGTCACCCAAGCCAACCCTTGAAAAGGCTGCTTTGCAGAGCAAAAACAAGAAGAATGGTGCGTTTTGCAGCCGCCGCCCACTGCAATGAATCTGAATAACTCCTCCTTTAGGGCGCAAGCAACTCCCCTCCCCCTTGCAGTCTTTCCAATTCACGATACAAAAAGACGGACAGGACAGGTTGCCTGACTTTCCGTCACTGCCACCCTTTGCCATCCTTACCCGTAGAAAGCCCTTTCATCATCCCCAAACCCTAATCTTTTCCCTTTCCTTCCCAGCCCCCAAACCCTGCCCTCTGTACCTTTCTCACCACCCGCTTCCCTTCTCCTGTCATCCCCCTACCACCCGGGAAAAAAAGAGATTGCCCCCTCCTTCCACTAGCCCACCCTCCCACCCAAAGAACAACTTCTTCTGCGCAGCTTGTTTTCTAGGCAGCAGCGCTATTGTGATGTCATCGGGGGGCATTGTGACAAGCCGCCAGTGTTCCGTCTCTTCATGTTGTGCACAGTTCAAACGGAAAATACATCAACAGGCAGACTACAGAAAAGCTTACTATCAAAGGTTAGAGGGGGGCTTTCTCAGAGGGCTTTTTACAGTTTTTCTATTCCCAATTAGCCGTTTAAGTGTACTTATTGAAAGTAGTAATTCTTTCATAGGCCGCCCTTTCTTAGTATTTGACGTTCCTTATATTGCGGTATGAGGCTTCGCAGTAGGTTGCAAACATTCATCACCCATGACTGTCCCCAATTGAGCTCAGAAGCTCAATGTCTATCATGACCTCTCTTTTAGAATGTCCAAGAGCAAGCAAACTATTCCTCCAGGAGAGGGCGCCAACAGACTACTAAAGAGATCATCATTACTCAAAGAAAACCCCAAAAACCAATGCATGATAGGAATAAACAGGTAACTTTCTTTGGAGTGGAAGCGGAGAGATCGCACCAGATGCCAATTCTAGATCTTATCACACCTGTGGTCACTGCAGCAGCAGGTGAATCCACTTTGTCCAAAAGGGATCTATTCCATTCAATTGCAAATGATCTAGATAAGACAGAGAACTGCAGCACGGGGACATAGCCGAGTTGGTCAGGTTGAGTGGTGATGAGTTTGCTATTTGGATGAATAAAGAAAGTCAAAAGTGTGAAAGATAAAAAACAAAAGGAGGAAGTGTGAAAAGTGAATGGGCCAAATTGAGGTGCATATGAAGACGTATGCTTTCTTCCAATTCATTAAATCGGGCTAATATGAATCAGGTGAATTGAGTTCTGCTTTTGGAAACTGGGTTAAGAAGGGGTGCACCGTTCCTGGAGGTACTGCAATACCAGGTCAATGCGTGGAGTGGACAGAGCAAGCTCTTTTTCCATCTCCCTGTTCTAAAAATCCATTTAATATATGGTCCCCAGATAGGGGACGTATCAGATATTAAACTGATAAGAACAGATACTACACTTGATCTTAGCCAAAAGGCCGAGAAGCGATAACCAGAATTGGTTTGGGCCTCGAGTGGCACCCTGGCCTATGCCGGACACATCTTAGGGAGAGAGAGCGAGAGGGAGACAAACCCACGCCTACACAAGACATTTTGTCACCCAAGCCAACCCTTGAAAAGGCTGCTTTGCAGAGCAAAAACAAGAAGAATGGTGCGTTTTGCAGCCGCCGCCCACTGCAATGAATCTGAATAACTCCTCCTTTAGGGCGCAAGCAACTCCCCTCCCCCTTGCAGTCTTTCCAATTCACGATACAAAAAGACGGACAGGACAGGTTGCCTGACTTTCCGTCACTGCCACCCTTTGCCATCCTTACCCGTAGAAAGCCCTTTCATCATCCCCAAACCCTAATCTTTTCCCTTTCCTTCCCAGCCCCCAAACCCTGCCCTCTGTACCTTTCTCACCACCCGCTTCCCTTCTCCTGTCATCCCCCTACCACCCGGGAAAAAAAGAGATTGCCCCCTCCTTCCACTAACCCACCCTCCCACCCAAAGAACAACTTCTTCTGCGCAGCTTGTTTTCTAGGCAGCAGCGCTATTGTGATGTCATCGGGGGGCATTGTGACAAGCCGCCAGTGTTCCGTCTCTTCATGTTGTGCACAGTTCAAACGGAAAATACATCAACAGGCAGACTACAGAAAAGCTTACTATCAAAGGTTAGAGGGGGGCTTTCTCAGAGGGCTTTTTACAGTTTTTCTATTCCCAATTAGCCGTTTAAGTGTACTTATTGAAAGTAGTAATTCTTTCATAGGCCGCCCTTTCTTAGTATTTGACGTTCCTTATATTGCGGTATGAGGCTTCGCAGTAGGTTGCAAACATTCATCACCCATGACTGTCCCCAATTGAGCTCAGAAGCTCAATGTCTATCATGACCTCTCTTTTAGAATGTCCAAGAGCAAGCAAACTATTCCTCCAGGAGAGGGCGCCAACAGACTACTAAAGAGATCATCATTACTCAAAGAAAACCCCAAAAACCAATGCATGATAGGAATAAACAGGTAACTTTCTTTGGAGTGGAAGCGGAGAGATCGCACCAGATGCCAATTCTAGATCTTATCACACCTGTGGTCACTGCAGCAGCAGGTGAATCCACTTTGTCCAAAAGGGATCTATTCCATTCAATTGCAAATGATCTAGATAAGACAGAGAACTGCAGCACGGGGACATAGCCGAGTTGGTCAGGTTGAGTGGTGATGAGTTTGCTATTTGGATGAATAAAGAAAGTCAAAAGTGTGAAAGATAAAAAACAAAAGGAGGAAGTGTGAAAAGTGAATGGGCCAAATTGAGGTGCATATGAAGACGTATGCTTTCTTCCAATTCATTAAATCGGGCTAATATGAATCAGGTGAATTGAGTTCTGCTTTTGGAAACTGGGTTAAGAAGGGGTGCACCGTTCCTGGAGGTACTGCAATACCAGGTCAATGCGTGGAGTGGACAGAGCAAGCTCTTTTTCCATCTCCCTGTTCTAAAAATCCATTTAATATATGGTCCCCAGATAGGGGACGTATCAGATATTAAACTGATAAGAACAGATACTACACTTGATCTTAGCCAAAAGGCCGAGAAGCGATAACCAGAATTGGTTTGGGCCTCGAGTGGCACCCTGGCCTATGCCGGACACATCTTAGGGAGAGAGAGCGAGAGGGAGACAAACCCACGCCTACACAAGACATTTTGTCACCCAAGCCAACCCTTGAAAAGGCTGCTTTGCAGAGCAAAAACAAGAAGAATGGTGCGTTTTGCAGCCGCCGCCCACTGCAATGAATCTGAATAACTCCTCCTTTAGGGTGCAAGCAACTCCCCTCCCCCTTGCAGTCTTTCCAATTCACGATACAAAAAGACGGACAGGACAGGTTGCCTGACTTTCCGTCACTGCCACCCTTTGCCATCCTTACCTGTAGAAAGCCCTTTCATCATCCCCAAACCCTAATCTTTTCCCTTTCCTTCCCAGCCCCCAAACCCTGCCCTCTGTACCTTTCTCACCACCCGCTTCCCTTCTCCTGTCATCCCCCTACCACCCGGGAAAAAAAGAGATTGCCCCCTCCTTCCACTAGCCCACCCTCCCACCCAAAGAACAACTTCTTCTGCGCAGCTTGTTTTCTAGGCAGCAGCGCTATTGTGATGTCATCGGGGGGCATTGTGACAAGCCGCCAGTGTTCCGTCTCTTCATGTTGTGCACAGTTCAAACGGAAAATACATCAACAGGCAGACTACAGAAAAGCTTACTATCAAAGGTTAGAGGGGGGCTTTCTCAGAGGGCTTTTTACAGTTTTTCTATTCCCAATTAGCCGTTTAAGTGTACTTATTGAAAGTAGTAATTCTTTCATAGGCCGCCCTTTCTTAGTATTTGACGTTCCTTATATTGCGGTATGAGGCTTCGCAGTAGGTTGCAAACATTCATCACCCATGACTGTCCCCAATTGAGCTCAGAAGCTCAATGTCTATCATGACCTCTCTTTTAGAATGTCCAAGAGCAAGCAAACTATTCCTCCAGGAGAGGGCGCCAACAGACTACTAAAGAGATCATCATTACTCAAAGAAAACCCCAAAAACCAATGCATGATAGGAATAAACAGGTAACTTTCTTTGGAGTGGAAGCGGAGAGATCGCACCAGATGCCAATTCTAGATCTTATCACACCTGTGGTCACTGCAGCAGCAGGTGAATCCACTTTGTCCAAAAGGGATCTATTCCATTCAATTGCAAATGATCTAGATAAGACAGAGAACTGCAGCACGGGGACATAGCCGAGTTGGTCAGGTTGAGTGGTGATGAGTTTGCTATTTGGATGAATAAAGAAAGTCAAAAGTGTGAAAGATAAAAAACAAAAGGAGGAAGTGTGAAAAGTGAATGGGCCAAATTGAGGTGCATATGAAGACGTATGCTTTCTTCCAATTCATTAAATCGGGCTAATATGAATCAGGTGAATTGAGTTCTGCTTTTGGAAACTGGGTTAAGAAGGGGTGCACCGTTCCTGGAGGTACTGCAATACCAGGTCAATGCGTGGAGTGGACAGAGCAAGCTCTTTTTCCATCTCCCTGTTCTAAAAATCCATTTAATATATGGTCCCCAGATAGGGGACGTATCAGATATTAAACTGATAAGAACAGATACTACACTTGATCTTAGCCAAAAGGCCGAGAAGCGATAACCAGAATTGGTTTGGGCCTCGAGTGGCACCCTGGCCTATGCCGGACACATCTTAGGGAGAGAGAGCGAGAGGGAGACAAACCCACGCCTACACAAGACATTTTGTCACCCAAGCCAACCCTTGAAAAGGCTGCTTTGCAGAGCAAAAACAAGAAGAATGGTGCGTTTTGCAGCCGCCGCCCACTGCAATGAATCTGAATAACTCCTCCTTTAGGGCGCAAGCAACTCCCCTCCCCCTTGCAGTCTTTCCAATTCACGATACAAAAAGACGGACAGGACAGGTTGCCTGACTTTCCGTCACTGCCACCCTTTGCCATCCTTACCCGTAGAAAGCCCTTTCATCATCCCCAAACCCTAATCTTTTCCCTTTCCTTCCCAGCCCCCAAACCCTGCCCTCTGTACCTTTCTCACCACCCGCTTCCCTTCTCCTGTCATCCCCCTACCACCCGGGAAAAAAAGAGATTGCCCCCTCCTTCCACTAGCCCACCCTCCCACCCAAAGAACAACTTCTTCTGCGCAGCTTGTTTTCTAGGCAGCAGCGCTATTGTGATGTCATCGGGGGGCATTGTGACAAGCCGCCAGTGTTCCGTCTCTTCATGTTGTGCACAGTTCAAACGGAAAATACATCAACAGGCAGACTACAGAAAAGCTTACTATCAAAGGTTAGAGGGGGGCTTTCTCAGAGGGCTTTTTACAGTTTTTCTATTCCCAATTAGCCGTTTAAGTGTACTTATTGAAAGTAGTAATTCTTTCATAGGCCGCCCTTTCTTAGTATTTGACGTTCCTTATATTGCGGTATGAGGCTTCGCAGTAGGTTGCAAACATTCATCACCCATGACTGTCCCCAATTGAGCTCAGAAGCTCAATGTCTATCATGACCTCTCTTTTAGAATGTCCAAGAGCAAGCAAACTATTCCTCCAGGAGAGGGCGCCAACAGACTACTAAAGAGATCATCATTACTCAAAGAAAACCCCAAAAACCAATGCATGATAGGAATAAACAGGTAACTTTCTTTGGAGTGGAAGCGGAGAGATCGCACCAGATGCCAATTCTAGATCTTATCACACCTGTGGTCACTGCAGCAGCAGGTGAATCCACTTTGTCCAAAAGGGATCTATTCCATTCAATTGCAAATGATCTAGATAAGACAGAGAACTGCAGCACGGGGACATAGCCGAGTTGGTCAGGTTGAGTGGTGATGAGTTTGCTATTTGGATGAATAAAGAAAGTCAAAAGTGTGAAAGATAAAAAACAAAAGGAGGAAGTGTGAAAAGTGAATGGGCCAAATTGAGGTGCATATGAAGACGTATGCTTTCTTCCAATTCATTAAATCGGGCTAATATGAATCAGGTGAATTGAGTTCTGCTTTTGGAAACTGGGTTAAGAAGGGGTGCACCGTTCCTGGAGGTACTGCAATACCAGGTCAATGCGTGGAGTGGACAGAGCAAGCTCTTTTTCCATCTCCCTGTTCTAAAAATCCATTTAATATATGGTCCCCAGATAGGGGACGTATCAGATATTAAACTGATAAGAACAGATACTACACTTGATCTTAGCCAAAAGGCCGAGAAGCGATAACCAGAATTGGTTTGGGCCTCGAGTGGCACCCTGGCCTATGCCGGACACATCTTAGGGAGAGAGAGCGAGAGGGAGACAAACCCACGCCTACACAAGACATTTTGTCACCCAAGCCAACCCTTGAAAAGGCTGCTTTGCAGAGCAAAAACAAGAAGAATGGTGCGTTTTGCAGCCGCCGCCCACTGCAATGAATCTGAATAACTCCTCCTTTAGGGCGCAAGCAACTCCCCTCCCCCTTGCAGTCTTTCCAATTCACGATACAAAAAGACGGACAGGACAGGTTGCCTGACTTTCCGTCACTGCCACCCTTTGCCATCCTTACCCGTAGAAAGCCCTTTCATCATCCCCAAACCCTAATCTTTTCCCTTTCCTTCCCAGCCCCCAAACCCTGCCCTCTGTACCTTTCTCACCACCCGCTTCCCTTCTCCTGTCATCCCCCTACCACCCGGGAAAAAAAGAGATTGCCCCCTCCTTCCACTAGCCCACCCTCCCACCCAAAGAACAACTTCTTCTGCGCAGCTTGTTTTCTAGGCAGCAGCGCTATTGTGATGTCATCGGGGGGCATTGTGACAAGCCGCCAGTGTTCCGTCTCTTCATGTTGTGCACAGTTCAAACGGAAAATACATCAACAGGCAGACTACAGAAAAGCTTACTATCAAAGGTTAGAGGGGGGCTTTCTCAGAGGGCTTTTTACAGTTTTTCTATTCCCAATTAGCCGTTTAAGTGTACTTATTGAAAGTAGTAATTCTTTCATAGGCCGCCCTTTCTTAGTATTTGACGTTCCTTATATTGCGGTATGAGGCTTCGCAGTAGGTTGCAAACATTCATCACCCATGACTGTCCCCAATTGAGCTCAGAAGCTCAATGTCTATCATGACCTCTCTTTTAGAATGTCCAAGAGCAAGCAAACTATTCCTCCAGGAGAGGGCGCCAACAGACTACTAAAGAGATCATCATTACTCAAAGAAAACCCCAAAAACCAATGCATGATAGGAATAAACAGGTAACTTTCTTTGGAGTGGAAGCGGAGAGATCGCACCAGATGCCAATTCTAGATCTTATCACACCTGTGGTCACTGCAGCAGCAGGTGAATCCACTTTGTCCAAAAGGGATCTATTCCATTCAATTGCAAATGATCTAGATAAGACAGAGAACTGCAGCACGGGGACATAGCCGAGTTGGTCAGGTTGAGTGGTGATGAGTTTGCTATTTGGATGAATAAAGAAAGTCAAAAGTGTGAAAGATAAAAAACAAAAGGAGGAAGTGTGAAAAGTGAATGGGCCAAATTGAGGTGCATATGAAGACGTATGCTTTCTTCCAATTCATTAAATCGGGCTAATATGAATCAGGTGAATTGAGTTCTGCTTTTGGAAACTGGGTTAAGAAGGGGTGCACCGTTCCTGGAGGTACTGCAATACCAGGTCAATGCGTGGAGTGGACAGAGCAAGCTCTTTTTCCATCTCCCTGTTCTAAAAATCCATTTAATATATGGTCCCCAGATAGGGGACGTATCAGATATTAAACTGATAAGAACAGATACTACACTTGATCTTAGCCAAAAGGCCGAGAAGCGATAACCAGAATTGGTTTGGGCCTCGAGTGGCACCCTGGCCTATGCCGGACACATCTTAGGGAGAGAGAGCGAGAGGGAGACAAACCCACGCCTACACAAGACATTTTGTCACCCAAGCCAACCCTTGAAAAGGCTGCTTTGCAGAGCAAAAACAAGAAGAATGGTGCGTTTTGCAGCCGCCGCCCACTGCAATGAATCTGAATAACTCCTCCTTTAGGGCGCAAGCAACTCCCCTCCCCCTTGCAGTCTTTCCAATTCACGATACAAAAAGACGGACAGGACAGGTTGCCTGACTTTCCGTCACTGCCACCCTTTGCCATCCTTACCCGTAGAAAGCCCTTTCATCATCCCCAAACCCTAATCTTTTCCCTTTCCTTCCCAGCCCCCAAACCCTGCCCTCTGTACCTTTCTCACCACCCGCTTCCCTTCTCCTGTCATCCCCCTACCACCCGGGAAAAAAAGAGATTGCCCCCTCCTTCCACTAGCCCACCCTCCCACCCAAAGAACAACTTCTTCTGCGCAGCTTGTTTTCTAGGCAGCAGCGCTATTGTGATGTCATCGGGGGGCATTGTGACAAGCCGCCAGTGTTCCGTCTCTTCATGTTGTGCACAGTTCAAACGGAAAATACATCAACAGGCAGACTACAGAAAAGCTTACTATCAAAGGTTAGAGGGGGGCTTTCTCAGAGGGCTTTTTACAGTTTTTCTATTCCCAATTAGCCGTTTAAGTGTACTTATTGAAAGTAGTAATTCTTTCATAGGCCGCCCTTTCTTAGTATTTGACGTTCCTTATATTGCGGTATGAGGCTTCGCAGTAGGTTGCAAACATTCATCACCCATGACTGTCCCCAATTGAGCTCAGAAGCTCAATGTCTATCATGACCTCTCTTTTAGAATGTCCAAGAGCAAGCAAACTATTCCTCCAGGAGAGGGCGCCAACAGACTACTAAAGAGATCATCATTACTCAAAGAAAACCCCAAAAACCAATGCATGATAGGAATAAACAGGTAACTTTCTTTGGAGTGGAAGCGGAGAGATCGCACCAGATGCCAATTCTAGATCTTATCACACCTGTGGTCACTGCAGCAGCAGGTGAATCCACTTTGTCCAAAAGGGATCTATTCCATTCAATTGCAAATGATCTAGATAAGACAGAGAACTGCAGCACGGGGACATAGCCGAGTTGGTCAGGTTGAGTGGTGATGAGTTTGCTATTTGGATGAATAAAGAAAGTCAAAAGTGTGAAAGATAAAAAACAAAAGGAGGAAGTGTGAAAAGTGAATGGGCCAAATTGAGGTGCATATGAAGACGTATGCTTTCTTCCAATTCATTAAATCGGGCTAATATGAATCAGGTGAATTGAGTTCTGCTTTTGGAAACTGGGTTAAGAAGGGGTGCACCGTTCCTGGAGGTACTGCAATACCAGGTCAATGCGTGGAGTGGACAGAGCAAGCTCTTTTTCCATCTCCCTGTTCTAAAAATCCATTTAATATATGGTCCCCAGATAGGGGACGTATCAGATATTAAACTGATAAGAACAGATACTACACTTGATCTTAGCCAAAAGGCCGAGAAGCGATAACCAGAATTGGTTTGGGCCTCGAGTGGCACCCTGGCCTATGCCGGACACATCTTAGGGAGAGAGAGCGAGAGGGAGACAAACCCACGCCTACACAAGACATTTTGTCACCCAAGCCAACCCTTGAAAAGGCTGCTTTGCAGAGCAAAAACAAGAAGAATGGTGCGTTTTGCAGCCGCCGCCCACTGCAATGAATCTGAATAACTCCTCCTTTAGGGCGCAAGCAACTCCCCTCCCCCTTGCAGTCTTTCCAATTCACGATACAAAAAGACGGACAGGACAGGTTGCCTGACTTTCCGTCACTGCCACCTTTTGCCATCCTTACCCGTAGAAAGCCCTTTCATCATCCCCAAACCCTAATCTTTTCCCTTTCCTTCCCAGCCCCCAAACCCTGCCCTCTGTACCTTTCTCACCACCCGCTTCCCTTCTCCTGTCATCCCCCTACCACCCGGGAAAAAAAGAGATTGCCCCCTCCTTCCACTAGCCCACCCTCCCACCCAAAGAACAACTTCTTCTGCGCAGCTTGTTTTCTAGGCAGCAGCGCTATTGTGATGTCATCGGGGGGCATTGTGACAAGCCGCCAGTGTTCCGTCTCTTCATGTTGTGCACAGTTCAAACGGAAAATACATCAACAGGCAGACTACAGAAAAGCTTACTATCAAAGGTTAGAGGGGGGCTTTCTCAGAGGGCTTTTTACAGTTTTTCTATTCCCAATTAGCCGTTTAAGTGTACTTATTGAAAGTAGTAATTCTTTCATAGGCCGCCCTTTCTTAGTATTTGACGTTCCTTATATTGCGGTATGAGGCTTCGCAGTAGGTTGCAAACATTCATCACCCATGACTGTCCCCAATTGAGCTCAGAAGCTCAATGTCTATCATGACCTCTCTTTTAGAATGTCCAAGAGCAAGCAAACTATTCCTCCAGGAGAGGGCGCCAACAGACTACTAAAGAGATCATCATTACTCAAAGAAAACCCCAAAAACCAATGCATGATAGGAATAAACAGGTAACTTTCTTTGGAGTGGAAGCGGAGAGATCGCACCAGATGCCAATTCTAGATCTTATCACACCTGTGGTCACTGCAGCAGCAGGTGAATCCACTTTGTCCAAAAGGGATCTATTCCATTCAATTGCAAATGATCTAGATAAGACAGAGAACTGCAGCACGGGGACATAGCCGAGTTGGTCAGGTTGAGTGGTGATGAGTTTGCTATTTGGATGAATAAAGAAAGTCAAAAGTGTGAAAGATAAAAAACAAAAGGAGGAAGTGTGAAAAGTGAATGGGCCAAATTGAGGTGCATATGAAGACGTATGCTTTCTTCCAATTCATTAAATCGGGCTAATATGAATCAGGTGAATTGAGTTCTGCTTTTGGAAACTGGGTTAAGAAGGGGTGCACCGTTCCTGGAGGTACTGCAATACCAGGTCAATGCGTGGAGTGGACAGAGCAAGCTCTTTTTCCATCTCCCTGTTCTAAAAATCCATTTAATATATGCTCCCCAGATAGGGGACGTATCAGATATTAAACTGATAAGAACAGATACTACACTTGATCTTAGCCAAAAGGCCGAGAAGCGATAACCAGAATTGGTTTGGGCCTCGAGTGGCACCCTGGCCTATGCCGGACACATCTTAGGGAGAGAGAGCGAGAGGGAGACAAACCCACGCCTACACAAGACATTTTGTCACCCAAGCCAACCCTTGAAAAGGCTGCTTTGCAGAGCAAAAACAAGAAGAATGGTGCGTTTTGCAGCCGCCGCCCACTGCAATGAATCTGAATAACTCCTCCTTTAGGGCGCAAGCAACTCCCCTCCCCCTTGCAGTCTTACCAATTCACGATACAAAAAGACGGACAGGACAGGTTGCCTGACTTTCCGTCACTGCCACCCTTTGCCATCCTTACCCGTAGAAAGCCCTTTCATCATCCCCAAACCCTAATCTTTTCCCTTTCCTTCCCAGCCCCCAAACCCTGCCCTCTGTACCTTTCTCACCACCCGCTTCCCTTCTCCTGTCATCCCCCTACCACCCGGGAAAAAAAGAGATTGCCCCCTCCTTCCACTAGCCCACCCTCCCACCCAAAGAACAACTTCTTCTGCGCAGCTTGTTTTCTAGGCAGCAGCGCTATTGTGATGTCATCGGGGGGCATTGTGACAAGCCGCCAGTGTTCCGTCTCTTCATGTTGTGCACAGTTCAAACGGAAAATACATCAACAGGCAGACTACAGAAAAGCTTACTATCAAAGGTTAGAGGGGGGCTTTCTCAGAGGGCTTTTTACAGTTTTTCTATTCCCAATTAGCCGTTTAAGTGTACTTATTGAAAGTAGTAATTCTTTCATAGGCCGCCCTTTCTTAGTATTTGACGTTCCTTATATTGCGGTATGAGGCTTCGCAGTAGGTTGCAAACATTCATCACCCATGACTGTCCCCAATTGAGCTCAGAAGCTCAATGTCTATCATGACCTCTCTTTTAGAATGTCCAAGAGCAAGCAAACTATTCCTCCAGGAGAGGGCGCCAACAGACTACTAAAGAGATCATCATTACTCAAAGAAAACCCCAAAAACCAATGCATGATAGGAATAAACAGGTAACTTTCTTTGGAGTGGAAGCGGAGAGATCGCACCAGATGCCAATTCTAGATCTTATCACACCTGTGGTCACTGCAGCAGCAGGTGAATCCACTTTGTCCAAAAGGGATCTATTCCATTCAATTGCAAATGATCTAGATAAGACAGAGAACTGCAGCACGGGGACATAGCCGAGTTGGTCAGGTTGAGTGGTGATGAGTTTGCTATTTGGATGAATAAAGAAAGTCAAAAGTGTGAAAGATAAAAAACAAAAGGAGGAAGTGTGAAAAGTGAATGGGCCAAATTGAGGTGCATATGAAGACGTATGCTTTCTTCCAATTCATTAAATCGGGCTAATATGAATCAGGTGAATTGAGTTCTGCTTTTGGAAACTGGGTTAAGAAGGGGTGCACCGTTCCTGGAGGTACTGCAATACCAGGTCAATGCGTGGAGTGGACAGAGCAAGCTCTTTTTCCATCTCCCTGTTCTAAAAATCCATTTAATATATGGTACCCAGATAGGGGACGTATCAGATATTAAACTGATAAGAACAGATACTACACTTGATCTTAGCCAAAAGGCCGAGAAGCGATAACCAGAATTGGTTTGGGCCTCGAGTGGCACCCTGGCCTATGCCGGACACATCTTAGGGAGAGAGAGCGAGAGGGAGACAAACCCACGCCTACACAAGACATTTTGTCACCCAAGCCAACCCTTGAAAAGGCTGCTTTGCAGAGCAAAAACAAGAAGAATGGTGCGTTTTGCAGCCGCCGCCCACTGCAATGAATCTGAATAACTCCTCCTTTAGGGCGCAAGCAACTCCCCTCCCCCTTGCAGTCTTTCCAATTCACGATACAAAAAGACGGACAGGACAGGTTGCCTGACTTTCCGTCACTGCCACCCTTTGCCATCCTTACCCGTAGAAAGCCCTTTCATCATCCCCAAACCCTAATCTTTTCCCTTTCCTTCCCAGCCCCCAAACCCTGCCCTCTGTACCTTTCTCACCACCCGCTTCCCTTCTCCTGTCATCCCCCTACCACCCGGGAAAAAAAGAGATTGCCCCCTCCTTCCACTAGCCCACCCTCCCACCCAAAGAACAACTTCTTCTGCGCAGCTTGTTTTCTAGGCAGCAGCGCTATTGTGATGTCATCGGGGGGCATTGTGACAAGCCGCCAGTGTTCCGTCTCTTCATGTTGTGCACAGTTCAAACGGAAAATACATCAACAGGCAGACTACAGAAAAGCTTACTATCAAAGGTTAGAGGGGGGCTTTCTCAGAGGGCTTTTTACAGTTTTTCTATTCCCAATTAGCCGTTTAAGTGTACTTATTGAAAGTAGTAATTCTTTCATAGGCCGCCCTTTCTTAGTATTTGACGTTCCTTATATTGCGGTATGAGGCTTCGCAGTAGGTTGCAAACATTCATCACCCATGACTGTCCCCAATTGAGCTCAGAAGCTCAATGTCTATCATGACCTCTCTTTTAGAATGTCCAAGAGCAAGCAAACTATTCCTCCAGGAGAGGGCGCCAACAGACTACTAAAGAGATCATCATTACTCAAAGAAAACCCCAAAAACCAATGCATGATAGGAATAAACAGGTAACTTTCTTTGGAGTGGAAGCGGAGAGATCGCACCAGATGCCAATTCTAGATCTTATCACACCTGTGGTCACTGCAGCAGCAGGTGAATCCACTTTGTCCAAAAGGGATCTATTCCATTCAATTGCAAATGATCTAGATAAGACAGAGAACTGCAGCACGGGGACATAGCCGAGTTGGTCAGGTTGAGTGGTGATGAGTTTGCTATTTGGATGAATAAAGAAAGTCAAAAGTGTGAAAGATAAAAAACAAAAGGAGGAAGTGTGAAAAGTGAATGGGCCAAATTGAGGTGCATATGAAGACGTATGCTTTCTTCCAATTCATTAAATCGGGCTAATATGAATCAGGTGAATTGAGTTCTGCTTTTGGAAACTGGGTTAAGAAGGGGTGCACCGTTCCTGGAGGTACTGCAATACCAGGTCAATGCGTGGAGTGGACAGAGCAAGCTCTTTTTCCATCTCCCTGTTCTAAAAATCCATTTAATATATGGTCCCCAGATAGGGGACGTATCAGATATTAAACTGATAAGAACAGATACTACACTTGATCTTAGCCAAAAGGCCGAGAAGCGATAACCAGAATTGGTTTGGGCCTCGAGTGGCACCCTGGCCTATGCCGGACACATCTTAGGGAGAGAGAGCGAGAGGGAGACAAACCCACGCCTACACAAGACATTTTGTCACCCAAGCCAACCCTTGAAAAGGCTGCTTTGCAGAGCAAAAACAAGAAGAATGGTGCGTTTTGCAGCCGCCGCCCACTGCAATGAATCTGAATAACTCCTCCTTTAGGGCGCAAGCAACTCCCCTCCCCCTTGCAGTCTTTCCAATTCACGATACAAAAAGACGGACAGGACAGGTTGCCTGACTTTCCGTCACTGCCACCCTTTGCCATCCTTACCCGTAGAAAGCCCTTTCATCATCCCCAAACCCTAATCTTTTCCCTTTCCTTCCCAGCCCCCAAACCCTGCCCTCTGTACCTTTCTCACCACCCGCTTCCCTTCTCCTGTCATCCCCCTACCACCCGGGAAAAAAAGAGATTGCCCCCTCCTTCCACTAGCCCACCCTCCCACCCAAAGAACAACTTCTTCTGCGCAGCTTGTTTTCTAGGCAGCAGCGCTATTGTGATGTCATCGGGGGGCATTGTGACAAGCCGCCAGTGTTCCGTCTCTTCATGTTGTGCACAGTTCAAACGGAAAATACATCAACAGGCAGACTACAGAAAAGCTTACTATCAAAGGTTAGAGGGGGGCTTTCTCAGAGGGCTTTTTACAGTTTTTCTATTCCCAATTAGCCGTTTAAGTGTACTTATTGAAAGTAGTAATTCTTTCATAGGCCGCCCTTTCTTAGTATTTGACGTTCCTTATATTGCGGTATGAGGCTTCGCAGTAGGTTGCAAACATTCATCACCCATGACTGTCCCCAATTGAGCTCAGAAGCTCAATGTCTATCATGACCTCTCTTTTAGAATGTCCAAGAGCAAGCAAACTATTCCTCCAGGAGAGGGCGCCAACAGACTACTAAAGAGATCATCATTACTCAAAGAAAACCCCAAAAACCAATGCATGATAGGAATAAACAGGTAACTTTCTTTGGAGTGGAAGCGGAGAGATCGCACCAGATGCCAATTCTAGATCTTATCACACCTGTGGTCACTGCAGCAGCAGGTGAATCCACTTTGTCCAAAAGGGATCTATTCCATTCAATTGCAAATGATCTAGATAAGACAGAGAACTGCAGCACGGGGACATAGCCGAGTTGGTCAGGTTGAGTGGTGATGAGTTTGCTATTTGGATGAATAAAGAAAGTCAAAAGTGTGAAAGATAAAAAACAAAAGGAGGAAGTGTGAAAAGTGAATGGGCCAAATTGAGGTGCATATGAAGACGTATGCTTTCTTCCAATTCATTAAATCGGGCTAATATGAATCAGGTGAATTGAGTTCTGCTTTTGGAAACTGGGTTAAGAAGGGGTGCACCGTTCCTGGAGGTACTGCAATACCAGGTCAATGCGTGGAGTGGACAGAGCAAGCTCTTTTTCCATCTCCCTGTTCTAAAAATCCATTTAATATATGGTACCCAGATAGGGGACGTATCAGATATTAAACTGATAAGAACAGATACTACACTTGATCTTAGCCAAAAGGCCGAGAAGCGATAACCAGAATTGGTTTGGGCCTCGAGTGGCACCCTGGCCTATGCCGGACACATCTTAGGGAGAGAGAGCGAGAGGGAGACAAACCCACGCCTACACAAGACATTTTGTCACCCAAGCCAACCCTTGAAAAGGCTGCTTTGCAGAGCAAAAACAAGAAGAATGGTGCGTTTTGCAGCCGCCGCCCACTGCAATGAATCTGAATAACTCCTCCTTTAGGGCGCAAGCAACTCCCCTCCCCCTTGCAGTCTTTCCAATTCACGATACAAAAAGACGGACAGGACAGGTTGCCTGACTTTCCGTCACTGCCACCCTTTGCCATCCTTACCCGTAGAAAGCCCTTTCATCATCCCCAAACCCTAATCTTTTCCCTTTCCTTCCCAGCCCCCAAACCCTGCCCTCTGTACCTTTCTCACCACCCGCTTCCCTTCTCCTGTCATCCCCCTACCACCCGGGAAAAAAAGAGATTGCCCCCTCCTTCCACTAGCCCACCCTCCCACCCAAAGAACAACTTCTTCTGCGCAGCTTGTTTTCTAGGCAGCAGCGCTATTGTGATGTCATCGGGGGGCATTGTGACAAGCCGCCAGTGTTCCGTCTCTTCATGTTGTGCACAGTTCAAACGGAAAATACATCAACAGGCAGACTACAGAAAAGCTTACTATCAAAGGTTAGAGGGGGGCTTTCTCAGAGGGCTTTTTACAGTTTTTCTATTCCCAATTAGCCGTTTAAGTGTACTTATTGAAAGTAGTAATTCTTTCATAGGCCGCCCTTTCTTAGTATTTGACGTTCCTTATATTGCGGTATGAGGCTTCGCAGTAGGTTGCAAACATTCATCACCCATGACTGTCCCCAATTGAGCTCAGAAGCTCAATGTCTATCATGACCTCTCTTTTAGAATGTCCAAGAGCAAGCAAACTATTCCTCCAGGAGAGGGCGCCAACAGACTACTAAAGAGATCATCATTACTCAAAGAAAACCCCAAAAACCAATGCATGATAGGAATAAACAGGTAACTTTCTTTGGAGTGGAAGCGGAGAGATCGCACCAGATGCCAATTCTAGATCTTATCACACCTGTGGTCACTGCAGCA
The DNA here is from genome assembly GCF_048569485.1 of Anomaloglossus baeobatrachus. Classification (NCBI taxonomy): domain Eukaryota; kingdom Metazoa; phylum Chordata; class Amphibia; order Anura; family Aromobatidae; genus Anomaloglossus; species Anomaloglossus baeobatrachus. Next base: position 37,426 of record NW_027443076.1, read on the forward strand.
GCAGGTGAATCCACTTTGTCCAAAAGGGATCTATTCCATTCAATTGCAAATGATCTAGATAAGACAGAGAACTGCAGCACGGGGACATAGCCGAGTTGGTCAGGTTGAGTGGTGATGAGTTTGCTATTTGGATGAATAAAGAAAGTCAAAAGTGTGAAAGATAAAAAACAAAAGGAGGAAGTGTGAAAAGTGAATGGGCCAAATTGAGGTGCATATGAAGACGTATGCTTTCTTCCAATTCATTAAATCGGGCTAATATGAATCAGGTGAATTGAGTTCTGCTTTTGGAAACTGGGTTAAGAAGGGGTGCACCGTTCCTGGAGGTACTGCAATACCAGGTCAATGCGTGGAGTGGACAGAGCAAGCTCTTTTTCCATCTCCCTGTTCTAAAAATCCATTTAATATATGGTCCCCAGATAGGGGACGTATCAGATATTAAACTGATAAGAACAGATACTACACTTGATCTTAGCCAAAAGGCCGAGAAGCGATAACCAGAATTGGTTTGGGCCTCGAGTGGCACCCTGGCCTATGCCGGACACATCTTAGGGAGAGAGAGCGAGAGGGAGACAAACCCACGCCTACACAAGACATTTTGTCACCCAAGCCAACCCTTGAAAAGGCTGCTTTGCAGAGCAAAAACAAGAAGAATGGTGCGTTTTGCAGCCGCCGCCCACTGCAATGAATCTGAATAACTCCTCCTTTAGGGCGCAAGCAACTCCCCTCCCCCTTGCAGTCTTTCCAATTCACGATACAAAAAGACGGACAGGACAGGTTGCCTGACTTTCCGTCACTGCCACCCTTTGCCATCCTTACCCGTAGAAAGCCCTTTCATCATCCCCAAACCCTAATCTTTTCCCTTTCCTTCCCAGCCCCCAAACCCTGCCCTCTGTACCTTTCTCACCACCCGCTTCCCTTCTCCTGTCATCCCCCTACCACCCGGGAAAAAAAGAGATTGCCCCCTCCTTCCACTAGCCCACCCTCCCACCCAAAGAACAACTTCTTCTGCGCAGCTTGTTTTCTAGGCAGCAGCGCTATTGTGATGTCATCGGGGGGCATTGTGACAAGCCGCCAGTGTTCCGTCTCTTCATGTTGTGCACAGTTCAAACGGAAAATACATCAACAGGCAGACTACAGAAAAGCTTACTATCAAAGGTTAGAGGGGGGCTTTCTCAGAGGGCTTTTTACAGTTTTTCTATTCCCAATTAGCCGTTTAAGTGTACTTATTGAAAGTAGTAATTCTTTCATAGGCCGCCCTTTCTTAGTATTTGACGTTCCTTATATTGCGGTATGAGGCTTCGCAGTAGGTTGCAAACATTCATCACCCATGACTGTCCCCAATTGAGCTCAGAAGCTCAATGTCTATCATGACCTCTCTTTTAGAATGTCCAAGAGCAAGCAAACTATTCCTCCAGGAGAGGGCGCCAACAGACTACTAAAGAGATCATCATTACTCAAAGAAAACCCCAAAAACCAATGCATGATAGGAATAAACAGGTAACTTTCTTTGGAGTGGAAGCGGAGAGATCGCACCAGATGCCAATTCTAGATCTTATCACACCTGTGGTCACTGCAGCAGCAGGTGAATCCACTTTGTCCAAAAGGGATCTATTCCATTCAATTGCAAATGATCTAGATAAGACAGAGAACTGCAGCACGGGGACATAGCCGAGTTGGTCAGGTTGAGTGGTGATGAGTTTGCTATTTGGATGAATAAAGAAAGTCAAAAGTGTGAAAGATAAAAAACAAAAGGAGGAAGTGTGAAAAGTGAATGGGCCAAATTGAGGTGCATATGAAGACGTATGCTTTCTTCCAATTCATTAAATCGGGCTAATATGAATCAGGTGAATTGAGTTCTGCTTTTGGAAACTGGGTTAAGAAGGGGTGCACCGTTCCTGGAGGTACTGCAATACCAGGTCAATGCGTGGAGTGGACAGAGCAAGCTCTTTTTCCATCTCCCTGTTCTAAAAATCCATTTAATATATGGTCCCCAGATAGGGGACGTATCAGATATTAAACTGATAAGAACAGATACTACACTTGATCTTAGCCAAAAGGCCGAGAAGCGATAACCAGAATTGGTTTGGGCCTCGAGTGGCACCCTGGCCTATGCCGGACACATCTTAGGGAGAGAGAGCGAGAGGGAGACAAACCCACGCCTACACAAGACATTTTGTCACCCAAGCCAACCCTTGAAAAGGCTGCTTTGCAGAGCAAAAACAAGAAGAATGGTGCGTTTTGCAGCCGCCGCCCACTGCAATGAATCTGAATAACTCCTCCTTTAGGGCGCAAGCAACTCCCCTCCCCCTTGCAGTCTTTCCAATTCACGATACAAAAAGACGGACAGGACAGGTTGCCTGACTTTCCGTCACTGCCACCCTTTGCCATCCTTACCCGTAGAAAGCCCTTTCATCATCCCCAAACCCTAATCTTTTCCCTTTCCTTCCCAGCCCCCAAACCCTGCCCTCTGTACCTTTCTCACCACCCGCTTCCCTTCTCCTGTCATCCCCCTACCACCCGGGAAAAAAAGAGATTGCCCCCTCCTTCCACTAGCCCACCCTCCCACCCAAAGAACAACTTCTTCTGCGCAGCTTGTTTTCTAGGCAGCAGCGCTATTGTGATGTCATCGGGGGGCATTGTGACAAGCCGCCAGTGTTCCGTCTCTTCATGTTGTGCACAGTTCAAACGGAAAATACATCAACAGGCAGACTACAGAAAAGCTTACTATCAAAGGTTAGAGGGGGGCTTTCTCAGAGGGCTTTTTACAGTTTTTCTATTCCCAATTAGCCGTTTAAGTGTACTTATTGAAAGTAGTAATTCTTTCATAGGCCGCCCTTTCTTAGTATTTGACGTTCCTTATATTGCGGTATGAGGCTTCGCAGTAGGTTGCAAACATTCATCACCCATGACTGTCCCCAATTGAGCTCAGAAGCTCAATGTCTATCATGACCTCTCTTTTAGAATGTCCAAGAGCAAGCAAACTATTCCTCCAGGAGAGGGCGCCAACAGACTACTAAAGAGATCATCATTACTCAAAGAAAACCCCAAAAACCAATGCATGATAGGAATAAACAGGTAACTTTCTTTGGAGTGGAAGCGGAGAGATCGCACCAGATGCCAATTCTAGATCTTATCACACCTGTGGTCACTGCAGCAGCAGGTGAATCCACTTTGTCCAAAAGGGATCTATTCCATTCAATTGCAAATGATCTAGATAAGACAGAGAACTGCAGCACGGGGACATAGCCGAGTTGGTCAGGTTGAGTGGTGATGAGTTTGCTATTTGGATGAATAAAGAAAGTCAAAAGTGTGAAAGATAAAAAACAAAAGGAGGAAGTGTGAAAAGTGAATGGGCCAAATTGAGGTGCATATGAAGACGTATGCTTTCTTCCAATTCATTAAATCGGGCTAATATGAATCAGGTGAATTGAGTTCTGCTTTTGGAAACTGGGTTAAGAAGGGGTGCACCGTTCCTGGAGGTACTGCAATACCAGGTCAATGCGTGGAGTGGACAGAGCAAGCTCTTTTTCCATCTCCCTGTTCTAAAAATCCATTTAATATATGGTCCCCAGATAGGGGACGTATCAGATATTAAACTGATAAGAACAGATACTACACTTGATCTTAGCCAAAAGGCCGAGAAGCGATAACCAGAATTGGTTTGGGCCTCGAGTGGCACCCTGGCCTATGCCGGACACATCTTAGGGAGAGAGAGCGAGAGGGAGACAAACCCACGCCTACACAAGACATTTTGTCACCCAAGCCAACCCTTGAAAAGGCTGCTTTGCAGAGCAAAAACAAGAAGAATGGTGCGTTTTGCAGCCGCCGCCCACTGCAATGAATCTGAATAACTCCTCCTTTAGGGCGCAAGCAACTCCCCTCCCCCTTGCAGTCTTTCCAATTCACGATACAAAAAGACGGACAGGACAGGTTGCCTGACTTTCCGTCACTGCCACCCTTTGCCATCCTTACCCGTAGAAAGCCCTTTCATCATCCCCAAACCCTAATCTTTTCCCTTTCCTTCCCAGCCCCCAAACCCTGCCCTCTGTACCTTTCTCACCACCCGCTTCCCTTCTCCTGTCATCCCCCTACCACCCGGGAAAAAAAGAGATTGCCCCCTCCTTCCACTAGCCCACCCTCCCACCCAAAGAACAACTTCTTCTGCGCAGCTTGTTTTCTAGGCAGCAGCGCTATTGTGATGTCATCGGGGGGCATTGTGACAAGCCGCCAGTGTTCCGTCTCTTCATGTTGTGCACAGTTCAAACGGAAAATACATCAACAGGCAGACTACAGAAAAGCTTACTATCAAAGGTTAGAGGGGGGCTTTCTCAGAGGGCTTTTTACAGTTTTTCTATTCCCAATTAGCCGTTTAAGTGTACTTATTGAAAGTAGTAATTCTTTCATAGGCCGCCCTTTCTTAGTATTTGACGTTCCTTATATTGCGGTATGAGGCTTCGCAGTAGGTTGCAAACATTCATCACCCATGACTGTCCCCAATTGAGCTCAGAAGCTCAATGTCTATCATGACCTCTCTTTTAGAATGTCCAAGAGCAAGCAAACTATTCCTCCAGGAGAGGGCGCCAACAGACTACTAAAGAGATCATCATTACTCAAAGAAAACCCCAAAAACCAATGCATGATAGGAATAAACAGGTAACTTTCTTTGGAGTGGAAGCGGAGAGATCGCACCAGATGCCAATTCTAGATCTTATCACACCTGTGGTCACTGCAGCAGCAGGTGAATCCACTTTGTCCAAAAGGGATCTATTCCATTCAATTGCAAATGATCTAGATAAGACAGAGAACTGCAGCACGGGGACATAGCCGAGTTGGTCAGGTTGAGTGGTGATGAGTTTGCTATTTGGATGAATAAAGAAAGTCAAAAGTGTGAAAGATAAAAAACAAAAGGAGGAAGTGTGAAAAGTGAATGGGCCAAATTGAGGTGCATATGAAGACGTATGCTTTCTTCCAATTCATTAAATCGGGCTAATATGAATCAGGTGAATTGAGTTCTGCTTTTGGAAACTGGGTTAAGAAGGGGTGCACCGTTCCTGGAGGTACTGCAATACCAGGTCAATGCGTGGAGTGGACAGAGCAAGCTCTTTTTCCATCTCCCTGTTCTAAAAATCCATTTAATATATGGTCCCCAGATAGGGGACGTATCAGATATTAAACTGATAAGAACAGATACTACACTTGATCTTAGCCAAAAGGCCGAGAAGCGATAACCAGAATTGGTTTGGGCCTCGAGTGGCACCCTGGCCTATGCCGGACACATCTTAGGGAGAGAGAGCGAGAGGGAGACAAACCCACGCCTACACAAGACATTTTGTCACCCAAGCCAACCCTTGAAAAGGCTGCTTTGCAGAGCAAAAACAAGAAGAATGGTGCGTTTTGCAGCCGCCGCCCACTGCAATGAATCTGAATAACTCCTCCTTTAGGGCGCAAGCAACTCCCCTCCCCCTTGCAGTCTTTCCAATTCACGATACAAAAAGACGGACAGGACAGGTTGCCTGACTTTCCGTCACTGCCACCCTTTGCCATCCTTACCCGTAGAAAGCCCTTTCATCATCCCCAAACCCTAATCTTTTCCCTTTCCTTCCCAGCCCCCAAACCCTGCCCTCTGTACCTTTCTCACCACCCGCTTCCCTTCTCCTGTCATCCCCCTACCACCCGGGAAAAAAAGAGATTGCCCCCTCCTTCCACTAGCCCACCCTCCCACCCAAAGAACAACTTCTTCTGCGCAGCTTGTTTTCTAGGCAGCAGCGCTATTGTGATGTCATCGGGGGGCATTGTGACAAGCCGCCAGTGTTCCGTCTCTTCATGTTGTGCACAGTTCAAACGGAAAATACATCAACAGGCAGACTACAGAAAAGCTTACTATCAAAGGTTAGAGGGGGGCTTTCTCAGAGGGCTTTTTACAGTTTTTCTATTCCCAATTAGCCGTTTAAGTGTACTTATTGAAAGTAGTAATTCTTTCATAGGCCGCCCTTTCTTAGTATTTGACGTTCCTTATATTGCGGTATGAGGCTTCGCAGTAGGTTGCAAACATTCATCACCCATGACTGTCCCCAATTGAGCTCAGAAGCTCAATGTCTATCATGACCTCTCTTTTAGAATGTCCAAGAGCAAGCAAACTATTCCTCCAGGAGAGGGCGCCAACAGACTACTAAAGAGATCATCATTACTCAAAGAAAACCCCAAAAACCAATGCATGATAGGAATAAACAGGTAACTTTCTTTGGAGTGGAAGCGGAGAGATCGCACCAGATGCCAATTCTAGATCTTATCACACCTGTGGTCACTGCAGCAGCAGGTGAATCCACTTTGTCCAAAAGGGATCTATTCCATTCAATTGCAAATGATCTAGATAAGACAGAGAACTGCAGCACGGGGACATAGCCGAGTTGGTCAGGTTGAGTGGTGATGAGTTTGCTATTTGGATGAATAAAGAAAGTCAAAAGTGTGAAAGATAAAAAACAAAAGGAGGAAGTGTGAAAAGTGAATGGGCCAAATTGAGGTGCATATGAAGACGTATGCTTTCTTCCAATTCATTAAATCGGGCTAATATGAATCAGGTGAATTGAGTTCTGCTTTTGGAAACTGGGTTAAGAAGGGGTGCACCGTTCCTGGAGGTACTGCAATACCAGGTCAATGCGTGGAGTGGACAGAGCAAGCTCTTTTTCCATCTCCCTGTTCTAAAAATCCATTTAATATATGGTCCCCAGATAGGGGACGTATCAGATATTAAACTGATAAGAACAGATACTACACTTGATCTTAGCCAAAAGGCCGAGAAGCGATAACCAGAATTGGTTTGGGCCTCGAGTGGCACCCTGGCCTATGCCGGACACATCTTAGGGAGAGAGAGCGAGAGGGAGACAAACCCACGCCTACACAAGACATTTTGTCACCCAAGCCAACCCTTGAAAAGGCTGCTTTGCAGAGCAAAAACAAGAAGAATGGTGCGTTTTGCAGCCGCCGCCCACTGCAATGAATCTGAATAACTCCTCCTTTAGGGCGCAAGCAACTCCCCTCCCCCTTGCAGTCTTTCCAATTCACGATACAAAAAGACGGACAGGACAGGTTGCCTGACTTTCCGTCACTGCCACCCTTTGCCATCCTTACCCGTAGAAAGCCCTTTCATCATCCCCAAACCCTAATCTTTTCCCTTTCCTTCCCAGCCCCCAAACCCTGCCCTCTGTACCTTTCTCACCACCCGCTTCCCTTCTCCTGTCATCCCCCTACCACCCGGGAAAAAAAGAGATTGCCCCCTCCTTCCACTAGCCCACCCTCCCACCCAAAGAACAACTTCTTCTGCGCAGCTTGTTTTCTAGGCAGCAGCGCTATTGTGATGTCATCGGGGGGCATTGTGACAAGCCGCCAGTGTTCCGTCTCTTCATGTTGTGCACAGTTCAAACGGAAAATACATCAACAGGCAGACTACAGAAAAGCTTACTATCAAAGGTTAGAGGGGGGCTTTCTCAGAGGGCTTTTTACAGTTTTTCTATTCCCAATTAGCCGTTTAAGTGTACTTATTGAAAGTAGTAATTCTTTCATAGGCCGCCCTTTCTTAGTATTTGACGTTCCTTATATTGCGGTATGAGGCTTCGCAGTAGGTTGCAAACATTCATCACCCATGACTGTCCCCAATTGAGCTCAGAAGCTCAATGTCTATCATGACCTCTCTTTTAGAATGTCCAAGAGCAAGCAAACTATTCCTCCAGGAGAGGGCGCCAACAGACTACTAAAGAGATCATCATTACTCAAAGAAAACCCCAAAAACCAATGCATGATAGGAATAAACAGGTAACTTTCTTTGGAGTGGAAGCGGAGAGATCGCACCAGATGCCAATTCTAGATCTTATCACACCTGTGGTCACTGCAGCAGCAGGTGAATCCACTTTGTCCAAAAGGGATCTATTCCATTCAATTGCAAATGATCTAGATAAGACAGAGAACTGCAGCACGGGGACATAGCCGAGTTGGTCAGGTTGAGTGGTGATGAGTTTGCTATTTGGATGAATAAAGAAAGTCAAAAGTGTGAAAGATAAAAAACAAAAGGAGGAAGTGTGAAAAGTGAATGGGCCAAATTGAGGTGCATATGAAGACGTATGCTTTCTTCCAATTCATTAAATCGGGCTAATATGAATCAGGTGAATTGAGTTCTGCTTTTGGAAACTGGGTTAAGAAGGGGTGCACCGTTCCTGGAGGTACTGCAATACCAGGTCAATGCGTGGAGTGGACAGAGCAAGCTCTTTTTCCATCTCCCTGTTCTAAAAATCCATTTAATATATGGTCCCCAGATAGGGGACGTATCAGATATTAAACTGATAAGAACAGATACTACACTTGATCTTAGCCAAAAGGCCGAGAAGCGATAACCAGAATTGGTTTGGGCCTCGAGTGGCACCCTGGCCTATGCCGGACACATCTTAGGGAGAGAGAGCGAGAGGGAGACAAACCCACGCCTACACAAGACATTTTGTCACCCAAGCCAACCCTTGAAAAGGCTGCTTTGCAGAGCAAAAACAAGAAGAATGGTGCGTTTTGCAGCCGCCGCCCACTGCAATGAATCTGAATAACTCCTCCTTTAGGGCGCAAGCAACTCCCCTCCCCCTTGCAGTCTTTCCAATTCACGATACAAAAAGACGGACAGGACAGGTTGCCTGACTTTCCATCACTGCCACCCTTTGCCATCCTTACCCGTAGAAAGCCCTTTCATCATCCCCAAACCCTAATCTTTTCCCTTTCCTTCCCAGCCCCCAAACCCTGCCCTCTGTACCTTTCTCACCACCCGCTTCCCTTCTCCTGTCATCCCCCTACCACCCGGGAAAAAAAGAGATTGCCCCCTCCTTCCACTAGCCCACCCTCCCACCCAAAGAACAACTTCTTCTGCGCAGCTTGTTTTCTAGGCAGCAGCGCTATTGTGATGTCATCGGGGGGCATTGTGACAAGCCGCCAGTGTTCCGTCTCTTCATGTTGTGCACAGTTCAAACGGAAAATACATCAACAGGCAGACTACAGAAAAGCTTACTATCAAAGGTTAGAGGGGGGCTTTCTCAGAGGGCTTTTTACAGTTTTTCTATTCCCAATTAGCCGTTTAAGTGTACTTATTGAAAGTAGTAATTCTTTCATAGGCCGCCCTTTCTTAGTATTTGACGTTCCTTATATTGCGGTATGAGGCTTCGCAGTAGGTTGCAAACATTCATCACCCATGACTGTCCCCAATTGAGCTCAGAAGCTCAATGTCTATCATGACCTCTCTTTTAGAATGTCCAAGAGCAAGCAAACTATTCCTCCAGGAGAGGGCGCCAACAGACTACTAAAGAGATCATCATTACTCAAAGAAAACCCCAAAAACCAATGCATGATAGGAATAAACAGGTAACTTTCTTTGGAGTGGAAGCGGAGAGATCGCACCAGATGCCAATTCTAGATCTTATCACACCTGTGGTCACTGCAGCAGCAGGTGAATCCACTTTGTCCAAAAGGGATCTATTCCATTCAATTGCAAATGATCTAGATAAGACAGAGAACTGCAGCACGGGGACATAGCCGAGTTGGTCAGGTTGAGTGGTGATGAGTTTGCTATTTGGATGAATAAAGAAAGTCAAAAGTGTGAAAGATAAAAAACAAAAGGAGGAAGTGTGAAAAGTGAATGGGCCAAATTGAGGTGCATATGAAGACGTATGCTTTCTTCCAATTCATTAAATCGGGCTAATATGAATCAGGTGAATTGAGTTCTGCTTTTGGAAACTGGGTTAAGAAGGGGTGCACCGTTCCTGGAGGTACTGCAATACCAGGTCAATGCGTGGAGTGGACAGAGCAAGCTCTTTTTCCATCTCCCTGTTCTAAAAATCCATTTAATATATGGTCCCCAGATAGGGGACGTATCAGATATTAAACTGATAAGAACAGATACTACACTTGATCTTAGCCAAAAGGCCGAGAAGCGATAACCAGAATTGGTTTGGGCCTCGAGTGGCACCCTGGCCTATGCCGGACACATCTTAGGGAGAGAGAGCGAGAGGGAGACAAACCCATGCCTACACAAGACATTTTGTCACCCAAGCCAACCCTTGAAAAGGCTGCTTTGCAGAGCAAAAACAAGAAGAATGGTGCGTTTTGCAGCCGCCGCCCACTGCAATGAATCTGAATAACTCCTCCTTTAGGGCGCAAGCAACTCCCCTCCCCCTTGCAGTCTTTCCAATTCACGATACAAAAAGACGGACAGGACAGGTTGCCTGACTTTCCGTCACTGCCACCCTTTGCCATCCTTACCCGTAGAAAGCCCTTTCATCATCCCCAAACCCTAATCTTTTCCCTTTCCTTCCCAGCCCCCAAACCCTGCCCTCTGTACCTTTCTCACCACCCGCTTCCCTTCTCCTGTCATCCCCCTACCACCCGGGAAAAAAAGAGATTGCCCCCTCCTTCCACTAGCCCACCCTCCCACCCAAAGAACAACTTCTTCTGCGCAGCTTGTTTTCTAGGCAGCAGCGCTATTGTGATGTCATCGGGGGGCATTGTGACAAGCCGCCAGTGTTCCGTCTCTTCATGTTGTGCACAGTTCAAACGGAAAATACATCAACAGGCAGACTACAGAAAAGCTTACTATCAAAGGTTAGAGGGGGGCTTTCTCAGAGGGCTTTTTACAGTTTTTCTATTCCCAATTAGCCGTTTAAGTGTACTTATTGAAAGTAGTAATTCTTTCATAGGCCGCCCTTTCTTAGTATTTGACGTTCCTTATATTGCGGTATGAGGCTTCGCAGTAGGTTGCAAACATTCATCACCCATGACTGTCCCCAATTGAGCTCAGAAGCTCAATGTCTATCATGACCTCTCTTTTAGAATGTCCAAGAGCAAGCAAACTATTCCTCCAGGAGAGGGCGCCAACAGACTACTAAAGAGATCATCATTACTCAAAGAAAACCCCAAAAACCAATGCATGATAGGAATAAACAGGTAACTTTCTTTGGAGTGGAAGCGGAGAGATCGCACCAGATGCCAATTCTAGATCTTATCACACCTGTGGTCACTGCAGCAGCAGGTGAATCCACTTTGTCCAAAAGGGATCTATTCCATTCAATTGCAAATGATCTAGATAAGACAGAGAACTGCAGCACGGGGACATAGCCGAGTTGGTCAGGTTGAGTGGTGATGAGTTTGCTATTTGGATGAATAAAGAAAGTCAAAAGTGTGAAAGATAAAAAACAAAAGGAGGAAGTGTGAAAAGTGAATGGGCCAAATTGAGGTGCATATGAAGACGTATGCTTTCTTCCAATTCATTAAATCGGGCTAATATGAATCAGGTGAATTGAGTTCTGCTTTTGGAAACTGGGTTAAGAAGGGGTGCACCGTTCCTGGAGGTACTGCAATACCAGGTCAATGCGTGGAGTGGACAGAGCAAGCTCTTTTTCCATCTCCCTGTTCTAAAAATCCATTTAATATATGGTCCCCAGATAGGGGACGTATCAGATATTAAACTGATAAGAACAGATACTACACTTGATCTTAGCCAAAAGGCCGAGAAGCGATAACCAGAATTGGTTTGGGCCTCGAGTGGCACCCTGGCCTATGCCGGACACATCTTAGGGAGAGAGAGCGAGAGGGAGACAAACCCACGCCTACACAAGACATTTTGTCACCCAAGCCAACCCTTGAAAAGGCTGCTTTGCAGAGCAAAAACAAGAAGAATGGTGCGTTTTGCAGCCGCCGCCCACTGCAATGAATCTGAATAACTCCTCCTTTAGGGCGCAAGCAACTCCCCTCCCCCTTGCAGTCTTTCCAATTCACGATACAAAAAGACGGACAGGACAGGTTGCCTGACTTTCCGTCACTGCCACCCTTTGCCATCCTTACCCGTAGAAAGCCCTTTCATCATCCCCAAACCCTAATCTTTTCCCTTTCCTTCCCAGCCCCCAAACCCTGCCCTCTGTACCTTTCTCACCACCCGCTTCCCTTCTCCTGTCATCCCCCTACCACCCGGGAAAAAAAGAGATTGCCCCCTCCTTCCACTAACCCACCCTCCCACCCAAAGAACAACTTCTTCTGCGCAGCTTGTTTTCTAGGCAGCAGCGCTATTGTGATGTCATCGGGGGGCATTGTGACAAGCCGCCAGTGTTCCGTCTCTTCATGTTGTGCACAGTTCAAACGGAAAATACATCAACAGGCAGACTACAGAAAAGCTTACTATCAAAGGTTAGAGGGGGGCTTTCTCAGAGGGCTTTTTACAGTTTTTCTATTCCCAATTAGCCGTTTAAGTGTACTTATTGAAAGTAGTAATTCTTTCATAGGCCGCCCTTTCTTAGTATTTGACGTTCCTTATATTGCGGTATGAGGCTTCGCAGTAGGTTGCAAACATTCATCACCCATGACTGTCCCCAATTGAGCTCAGAAGCTCAATGTCTATCATGACCTCTCTTTTAGAATGTCCAAGAGCAAGCAAACTATTCCTCCAGGAGAGGGCGCCAACAGACTACTAAAGAGATCATCATTACTCAAAGAAAACCCCAAAAACCAATGCATGATAGGAATAAACAGGTAACTTTCTTTGGAGTGGAAGCGGAGAGATCGCACCAGATGCCAATTCTAGATCTTATCACACCTGTGGTCACTGCAGCAGCAGGTGAATCCACTTTGTCCAAAAGGGATCTATTCCATTCAATTGCAAATGATCTAGATAAGACAGAGAACTGCAGCACGGGGACATAGCCGAGTTGGTCAGGTTGAGTGGTGATGAGTTTGCTATTTGGATGAATAAAGAAAGTCAAAAGTGTGAAAGATAAAAAACAAAAGGAGGAAGTGTGAAAAGTGAATGGGCCAAATTGAGGTGCATATGAAGACGTATGCTTTCTTCCAATTCATTAAATCGGGCTAATATGAATCAGGTGAATTGAGTTCTGCTTTTGGAAACTGGGTTAAGAAGGGGTGCACCGTTCCTGGAGGTACTGCAATACCAGGTCAATGCGTGGAGTGGACAGAGCAAGCTCTTTTTCCATCTCCCTGTTCTAAAAATCCATTTAATATATGGTCCCCAGATAGGGGACGTATCAGATATTAAACTGATAAGAACAGATACTACACTTGATCTTAGCCAAAAGGCCGAGAAGCGATAACCAGAATTGGTTTGGGCCTCGAGTGGCACCCTGGCCTATGCCGGACACATCTTAGGGAGAGAGAGCGAGAGGGAGACAAACCCACGCCTACACAAGACATTTTGTCACCCAAGCCAACCCTTGAAAAGGCTGCTTTGCAGAGCAAAAACAAGAAGAATGGTGCGTTTTGCAGCCGCCGCCCACTGCAATGAATCTGAATAACTCCTCCTTTAGGGCGCAAGCAACTCCCCTCCCCCTTGCAGTCTTTCCAATTCACGATACAAAAAGACGGACAGGACAGGTTGCCTGACTTTCCGTCACTGCCACCCTTTGCCATCCTTACCCGTAGAAAGCCCTTTCATCATCCCCAAACCCTAATCTTTTCCCTTTCCTTCCCAGCCCCCAAACCCTGCCCTCTGTACCTTTCTCACCACCCGCTTCCCTTCTCCTGTCATCCCCCTACCACCCGGGAAAAAAAGAGATTGCCCCCTCCTTCCACTAGCCCACCCTCCCACCCAAAGAACAACTTCTTCTGCGCAGCTTGTTTTCTAGGCAGCAGCGCTATTGTGATGTCATCGGGGGGCATTGTGACAAGCCGCCAGTGTTCCGTCTCTTCATGTTGTGCACAGTTCAAACGGAAAATACATCAACAGGCAGACTACAGAAAAGCTTACTATCAAAGGTTAGAGGGGGGCTTTCTCAGAGGGCTTTTTACAGTTTTTCTATTCCCAATTAGCCGTTTAAGTGTACTTATTGAAAGTAGTAATTCTTTCATAGGCCGCCCTTTCTTAGTATTTGACGTTCCTTATATTGCGGTATGAGGCTTCGCAGTAGGTTGCAAACATTCATCACCCATGACTGTCCCCAATTGAGCTCAGAAGCTCAATGTCTATCATGACCTCTCTTTTAGAATGTCCAAGAGCAAGCAAACTATTCCTCCAGGAGAGGGCGCTAACAGACTACTAAAGAGATCATCATTACTCAAAGAAAACCCCAAAAACCAATGCATGATAGGAATAAACAGGTAACTTTCTTTGGAGTGGAAGCGGAGAGATCGCACCAGATGCCAATTCTAGATCTTATCACACCTGTGGTCACTGCAGCAGCAGGTGAATCCACTTTGTCCAAAAGGGATCTATTCCATTCAATTGCAAATGATCTAGATAAGACAGAGAACTGCAGCACGGGGACATAGCCGAGTTGGTCAGGTTGAGTGGTGATGAGTTTGCTATTTGGATGAATAAAGAAAGTCAAAAGTGTGAAAGATAAAAAACAAAAGGAGGAAGTGTGAAAAGTGAATGGGCCAAATTGAGGTGCATATGAAGACGTATGCTTTCTTCCAATTCATTAAATCGGGCTAATATGAATCAGGTGAATTGAGTTCTGCTTTTGGAAACTGGGTTAAGAAGGGGTGCACCGTTCCTGGAGGTACTGCAATACCAGGTCAATGCGTGGAGTGGACAGAGCAAGCTCTTTTTCCATCTCCCTGTTCTAAAAATCCATTTAATATATGGTCCCCAGATAGGGGACGTATCAGATATTAAACTGATAAGAACAGATACTACACTTGATCTTAGCCAAAAGGCCGAGAAGCGATAACCAGAATTGGTTTGGGCCTCGAGTGGCACCCTGGCCTATGCCGGACACATCTTAGGGAGAGAGAGCGAGAGGGAGACAAACCCACGCCTACACAAGACATTTTGTCACCCAAGCCAACCCTTGAAAAGGCTGCTTTGCAGAGCAAAAACAAGAAGAATGGTGCGTTTTGCAGCCGCCGCCCACTGCAATGAATCTGAATAACTCCTCCTTTAGGGCGCAAGCAACTCCCCTCCCCCTTGCAGTCTTTCCAATTCACGATACAAAAAGACGGACAGGACAGGTTGCCTGACTTTCCGTCACTGCCACCCTTTGCCATCCTTACCCGTAGAAAGCCCTTTCATCATCCCCAAACCCTAATCTTTTCCCTTTCCTTCCCAGCCCCCAAACCCTGCCCTCTGTACCTTTCTCACCACCCGCTTCCCTTCTCCTGTCATCCCCCTACCACCCGGGAAAAAAAGAGATTGCCCCCTCCTTCCACTAGCCCACCCTCCCACCCAAAGAACAACTTCTTCTGCGCAGCTTGTTTTCTAGGCAGCAGCGCTATTGTGATGTCATCGGGGGGCATTGTGACAAGCCGCCAGTGTTCCGTCTCTTCATGTTGTGCACAGTTCAAACGGAAAATACATCAACAGGCAGACTACAGAAAAGCTTACTATCAAAGGTTAGAGGGGGGCTTTCTCAGAGGGCTTTTTACAGTTTTTCTATTCCCAATTAGCCGTTTAAGTGTACTTATTGAAAGTAGTAATTCTTTCATAGGCCGCCCTTTCTTAGTATTTGACGTTCCTTATATTGCGGTATGAGGCTTCGCAGTAGGTTGCAAACATTCATCACCCATGACTGTCCCCAATTGAGCTCAGAAGCTCAATGTCTATCATGACCTCTCTTTTAGAATGTCCAAGAGCAAGCAAACTATTCCTCCAGGAGAGGGCGCCAACAGACTACTAAAGAGATCATCATTACTCAAAGAAAACCCCAAAAACCAATGCATGATAGGAATAAACAGGTAACTTTCTTTGGAGTGGAAGCGGAGAGATCGCACCAGATGCCAATTCTAGATCTTATCACACCTGTGGTCACTGCAGCAGCAGGTGAATCCACTTTGTCCAAAAGGGATCTATTCCATTCAATTGCAAATGATCTAGATAAGACAGAGAACTGCAGCACGGGGACATAGCCGAGTTGGTCAGGTTGAGTGGTGATGAGTTTGCTATTTGGATGAATAAAGAAAGTCAAAAGTGTGAAAGATAAAAAACAAAAGGAGGAAGTGTGAAAAGTGAATGGGCCAAATTGAGGTGCATATGAAGACGTATGCTTTCTTCCAATTCATTAAATCGGGCTAATATGAATCAGGTGAATTGAGTTCTGCTTTTGGAAACTGGGTTAAGAAGGGGTGCACCGTTCCTGGAGGTACTGCAATACCAGGTCAATGCGTGGAGTGGACAGAGCAAGCTCTTTTTCCATCTCCCTGTTCTAAAAATCCATTTAATATATGGTCCCCAGATAGGGGACGTATCAGATATTAAACTGATAAGAACAGATACTACACTTGATCTTAGCCAAAAGGCCGAGAAGCGATAACCAGAATTGGTTTGGGCCTCGAGTGGCACCCTGGCCTATGCCGGACACATCTTAGGGAGAGAGAGCGAGAGGGAGACAAACCCACGCCTACACAAGACATTTTGTCACCCAAGCCAACCCTTGAAAAGGCTGCTTTGCAGAGCAAAAACAAGAAGAATGGTGCGTTTTGCAGCCGCCGCCCACTGCAATGAATCTGAATAACTCCTCCTTTAGGGCGCAAGCAACTCCCCTCCCCCTTGCAGTCTTTCCAATTCACGATACAAAAAGACGGACAGGACAGGTTGCCTGACTTTCCGTCACTGCCACCCTTTGCCATCCTTACCCGTAGAAAGCCCTTTCATCATCCCCAAACCCTAATCTTTTCCCTTTCCTTCCCAGCCCCCAAACCCTGCCCTCTGTACCTTTCTCACCACCCGCTTCCCTTCTCCTGTCATCCCCCTACCACCCGGGAAAAAAAGAGATTGCCCCCTCCTTCCACTAGCCCACCCTCCCACCCAAAGAACAACTTCTTCTGCGCAGCTTGTTTTCTAGGCAGCAGCGCTATTGTGATGTCATCGGGGGGCATTGTGACAAGCCGCCAGTGTTCCGTCTCTTCATGTTGTGCACAGTTCAAACGGAAAATACATCAACAGGCAGACTACAGAAAAGCTTACTATCAAAGGTTAGAGGGGGGCTTTCTCAGAGGGCTTTTTACAGTTTTTCTATTCCCAATTAGCCGTTTAAGTGTACTTATTGAAAGTAGTAATTCTTTCATAGGCCGCCCTTTCTTAGTATTTGACGTTCCTTATATTGCGGTATGAGGCTTCGCAGTAGGTTGCAAACATTCATCACCCATGACTGTCCCCAATTGAGCTCAGAAGCTCAATGTCTATCATGACCTCTCTTTTAGAATGTCCAAGAGCAAGCAAACTATTCCTCCAGGAGAGGGCGCCAACAGACTACTAAAGAGATCATCATTACTCAAAGAAAACCCCAAAAACCAATGCATGATAGGAATAAACAGGTGACTTTCTTTGGAGTGGAAGCGGAGAGATCGCACCAGATGCCAATTCTAGATCTTATCACACCTGTGGTCACTGCAGCAGCAGGTGAATCCACTTTGTCCAAAAGGGATCTATTCCATTCAATTGCAAATGATCTAGATAAGACAGAGAACTGCAGCACGGGGACATAGCCGAGTTGGTCAGGTTGAGTGGTGATGAGTTTGCTATTTGGATGAATAAAGAAAGTCAAAAGTGTGAAAGATAAAAAACAAAAGGAGGAAGTGTGAAAAGTGAATGGGCCAAATTGAGGTGCATATGAAGACGTATGCTTTCTTCCAATTCATTAAATCGGGCTAATATGAATCAGGTGAATTGAGTTCTGCTTTTGGAAACTGGGTTAAGAAGGGGTGCACCGTTCCTGGAGGTACTGCAATACCAGGTCAATGCGTGGAGTGGACAGAGCAAGCTCTTTTTCCATCTCCCTGTTCTAAAAATCCATTTAATATATGGTCCCCAGATAGGGGACGTATCAGATATTAAACTGATAAGAACAGATACTACACTTGATCTTAGCCAAAAGGCCGAGAAGCGATAACCAGAATTGGTTTGGGCCTCGAGTGGCACCCTGGCCTATGCCGGACACATCTTAAGGAGAGAGAGCGAGAGGGAGACAAACCCACGCCTACACAAGACATTTTGTCACCCAAGCCAACCCTTGAAAAGGCTGCTTTGCAGAGCAAAAACAAGAAGAATGGTGCGTTTTGCAGCCGCCGCCCACTGCAATGAATCTGAATAACTCCTCCTTTAGGGCGCAAGCAACTCCCCTCCCCCTTGCAGTCTTTCCAATTCACGATACAAAAAGACGGACAGGACAGGTTGCCTGACTTTCCGTCACTGCCACCCTTTGCCATCCTTACCCGTAGAAAGCCCTTTCATCATCCCCAAACCCTAATCTTTTCCCTTTCCTTCCCAGCCCCCAAACCCTGCCCTCTGTACCTTTCTCACCACCCGCTTCCCTTCTCCTGTCATCCCCCTACCACCCGGGAAAAAAAGAGATTGCCCCCTCCTTCCACTAGCCCACCCTCCCACCCAAAGAACAACTTCTTCTGCGCAGCTTGTTTTCTAGGCAGCAGCGCTATTGTGATGTCATCGGGGGGCATTGTGACAAGCCGCCAGTGTTCCGTCTCTTCATGTTGTGCACAGTTCAAACGGAAAATACATCAACAGGCAGACTACAGAAAAGCTTACTATCAAAGGTTAGAGGGGGGCTTTCTCAGAGGGCTTTTTACAGTTTTTCTATTCCCAATTAGCCGTTTAAGTGTACTTATTGAAAGTAGTAATTCTTTCATAGGCCGCCCTTTCTTAGTATTTGACGTTCCTTATATTGCGGTATGAGGCTTCGCAGTAGGTTGCAAACATTCATCACCCATGACTGTCCCCAATTGAGCTCAGAAGCTCAATGTCTATCATGACCTCTCTTTTAGAATGTCCAAGAGCAAGCAAACTATTCCTCCAGGAGAGGGCGCCAACAGACTACTAAAGAGATCATCATTACTCAAAGAAAACCCCAAAAACCAATGCATGATAGGAATAAACAGGTAACTTTCTTTGGAGTGGAAGCGGAGAGATCGCACCAGATGCCAATTCTAGATCTTATCACACCTGTGGTCACTGCAGCAGCAGGTGAATCCACTTTGTCCAAAAGGGATCTATTCCATTCAATTGCAAATGATCTAGATAAGACAGAGAACTGCAGCACGGGGACATAGCCGAGTTGGTCAGGTTGAGTGGTGATGAGTTTGCTATTTGGATGAATAAAGAAAGTCAAAAGTGTGAAAGATAAAAAACAAAAGGAGGAAGTGTGAAAAGTGAATGGGCCAAATTGAGGTGCATATGAAGACGTATGCTTTCTTCCAATTCATTAAATCGGGCTAATATGAATCAGGTGAATTGAGTTCTGCTTTTGGAAACTGGGTTAAGAAGGGGTGCACCGTTCCTGGAGGTACTGCAATACCAGGTCAATGCGTGGAGTGGACAGAGCAAGCTCTTTTTCCATCTCCCTGTTCTAAAAATCCATTTAATATATGGTCCCCAGATAGGGGACGTATCAGATATTAAACTGATAAGAACAGATACTACACTTGATCTTAGCCAAAAGGCCGAGAAGCGATAACCAGAATTGGTTTGGGCCTCGAGTGGCACCCTGGCCTATGCCGGACACATCTTAGGGAGAGAGAGCGAGAGGGAGACAAACCCACGCCTACACAAGACATTTTGTCACCCAAGCCAACCCTTGAAAAGGCTGCTTTGCAGAGCAAAAACAAGAAGAATGGTGCGTTTTGCAGCCGCCGCCCACTGCAATGAATCTGAATAACTCCTCCTTTAGGGCGCAAGCAACTCCCCTCCCCCTTGCAGTCTTTCCAATTCACGATACAAAAAGACGGACAGGACAGGTTGCCTGACTTTCCGTCACTGCCACCCTTTGCCATCCTTACCCGTAGAAAGCCCTTTCATCATCCCCAAACCCTAATCTTTTCCCTTTCCTTCCCAGCCCCCAAACCCTGCCCTCTGTACCTTTCTCACCACCCGCTTCCCTTCTCCTGTCATCCCCCTACCACCCGGGAAAAAAAGAGATTGCCCCCTCCTTCCACTAGCCCACCCTCCCACCCAAAGAACAACTTCTTCTGCGCAGCTTGTTTTCTAGGCAGCAGCGCTATTGTGATGTCATCGGGGGGCATTGTGACAAGCCGCCAGTGTTCCGTCTCTTCATGTTGTGCACAGTTCAAACGGAAAATACATCAACAGGCAGACTACAGAAAAGCTTACTATCAAAGGTTAGAGGGGGGCTTTCTCAGAGGGCTTTTTACAGTTTTTCTATTCCCAATTAGCCGTTTAAGTGTACTTATTGAAAGTAGTAATTCTTTCATAGGCCGCCCTTTCTTAGTATTTGACGTTCCTTATATTGCGGTATGAGGCTTCGCAGTAGGTTGCAAACATTCATCACCCATGACTGTCCCCAATTGAGCTCAGAAGCTCAATGTCTATCATGACCTCTCTTTTAGAATGTCCAAGAGCAAGCAAACTATTCCTCCAGGAGAGGGCGCCAACAGACTACTAAAGAGATCATCATTACTCAAAGAAAACCCCAAAAACCAATGCATGATAGGAATAAACAGGTAACTTTCTTTGGAGTGGAAGCGGAGAGATCGCACCAGATGCCAATTCTAGATCTTATCACACCTGTGGTCACTGCAGCAGCAGGTGAATCCACTTTGTCCAAAAGGGATCTATTCCATTCAATTGCAAATGATCTAGATAAGACAGAGAACTGCAGCACGGGGACATAGCCGAGTTGGTCAGGTTGAGTGGTGATGAGTTTGCTATTTGGATGAATAAAGAAAGTCAAAAGTGTGAAAGATAAAAAACAAAAGGAGGAAGTGTGAAAAGTGAATGGGCCAAATTGAGGTGCATATGAAGACGTATGCTTTCTTCCAATTCATTAAATCGGGCTAATATGAATCAGGTGAATTGAGTTCTGCTTTTGGAAACTGGGTTAAGAAGGGGTGCACCGTTCCTGGAGGTACTGCAATACCAGGTCAATGCGTGGAGTGGACAGAGCAAGCTCTTTTTCCATCTCCCTGTTCTAAAAATCCATTTAATATATGGTCCCCAGATAGGGGACGTATCAGATATTAAACTGATAAGAACAGATACTACACTTGATCTTAGCCAAAAGGCCGAGAAGCGATAACCAGAATTGGTTTGGGCCTCGAGTGGCACCCTGGCCTATGCCGGACACATCTTAGGGAGAGAGAGCGAGAGGGAGACAAACCCACGCCTACACAAGACATTTTGTCACCCAAGCCAACCCTTGAAAAGGCTGCTTTGCAGAGCAAAAACAAGAAGAATGGTGCGTTTTGCAGCCGCCGCCCACTGCAATGAATCTGAATAACTCCTCCTTTAGGGCGCAAGCAACTCCCCTCCCCCTTGCAGTCTTTCCAATTCACGATACAAAAAGACGGACAGGACAGGTTGCCTGACTTTCCGTCACTGCCACCCTTTGCCATCCTTACCCGTAGAAAGCCCTTTCATCATCCCCAAACCCTAATCTTTTCCCTTTCCTTCCCAGCCCCCAAACCCTGCCCTCTGTACCTTTCTCACCACCCGCTTCCCTTCTCCTGTCATCCCCCTACCACCCGGGAAAAAAAGAGATTGCCCCCTCCTTCCACTAGCCCACCCTCCCACCCAAAGAACAACTTCTTCTGCGCAGCTTGTTTTCTAGGCAGCAGCGCTATTGTGATGTCATCGGGGGGCATTGTGACAAGCCGTCAGTGTTCCGTCTCTTCATGTTGTGCACAGTTCAAACGGAAAATACATCAACAGGCAGACTACAGAAAAGCTTACTATCAAAGGTTAGAGGGGGGCTTTCTCAGAGGGCTTTTTACAGTTTTTCTATTCCCAATTAGCCGTTTAAGTGTACTTATTGAAAGTAGTAATTCTTTCATAGGCCGCCCTTTCTTAGTATTTGACGTTCCTTATATTGCGGTATGAGGCTTCGCAGTAGGTTGCAAACATTCATCACCCATGACTGTCCCCAATTGAGCTCAGAAGCTCAATGTCTATCATGACCTCTCTTTTAGAATGTCCAAGAGCAAGCAAACTATTCCTCCAGGAGAGGGCGCCAACAGACTACTAAAGAGATCATCATTACTCAAAGAAAACCCCAAAAACCAATGCATGATAGGAATAAACAGGTAACTTTCTTTGGAGTGGAAGCGGAGAGATCGCACCAGATGCCAATTCTAGATCTTATCACACCTGTGGTCACTGCAGCAGCAGGTGAATCCACTTTGTCCAAAAGGGATCTATTCCATTCAATTGCAAATGATCTAGATAAGACAGAGAACTGCAGCACGGGGACATAGCCGAGTTGGTCAGGTTGAGTGGTGATGAGTTTGCTATTTGGATGAATAAAGAAAGTCAAAAGTGTGAAAGATAAAAAACAAAAGGAGGAAGTGTGAAAAGTGAATGGGCCAAATTGAGGTGCATATGAAGACGTATGCTTTCTTCCAATTCATTAAATCGGGCTAATATGAATCAGGTGAATTGAGTTCTGCTTTTGGAAACTGGGTTAAGAAGGGGTGCACCGTTCCTGGAGGTACTGCAATACCAGGTCAATGCGTGGAGTGGACAGAGCAAGCTCTTTTTCCATCTCCCTGTTCTAAAAATCCATTTAATATATGGTCCCCAGATAGGGGACGTATCAGATATTAAACTGATAAGAACAGATACTACACTTGATCTTAGCCAAAAGGCCGAGAAGCGATAACCAGAATTGGTTTGGGCCTCGAGTGGCACCCTGGCCTATGCCGGACACATCTTAGGGAGAGAGAGCGAGAGGGAGACAAACCCACGCCTACACAAGACATTTTGTCACCCAAGCCAACCCTTGAAAAGGCTGCTTTGCAGAGCAAAAACAAGAAGAATGGTGCGTTTTGCAGCCGCCGCCCACTGCAATGAATCTGAATAACTCCTCCTTTAGGGCGCAAGCAACTCCCCTCCCCCTTGCAGTCTTTCCAATTCACGATACAAAAAGACGGACAGGACAGGTTGCCTGACTTTCCGTCACTGCCACCCTTTGCCATCCTTACCCGTAGAAAGCCCTTTCATCATCCCCAAACCCTAATCTTTTCCCTTTCCTTCCCAGCCCCCAAACCCTGCCCTCTGTACCTTTCTCACCACCCGCTTCCCTTCTCCTGTCATCCCCCTACCACCCGGGAAAAAAAGAGATTGCCCCCTCCTTCCACTAGCCCACCCTCCCACCCAAAGAACAACTTCTTCTGCGCAGCTTGTTTT
Source organism: Anomaloglossus baeobatrachus (assembly GCF_048569485.1). NCBI lineage: Eukaryota > Metazoa > Chordata > Amphibia > Anura > Aromobatidae > Anomaloglossus > Anomaloglossus baeobatrachus. Next base: position 60,539 of record NW_027443076.1, read on the forward strand.
CTAGGCAGCAGCGCTATTGTGATGTCATCGGGGGGCATTGTGACAAGCCGCCAGTGTTCCGTCTCTTCATGTTGTGCACAGTTCAAACGGAAAATACATCAACAGGCAGACTACAGAAAAGCTTACTATCAAAGGTTAGAGGGGGGCTTTCTCAGAGGGCTTTTTACAGTTTTTCTATTCCCAATTAGCCGTTTAAGTGTACTTATTGAAAGTAGTAATTCTTTCATAGGCCGCCCTTTCTTAGTATTTGACGTTCCTTATATTGCGGTATGAGGCTTCGCAGTAGGTTGCAAACATTCATCACCCATGACTGTCCCCAATTGAGCTCAGAAGCTCAATGTCTATCATGACCTCTCTTTTAGAATGTCCAAGAGCAAGCAAACTATTCCTCCAGGAGAGGGCGCCAACAGACTACTAAAGAGATCATCATTACTCAAAGAAAACCCCAAAAACCAATGCATGATAGGAATAAACAGGTAACTTTCTTTGGAGTGGAAGCGGAGAGATCGCACCAGATGCCAATTCTAGATCTTATCACACCTGTGGTCACTGCAGCAGCAGGTGAATCCACTTTGTCCAAAAGGGATCTATTCCATTCAATTGCAAATGATCTAGATAAGACAGAGAACTGCAGCACGGGGACATAGCCGAGTTGGTCAGGTTGAGTGGTGATGAGTTTGCTATTTGGATGAATAAAGAAAGTCAAAAGTGTGAAAGATAAAAAACAAAAGGAGGAAGTGTGAAAAGTGAATGGGCCAAATTGAGGTGCATATGAAGACGTATGCTTTCTTCCAATTCATTAAATCGGGCTAATATGAATCAGGTGAATTGAGTTCTGCTTTTGGAAACTGGGTTAAGAAGGGGTGCACCGTTCCTGGAGGTACTGCAATACCAGGTCAATGCGTGGAGTGGACAGAGCAAGCTCTTTTTCCATCTCCCTGTTCTAAAAATCCATTTAATATATGGTCCCCAGATAGGGGACGTATCAGATATTAAACTGATAAGAACAGATACTACACTTGATCTTAGCCAAAAGGCCGAGAAGCGATAACCAGAATTGGTTTGGGCCTCGAGTGGCACCCTGGCCTATGCCGGACACATCTTAGGGAGAGAGAGCGAGAGGGAGACAAACCCACGCCTACACAAGACATTTTGTCACCCAAGCCAACCCTTGAAAAGGCTGCTTTGCAGAGCAAAAACAAGAAGAATGGTGCGTTTTGCAGCCGCCGCCCACTGCAATGAATCTGAATAACTCCTCCTTTAGGGCGCAAGCAACTCCCCTCCCCCTTGCAGTCTTTCCAATTCACGATACAAAAAGACGGACAGGACAGGTTGCCTGACTTTCCGTCACTGCCACCCTTTGCCATCCTTACCCGTAGAAAGCCCTTTCATCATCCCCAAACCCTAATCTTTTCCCTTTCCTTCCCAGCCCCCAAACCCTGCCCTCTGTACCTTTCTCACCACCCGCTTCCCTTCTCCTGTCATCCCCCTACCACCCGGGAAAAAAAGAGATTGCCCCCTCCTTCCACTAGCCCACCCTCCCACCCAAAGAACAACTTCTTCTGCGCAGCTTGTTTTCTAGGCAGCAGCGCTATTGTGATGTCATCGGGGGGCATTGTGACAAGCCGCCAGTGTTCCGTCTCTTCATGTTGTGCACAGTTCAAACGGAAAATACATCAACAGGCAGACTACAGAAAAGCTTACTATCAAAGGTTAGAGGGGGGCTTTCTCAGAGGGCTTTTTACAGTTTTTCTATTCCCAATTAGCCGTTTAAGTGTACTTATTGAAAGTAGTAATTCTTTCATAGGCCGCCCTTTCTTAGTATTTGACGTTCCTTATATTGCGGTATGAGGCTTCGCAGTAGGTTGCAAACATTCATCACCCATGACTGTCCCCAATTGAGCTCAGAAGCTCAATGTCTATCATGACCTCTCTTTTAGAATGTCCAAGAGCAAGCAAACTATTCCTCCAGGAGAGGGCGCCAACAGACTACTAAAGAGATCATCATTACTCAAAGAAAACCCCAAAAACCAATGCATGATAGGAATAAACAGGTAACTTTCTTTGGAGTGGAAGCGGAGAGATCGCACCAGATGCCAATTCTAGATCTTATCACACCTGTGGTCACTGCAGCAGCAGGTGAATCCACTTTGTCCAAAAGGGATCTATTCCATTCAATTGCAAATGATCTAGATAAGACAGAGAACTGCAGCACGGGGACATAGCCGAGTTGGTCAGGTTGAGTGGTGATGAGTTTGCTATTTGGATGAATAAAGAAAGTCAAAAGTGTGAAAGATAAAAAACAAAAGGAGGAAGTGTGAAAAGTGAATGGGCCAAATTGAGGTGCATATGAAGACGTATGCTTTCTTCCAATTCATTAAATCGGGCTAATATGAATCAGGTGAATTGAGTTCTGCTTTTGGAAACTGGGTTAAGAAGGGGTGCACCGTTCCTGGAGGTACTGCAATACCAGGTCAATGCGTGGAGTGGACAGAGCAAGCTCTTTTTCCATCTCCCTGTTCTAAAAATCCATTTAATATATGGTCCCCAGATAGGGGACGTATCAGATATTAAACTGATAAGAACAGATACTACACTTGATCTTAGCCAAAAGGCCGAGAAGCGATAACCAGAATTGGTTTGGGCCTCGAGTGGCACCCTGGCCTATGCCGGACACATCTTAGGGAGAGAGAGCGAGAGGGAGACAAACCCACGCCTACACAAGACATTTTGTCACCCAAGCCAACCCTTGAAAAGGCTGCTTTGCAGAGCAAAAACAAGAAGAATGGTGCGTTTTGCAGCCGCCGCCCACTGCAATGAATCTGAATAACTCCTCCTTTAGGGCGCAAGCAACTCCCCTCCCCCTTGCAGTCTTTCCAATTCACGATACAAAAAGACGGACAGGACAGGTTGCCTGACTTTCCGTCACTGCCACCCTTTGCCATCCTTACCCGTAGAAAGCCCTTTCATCATCCCCAAACCCTAATCTTTTCCCTTTCCTTCCCAGCCCCCAAACCCTGCCCTCTGTACCTTTCTCACCACCCGCTTCCCTTCTCCTGTCATCCCCCTACCACCCGGGAAAAAAAGAGATTGCCCCCTCCTTCCACTAGCCCACCCTCCCACCCAAAGAACAACTTCTTCTGCGCAGCTTGTTTTCTAGGCAGCAGCGCTATTGTGATGTCATCGGGGGGCATTGTGACAAGCCGCCAGTGTTCCGTCTCTTCATGTTGTGCACAGTTCAAACGGAAAATACATCAACAGGCAGACTACAGAAAAGCTTACTATCAAAGGTTAGAGGGGGGCTTTCTCAGAGGGCTTTTTACAGTTTTTCTATTCCCAATTAGCCGTTTAAGTGTACTTATTGAAAGTAGTAATTCTTTCATAGGCCGCCCTTTCTTAGTATTTGACGTTCCTTATATTGCGGTATGAGGCTTCGCAGTAGGTTGCAAACATTCATCACCCATGACTGTCCCCAATTGAGCTCAGAAGCTCAATGTCTATCATGACCTCTCTTTTAGAATGTCCAAGAGCAAGCAAACTATTCCTCCAGGAGAGGGCGCCAACAGACTACTAAAGAGATCATCATTACTCAAAGAAAACCCCAAAAACCAATGCATGATAGGAATAAACAGGTAACTTTCTTTGGAGTGGAAGCGGAGAGATCGCACCAGATGCCAATTCTAGATCTTATCACACCTGTGGTCACTGCAGCAGCAGGTGAATCCACTTTGTCCAAAAGGGATCTATTCCATTCAATTGCAAATGATCTAGATAAGACAGAGAACTGCAGCACGGGGACATAGCCGAGTTGGTCAGGTTGAGTGGTGATGAGTTTGCTATTTGGATGAATAAAGAAAGTCAAAAGTGTGAAAGATAAAAAACAAAAGGAGGAAGTGTGAAAAGTGAATGGGCCAAATTGAGGTGCATATGAAGACGTATGCTTTCTTCCAATTCATTAAATCGGGCTAATATGAATCAGGTGAATTGAGTTCTGCTTTTGGAAACTGGGTTAAGAAGGGGTGCACCGTTCCTGGAGGTACTGCAATACCAGGTCAATGCGTGGAGTGGACAGAGCAAGCTCTTTTTCCATCTCCCTGTTCTAAAAATCCATTTAATATATGGTCCCCAGATAGGGGACGTATCAGATATTAAACTGATAAGAACAGATACTACACTTGATCTTAGCCAAAAGGCCGAGAAGCGATAACCAGAATTGGTTTGGGCCTCGAGTGGCACCCTGGCCTATGCCGGACACATCTTAGGGAGAGAGAGCGAGAGGGAGACAAACCCACGCCTACACAAGACATTTTGTCACCCAAGCCAACCCTTGAAAAGGCTGCTTTGCAGAGCAAAAACAAGAAGAATGGTGCGTTTTGCAGCCGCCGCCCACTGCAATGAATCTGAATAACTCCTCCTTTAGGGCGCAAGCAACTCCCCTCCCCCTTGCAGTCTTTCCAATTCACGATACAAAAAGACGGACAGGACAGGTTGCCTGACTTTCCGTCACTGCCACCCTTTGCCATCCTTACCCGTAGAAAGCCCTTTCATCATCCCCAAACCCTAATCTTTTCCCTTTCCTTCCCAGCCCCCAAACCCTGCCCTCTGTACCTTTCTCACCACCCGCTTCCCTTCTCCTGTCATCCCCCTACCACCCGGGAAAAAAAGAGATTGCCCCCTCCTTCCACTAGCCCACCCTCCCACCCAAAGAACAACTTCTTCTGCGCAGCTTGTTTTCTAGGCAGCAGCGCTATTGTGATGTCATCGGGGGGCATTGTGACAAGCCGCCAGTGTTCCGTCTCTTCATGTTGTGCACAGTTCAAACGGAAAATACATCAACAGGCAGACTACAGAAAAGCTTACTATCAAAGGTTAGAGGGGGGCTTTCTCAGAGGGCTTTTTACAGTTTTTCTATTCCCAATTAGCCGTTTAAGTGTACTTATTGAAAGTAGTAATTCTTTCATAGGCCGCCCTTTCTTAGTATTTGACGTTCCTTATATTGCGGTATGAGGCTTCGCAGTAGGTTGCAAACATTCATCACCCATGACTGTCCCCAATTGAGCTCAGAAGCTCAATGTCTATCATGACCTCTCTTTTAGAATGTCCAAGAGCAAGCAAACTATTCCTCCAGGAGAGGGCGCCAACAGACTACTAAAGAGATCATCATTACTCAAAGAAAACCCCAAAAACCAATGCATGATAGGAATAAACAGGTAACTTTCTTTGGAGTGGAAGCGGAGAGATCGCACCAGATGCCAATTCTAGATCTTATCACACCTGTGGTCACTGCAGCAGCAGGTGAATCCACTTTGTCCAAAAGGGATCTATTCCATTCAATTGCAAATGATCTAGATAAGACAGAGAACTGCAGCACGGGGACATAGCCGAGTTGGTCAGGTTGAGTGGTGATGAGTTTGCTATTTGGATGAATAAAGAAAGTCAAAAGTGTGAAAGATAAAAAACAAAAGGAGGAAGTGTGAAAAGTGAATGGGCCAAATTGAGGTGCATATGAAGACGTATGCTTTCTTCCAATTCATTAAATCGGGCTAATATGAATCAGGTGAATTGAGTTCTGCTTTTGGAAACTGGGTTAAGAAGGGGTGCACCGTTCCTGGAGGTACTGCAATACCAGGTCAATGCGTGGAGTGGACAGAGCAAGCTCTTTTTCCATCTCCCTGTTCTAAAAATCCATTTAATATATGGTCCCCAGATAGGGGACGTATCAGATATTAAACTGATAAGAACAGATACTACACTTGATCTTAGCCAAAAGGCCGAGAAGCGATAACCAGAATTGGTTTGGGCCTCGAGTGGCACCCTGGCCTATGCCGGACACATCTTAGGGAGAGAGAGCGAGAGGGAGACAAACCCACGCCTACACAAGACATTTTGTCACCCAAGCCAACCCTTGAAAAGGCTGCGTTGCAGAGCAAAAACAAGAAGAATGGTGCGTTTTGCAGCCGCCGCCCACTGCAATGAATCTGAATAACTCCTCCTTTAGGGCGCAAGCAACTCCCCTCCCCCTTGCAGTCTTTCCAATTCACGATACAAAAAGACGGACAGGACAGGTTGCCTGACTTTCCGTCACTGCCACCCTTTGCCATCCTTACCCGTAGAAAGCCCTTTCATCATCCCCAAACCCTAATCTTTTCCCTTTCCTTCCCAGCCCCCAAACCCTGCCCTCTGTACCTTTCTCACCACCCGCTTCCCTTCTCCTGTCATCCCCCTACCACCCGGGAAAAAAAGAGATTGCCCCCTCCTTCCACTAGCCCACCCTCCCACCCAAAGAACAACTTCTTCTGCGCAGCTTGTTTTCTAGGCAGCAGCGCTATTGTGATGTCATCGGGGGGCATTGTGACAAGCCGCCAGTGTTCCGTCTCTTCATGTTGTGCACAGTTCAAACGGAAAATACATCAACAGGCAGACTACAGAAAAGCTTACTATCAAAGGTTAGAGGGGGGCTTTCTCAGAGGGCTTTTTTACAGTTTTTCTATTCCCAATTAGCCGTTTAAGTGTACTTATTGAAAGTAGTAATTCTTTCATAGGCCGCCCTTTCTTAGTATTTGACGTTCCTTATATTGCGGTATGAGGCTTCGCAGTAGGTTGCAAACATTCATCACCCATGACTGTCCCCAATTGAGCTCAGAAGCTCAATGTCTATCATGACCTCTCTTTTAGAATGTCCAAGAGCAAGCAAACTATTCCTCCAGGAGAGGGCGCCAACAGACTACTAAAGAGATCATCATTACTCAAAGAAAACCCCAAAAACCAATGCATGATAGGAATAAACAGGTAAATTTCTTTGGAGTGGAAGCGGAGAGATCGCACCAGATGCCAATTCTAGATCTTATCACACCTGTGGTCACTGCAGCAGCAGGTGAATCCACTTTGTCCAAAAGGGATCTATTCCATTCAATTGCAAATGATCTAGATAAGACAGAGAACTGCAGCACGGGGACATAGCCGAGTTGGTCAGGTTGAGTGGTGATGAGTTTGCTATTTGGATGAATAAAGAAAGTCAAAAGTGTGAAAGATAAAAAACAAAAGGAGGAAGTGTGAAAAGTGAATGGGCCAAATTGAGGTGCATATGAAGACGTATGCTTTCTTCCAATTCATTAAATCGGGCTAATATGAATCAGGTGAATTGAGTTCTGCTTTTGGAAACTGGGTTAAGAAGGGGTGCACCGTTCCTGGAGGTACTGCAATACCAGGTCAATGCGTGGAGTGGACAGAGCAAGCTCTTTTTCCATCTCCCTGTTCTAAAAATCCATTTAATATATGGTCCCCAGATAGGGGACGTATCAGATATTAAACTGATAAGAACAGATACTACACTTGATCTTAGCCAAAAGGCCGAGAAGCGATAACCAGAATTGGTTTGGGCCTCGAGTGGCACCCTGGCCTATGCCGGACACATCTTAGGGAGAGAGAGCGAGAGGGAGACAAACCCACGCCTACACAAGACATTTTGTCACCCAAGCCAACCCTTGAAAAGGCTGCTTTGCAGAGCAAAAACAAGAAGAATGGTGCGTTTTGCAGCCGCCGCCCACTGCAATGAATCTGAATAACTCCTCCTTTAGGGCGCAAGCAACTCCCCTCCCCCTTGCAGTCTTTCCAATTCACGATACAAAAAGACGGACAGGACAGGTTGCCTGACTTTCCGTCACTGCCACCCTTTGCCATCCTTACCCGTAGAAAGCCCTTTCATCATCCCCAAACCCTAATCTTTTCCCTTTCCTTCCCAGCCCCCAAACCCTGCCCTCTGTACCTTTCTCACCACCCGCTTCCCTTCTCCTGTCATCCCCCTACCACCCGGGAAAAAAAGAGATTGCCCCCTCCTTCCACTAGCCCACCCTCCCACCCAAAGAACAACTTCTTCTGCGCAGCTTGTTTTCTAGGCAGCAGCGCTATTGTGATGTCATCGGGGGGCATTGTGACAAGCCGCCAGTGTTCCGTCTCTTCATGTTGTGCACAGTTCAAACGGAAAATACATCAACAGGCAGACTACAGAAAAGCTTACTATCAAAGGTTAGAGGGGGGCTTTCTCAGAGGGCTTTTTACAGTTTTTCTATTCCCAATTAGCCGTTTAAGTGTACTTATTGAAAGTAGTAATTCTTTCATAGGCCGCCCTTTCTTAGTATTTGACGTTCCTTATATTGCGGTATGAGGCTTCGCAGTAGGTTGCAAACATTCATCACCCATGACTGTCCCCAATTGAGCTCAGAAGCTCAATGTCTATCATGACCTCTCTTTTAGAATGTCCAAGAGCAAGCAAACTATTCCTCCAGGAGAGGGCGCCAACAGACTACTAAAGAGATCATCATTACTCAAAGAAAACCCCAAAAACCAATGCATGATAGGAATAAACAGGTAACTTTCTTTGGAGTGGAAGCGGAGAGATCGCACCAGATGCCAATTCTAGATCTTATCACACCTGTGGTCACTGCAGCAGCAGGTGAATCCACTTTGTCCAAAAGGGATCTATTCCATTCAATTGCAAATGATCTAGATAAGACAGAGAACTGCAGCACGGGGACATAGCCGAGTTGGTCAGGTTGAGTGGTGATGAGTTTGCTATTTGGATGAATAAAGAAAGTCAAAAGTGTGAAAGATAAAAAACAAAAGGAGGAAGTGTGAAAAGTGAATGGGCCAAATTGAGGTGCATATGAAGACGTATGCTTTCTTCCAATTCATTAAATCGGGCTAATATGAATCAGGTGAATTGAGTTCTGCTTTTGGAAACTGGGTTAAGAAGGGGTGCACCGTTCCTGGAGGTACTGCAATACCAGGTCAATGCGTGGAGTGGACAGAGCAAGCTCTTTTTCCATCTCCCTGTTCTAAAAATCCATTTAATATATGGTCCCCAGATAGGGGACGTATCAGATATTAAACTGATAAGAACAGATACTACACTTGATCTTAGCCAAAAGGCCGAGAAGCGATAACCAGAATTGGTTTGGGCCTCGAGTGGCACCCTGGCCTATGCCGGACACATCTTAGGGAGAGAGAGCGAGAGGGAGACAAACCCACGCCTACACAAGACATTTTGTCACCCAAGCCAACCCTTGAAAAGGCTGCTTTGCAGAGCAAAAACAAGAAGAATGGTGCGTTTTGCAGCCGCCGCCCACTGCAATGAATCTGAAGAACTCCTCCTTTAGGGCGCAAGCAACTCCCCTCCCCCTTGCAGTCTTTCCAATTCACGATACAAAAAGACGGACAGGACAGGTTGCCTGACTTTCCGTCACTGCCACCCTTTGCCATCCTTACCCGTAGAAAGCCCTTTCATCATCCCCAAACCCTAATCTTTTCCCTTTCCTTCCCAGCCCCCAAACCCTGCCCTCTGTACCTTTCTCACCACCCGCTTCCCTTCTCCTGTCATCCCCCTACCACCCGGGAAAAAAAGAGATTGCCCCCTCCTTCCACTAGCCCACCCTCCCACCCAAAGAACAACTTCTTCTGCGCAGCTTGTTTTCTAGGCAGCAGCGCTATTGTGATGTCATCGGGGGGCATTGTGACAAGCCGCCAGTGTTCCGTCTCTTCATGTTGTGCACAGTTCAAACGGAAAATACATCAACAGGCAGACTACAGAAAAGCTTACTATCAAAGGTTAGAGGGGGGCTTTCTCAGAGGGCTTTTTACAGTTTTTCTATTCCCAATTAGCCGTTTAAGTGTACTTATTGAAAGTAGTAATTCTTTCATAGGCCGCCCTTTCTTAGTATTTGACGTTCCTTATATTGCGGTATGAGGCTTCGCAGTAGGTTGCAAACATTCATCACCCATGACTGTCCCCAATTGAGCTCAGAAGCTCAATGTCTATCATGACCTCTCTTTTAGAATGTCCAAGAGCAAGCAAACTATTCCTCCAGGAGAGGGCGCCAACAGACTACTAAAGAGATCATCATTACTCAAAGAAAACCCAAAAACCAATGCATGATAGGAATAAACAGGTAACTTTCTTTGGAGTGGAAGCGGAGAGATCGCACCAGATGCCAATTCTAGATCTTATCACACCTGTGGTCACTGCAGCAGCAGGTGAATCCACTTTGTCCAAAAGGGATCTATTCCATTCAATTGCAAATGATCTAGATAAGACAGAGAACTGCAGCACGGGGACATAGCCGAGTTGGTCAGGTTGAGTGGTGATGAGTTTGCTATTTGGATGAATAAAGAAAGTCAAAAGTGTGAAAGATAAAAAACAAAAGGAGGAAGTGTGAAAAGTGAATGGGCCAAATTGAGGTGCATATGAAGACGTATGCTTTCTTCCAATTCATTAAATCGGGCTAATATGAATCAGGTGAATTGAGTTCTGCTTTTGGAAACTGGGTTAAGAAGGGGTGCACCGTTCCTGGAGGTACTGCAATACCAGGTCAATGCGTGGAGTGGACAGAGCAAGCTCTTTTTCCATCTCCCTGTTCTAAAAATCCATTTAATATATGGTCCCCAGATAGGGGACGTATCAGATATTAAACTGATAAGAACAGATACTACACTTGATCTTAGCCAAAAGGCCGAGAAGCGATAACCAGAATTGGTTTGGGCCTCGAGTGGCACCCTGGCCTATGCCGGACACATCTTAGGGAGAGAGAGCGAGAGGGAGACAAACCCACGCCTACACAAGACATTTTGTCACCCAAGCCAACCCTTGAAAAGGCTGCTTTGCAGAGCAAAAACAAGAAGAATGGTGCGTTTTGCAGCCGCCGCCCACTGCAATGAATCTGAATAACTCCTCCTTTAGGGCGCAAGCAACTCCCCTCCCCCTTGCAGTCTTTCCAATTCACGATACAAAAAGACGGACAGGACAGGTTGCCTGACTTTCCGTCACTGCCACCCTTTGCCATCCTTACCCGTAGAAAGCCCTTTCATCATCCCCAAACCCTAATCTTTTCCCTTTCCTTCCCAGCCCCCAAACCCTGCCCTCTGTACCTTTCTCACCACCCGCTTCCCTTCTCCTGTCATCCCCCTACCACCCGGGAAAAAAAGAGATTGCCCCCTCCTTCCACTAGCCCACCCTCCCACCCAAAGAACAACTTCTTCTGCGCAGCTTGTTTTCTAGGCAGCAGCGCTATTGTGATGTCATCGGGGGGCATTGTGACAAGCCGCCAGTGTTCCGTCTCTTCATGTTGTGCACAGTTCAAACGGAAAATACATCAACAGGCAGACTACAGAAAAGCTTACTATCAAAGGTTAGAGGGGGGCTTTCTCAGAGGGCTTTTTACAGTTTTTCTATTCCCAATTAGCCGTTTAAGTGTACTTATTGAAAGTAGTAATTCTTTCATAGGCCGCCCTTTCTTAGTATTTGACGTTCCTTATATTGCGGTATGAGGCTTCGCAGTAGGTTGCAAACATTCATCACCCATGACTGTCCCCAATTGAGCTCAGAAGCTCAATGTCTATCATGACCTCTCTTTTAGAATGTCCAAGAGCAAGCAAACTATTCCTCCAGGAGAGGGCGCCAACAGACTACTAAAGAGATCATCATTACTCAAAGAAAACCCCAAAAACCAATGCATGATAGGAATAAACAGGTAACTTTCTTTGGAGTGGAAGCGGAGAGATCGCACCAGATGCCAATTCTAGATCTTATCACACCTGTGGTCACTGCAGCAGCAGGTGAATCCACTTTGTCCAAAAGGGATCTATTCCATTCAATTGCAAATGATCTAGATAAGACAGAGAACTGCAGCACGGGGACATAGCCGAGTTGGTCAGGTTGAGTGGTGATGAGTTTGCTATTTGGATGAATAAAGAAAGTCAAAAGTGTGAAAGATAAAAAACAAAAGGAGGAAGTGTGAAAAGTGAATGGGCCAAATTGAGGTGCATATGAAGACGTATGCTTTCTTCCAATTCATTAAATCGGGCTAATATGAATCAGGTGAATTGAGTTCTGCTTTTGGAAACTGGGTTAAGAAGGGGTGCACCGTTCCTGGAGGTACTGCAATACCAGGTCAATGCGTGGAGTGGACAGAGCAAGCTCTTTTTCCATCTCCCTGTTCTAAAAATCCATTTAATATATGGTCCCCAGATAGGGGACGTATCAGATATTAAATTGATAAGAACAGATACTACACTTGATCTTAGCCAAAAGGCCGAGAAGCGATAACCAGAATTGGTTTGGGCCTCGAGTGGCACCCTGGCCTATGCCGGACACATCTTAGGGAGAGAGAGCGAGAGGGAGACAAACCCACGCCTACACAAGACATTTTGTCACCCAAGCCAACCCTTGAAAAGGCTGCTTTGCAGAGCAAAAACAAGAAGAATGGTGCGTTTTGCAGCCGCCGCCCACTGCAATGAATCTGAATAACTCCTCCTTTAGGGCGCAAGCAACTCCCCTCCCCCTTGCAGTCTTTCCAATTCACGATACAAAAAGACGGACAGGACAGGTTGCCTGACTTTCCGTCACTGCCACCCTTTGCCATCCTTACCCGTAGAAAGCCCTTTCATCATCCCCAAACCCTAATCTTTTCCCTTTCCTTCCCAGCCCCCAAACCCTGCCCTCTGTACCTTTCTCACCACCCGCTTCCCTTCTCCTGTCATCCCCCTACCACCCGGGAAAAAAAGAGATTGCCCCCTCCTTCCACTAGCCCACCCTCCCACCCAAAGAACAACTTCTTCTGCGCAGCTTGTTTTCTAGGCAGCAGCGCTATTGTGATGTCATCGGGGGGCATTGTGACAAGCCGCCAGTGTTCCGTCTCTTCATGTTGTGCACAGTTCAAACGGAAAATACATCAACAGGCAGACTACAGAAAAGCTTACTATCAAAGGTTAGAGGGGGGCTTTCTCAGAGGGCTTTTTACAGTTTTTCTATTCCCAATTAGCCGTTTAAGTGTACTTATTGAAAGTAGTAATTCTTTCATAGGCCGCCCTTTCTTAGTATTTGACGTTCCTTATATTGCGGTATGAGGCTTCGCAGTAGGTTGCAAACATTCATCACCCATGACTGTCCCCAATTGAGCTCAGAAGCTCAATGTCTATCATGACCTCTCTTTTAGAATGTCCAAGAGCAAGCAAACTATTCCTCCAGGAGAGGGCGCCAACAGACTACTAAAGAGATCATCATTACTCAAAGAAAACCCCAAAAACCAATGCATGATAGGAATAAACAGGTAACTTTCTTTGGAGTGGAAGCGGAGAGATCGCACCAGATGCCAATTCTAGATCTTATCACACCTGTGGTCACTGCAGCAGCAGGTGAATCCACTTTGTCCAAAAGGGATCTATTCCATTCAATTGCAAATGATCTAGATAAGACAGAGAACTGCAGCACGGGGACATAGCCGAGTTGGTCAGGTTGAGTGGTGATGAGTTTGCTATTTGGATGAATAAAGAAAGTCAAAAGTGTGAAAGATAAAAAACAAAAGGAGGAAGTGTGAAAAGTGAATGGGCCAAATTGAGGTGCATATGAAGACGTATGCTTTCTTCCAATTCATTAAATCGGGCTAATATGAATCAGGTGAATTGAGTTCTGCTTTTGGAAACTGGGTTAAGAAGGGGTGCACCGTTCCTGGAGGTACTGCAATACCAGGTCAATGCGTGGAGTGGACAGAGCAAGCTCTTTTTCCATCTCCCTGTTCTAAAAATCCATTTAATATATGGTCCCCAGATAGGGGACGTATCAGATATTAAACTGATAAGAACAGATTTTTTGATTTAACAGCATCTTTATTATCATGCACTACTCACAAAAAGGTAACAAACCGTGTACAGTGCCGCAGCCCCGTACACACAGAACTATACAATCCTTCTTACATAGCCATAGAGTACGACGCACTAAACTATACATCACACTCCTATGCTTATCCATAACACTCAAGCTGAAAGAAAAAGTTAGACCATAAATAACGACGAACCGGCGATTGGGGGATGGGGGTAGGGGAAAAGGGGGATAGGGTGGGGAAATCACAGGCCCGAAGCTTTATTGAAAGACGCACATAACGGGAAAAGGAGGGAGGGGGCATGGAAGAGGTCTAAACCTCCTCCTCGGCGCTGTCGTCCGGACTGTCCATGATGGAATAGTCTCTGAGCAGGCTGTGGATCAGCCTGCGGCAATCCTGGATATACATTTTCTCCCTCTTCAAGATGAGCCGGTTCCTGGCGACCCAAATAGCGTCCTTAAAGCAGTTCATAAGGCGCCAAGCCTCCTGGATGGCTCCAACGGTGTGAGTCCCAGGGAAGAGTCCATAAAGTACGGAATGGTACGATAGGCTCCCTCTGGGGACGGAGTTCCTCAGGTCATCCTCCAGGGCAACCAACAGGCGCTGTGCGAAACGGCAGTCCCAAAAGGCGTGCAGCGATGTTTCCTCCACGAAGGGGCACCTTGGGCAGTACCGGGTTTTGCACAGGTTCCGGGCGTGCATGAATGACCGGACGGGCAGTCCGCCCTGTATCGCCATCCATGACAAGTCCTTGTGCCCGTTGGTCAATCCAGCCGATGACACGTTTGTCCAAACAGTCTCCAGTGTGTCGTGATGAAGTCCTGGAATGTTCTCCATTTCGTCCTTGGCTCTGATGAGTTTGTGGATAGTCTTTGGCTTCCACAAATCAGGCTTGAGTCCCTCCAGTTGGTGTTCCCTCACAAACCGAACCACGTCTCCGTAGAACCATGGCGCCGTCCAGTTGTAGGGGAAGGAGCTGTCCCACTTGTCCCAGCCTAACCGTCTCCAAAGGGGGAGCAGGAAGAAGCGAGACATGGACCCACCCGCGGAACCTCTCTTGACTCGCAGAGTTCGGCGAACGCAGTCACATACGAAGGAGGATCGCAGGAGGGTGGGGATATCGGGTACGCCCTTCCCACCCTTGCGAGGATCCTTGTACATGATGCTCCGCTTTACTCTGTCCATCTTGGATCCCCAGACAAAACGAAACACCGTCCTGGTAATGGCCCTGCACACGGTGGCAAGGGGGGGCCAGGCCTGGGCCGTGTACTGCAGCACGGGCAGTACCTCGTTACGCAGGACCAGTGCTTTGCCCTCACAGGTGAGGCGTCTGAGGCTCCACAGACCGATCCGTTGGGTGATCTTGGTCAAGCGTTCCTCCCAGGACTTGAGGGCTGCTCCTTCCTTCCCGAACCAGACTCCAAGAACCTTGATGAAATCCGGCTGGATGCTGAAAGGGAAGGGGGCGGAAGAGGCCGGCTGCCAGTCCCCGAAGAGCATGGCTTCCGACTTCCCGCAGTTGACTTTGGCTCCCGAAGCCCGTCCGAAGGTCTCACAGGTCTGGACGAGGGTGTCGACTGAGCGCCGGTCCGCGCAGAAGACGGTCACGTCGTCCATGTAGAGCGAGCACTTGACCTCGAAGCGTTCTGGTCCTGGTGCGGTGATCCCTCTGATCTCTCCATTCCGCCGGATAGCCTCTGCAAAGAGTTCTATAACACAAACAAAAAGAAGAGGTGACAGAGGACAGCCTTGTCTGACCCCTGAGAGGACCGGGAAGGGGTCAGTCTTCCAGCCGTTTACCAACACCGAGCTGTGAATATCAAAATACATTAGTTGGACATACAAGCAAAACATGTTACCCAAACCTAACCTGTGCAGAGCTTTGCCCAGGAACTCATGGGAAACACGGTCGAAGGCCTTTTCCTGATCCAACGAGATCAGGGCTGCGTGCACCCGGCGGGCTTTGATGTACTCGACCGTGTCCCGCATGAGAGCCAGGCTGTCTGCGATGCGACGTCCGGGGATGCCGCAGGTCTGATCCAGGTGGATGATCCGTCCGATAACAGTCTTCAATCTCGTTGCCATCGTCTTGGCCAGGATCTTGTAGTCGACGTTCAGAAGGGTGATGGGACGCCAATTCTTCAGGTCGCACCTCTCTCCTTTACGCTTGTACAGGATCGTGACCATTCCTTCCCTCAGAGATGGAGGCATTCTGCCCTCCACCACCATCTCCTCATACAGCCCTAACAGGTCCGGACAGATTAGGTCTCCCAGCGCTACATAGAGCTCTGCTGGGAGGCCGTCACTGCCCGGTGTCCTGCCAGAACTAAAGGATTTGGCGGCCGAGAGCAGCTCGTCCACCGTCAGAGGAACATCCATGGCCGCCGCGTCTGCAGGGTCAAGATGGTTAGTGATACCTGACAGGAACTTATCGGCGGCCTCGGGGTCAGTAGTCTTGCGGGCGTAGAGTTCGCTGTAGAAGTCGCTGACGACCTTCATCACGTTCTCTTTCCCGCGTCGCATGTTTCCACTCTCGTCTCGTAGTTCATTCATGGGCGTGTGACCGGCGTGGAGTTTCCTGAAAAAGAACGAGTTACATTTCTCACCCTTCTCCAGGTTCTCCACTTTGGAACGGAAGACAATTCGCTCGGACTCCTCCTCGAAGTGCCTTTTCAGGCTCCTCTTAGTCTCCTCCAGCTCCTCTCTCACGTCCCAGCCGCATCGAAGAAGGTCCTGCAGGGAACGCAGCTCACGCTGGAGTCTCCTGAAGTCCCTCCTCTTCAGACACGCCTGTTGTTGACTCTTTGCCTGAAAGAAGAAACGGAACTCGAGTTTAACGTATTCCCACCAGTCAGAAACAGACTGGAAGCCCGCCTTGTAGGCCCGCCACGTGGAGTAGGCAGCTCTAAGCTCCTCCAGAATCTCACCCTTTTCCAGCAGAGAGCAGTTCAGCTTCCAGGAGCCCGGGCCAATGGGGAAGCCATGGCCCAGCACACCTTGAAAGTGAATGGCTCTGTGGTCAGAGAAGAAGCAGGGGACCATCGAGTGCCCACTCCGCCCAACCGCCCGAGAGGTAAACACAAAGTCAATCCTGGAACGCAGCGAGCCATCGGATCGGCACCATGAATAGTTCACGGATCCGTGTCCGATGGAGCCAACAACGTCCACAAGAGAGGCTTCGGTCACCATCTCAATGAGCAGTTTGGATGTGACGTCCAACTTGGCAGCCGTTCCAGAACTGCGTCCATCCTCCTCAATCGGGCAGTTGAAATCCCCGGCCATCACTACCGTCCTGGCGGTAGCGAGCTGAGGGCGCAGGGCTTGGAGGAGCTCCAGTCGATCGCTCTTCACAGGAGAAGCATACACATTGATGAACCTGACAGGTTCTCCCGCCCAGGTGCCATCCACGAGCAGTAACCTGCCGCAGACGATTTCCTGAACAGAGTCCAATGTGAAGGCGCTTCCCCTGATCAGCACGGCGACCCCCGCGGACCTACAGTCGCCCCCGCCAGACCAGTAGGATGGGCCATGGGTCCACTCCCTGGCCAGATGGTTGAAGGACCTAGAGGAGGGAAGGGAGCATTCCTGCAGGAAAAATACATCACTAGACTGAGTGTTAAGGAACGTAAAAATTGTCTGACGTCGGAACTTGTCTCTGATGCTCCTAACATTAATGGAAAAGATGTTAATGTTAGCAGTCATTGGAGGAAAGAGGAAGTTAGAGCAGGCGGTGTGCCTTAGTTACCACTCCGGTCGGGCGGTTCTTCCTCTTTGGCACCTGCTGGTAAGGGTATCTCCAGCAGACCCTCTTCTGCTAGCTGATCAAGCAGGGATGGTGCCTCGGTGGCTTCCGACTCCTCCATTTCTTCTTCGGCCACAAGGGACTCCACCATCTGCTCCAACACGTCCGGTTCTGGGAGGAGGCCATCCTCCTCTTCCTGGGGTGGATTGGGGTCCACAATGAACAGCTTGGAAGGTTCTGCGACAGGACTATCTTCCACCTTCCTTTTCCTTTGGCCTGTACCTGAGGAGACAAGAGCTGGAAAATCCTCCTCGGTGAAAAGTGCAAGAGTGCTGAGGCCCTCTGCTCTCATGGTCTGGGGAGGGAGAGTGGGCTTTGGGGGGGGGGTGAGGAGACCAACTGAGGAGTAGGGAAATGAGGTGGAGGTAGTGGAATCCTCAGTAGGGTTGGCCGGGGGGGGAGGGGTTTGGACAGGGGTGACAGGGGGGGGGACCAGGGAGGGGGCAACAGTTTTCTTACCCTTCTTTTCCCTGGACTCCGTGGCTGCTGGGGCATCGGCTGGAGCCACGGTCGCCGGGTTCTTGGCCGCCTTGTCCTTGGCCTCTGTGGCCTTGGTCGTAGCTGCCTTGGTCGACGAAGCTGTGATTACCCGATACTGGGTCGCCGCGGCAACCCTTGCCCAGGATTTCTCCCGCTGTGGGCAGTCCTTGTAAAGGTGGTCCGCCTGTCCACATAGGTTGCAAGTCTTCTTCTTTGGGCAGTCCTTGGAGCTGTGTCCTGTCACCCGGCAAACCCTGCAGGCGTCCTCCTTGCAGGTCTTCATCGAATGCCCTTTCCCGCCACATTTCCTGCAGTTGTGTGGCATGTCCGGGTAGTAGATGAGACCAAAGGAGTTTCCCAGAGAGAATGTCGGGGGCAGGTGCTGGAGACCATCCTCGGATGCTGGTTCCCTGTAGAGTCGAACGGTTACTGACCACTTACCCGTCCAGAATCCGTTGCCGTTAAGGATGTGGGATGGCTCCCTCACCACTGTGCAGAGACGTCCCAGGAACGTGGAGATGTCTCTTCCTGGGGTGTGCGGGTTCCGCATGGAGACCGTGATCCTCTTCTCATCCCTCTGTATAGGACAGGATCCTAAAAAGGAATGAAAAGGGGAGTCCGGCATCGCTGCGTTCATCGCCTCCCAGTATCTCCTGCAGGCATTCACCGTGGCAAAGGTTACCAGAAAAATGCCAGTCATGAAGGTCTGGACACTCAGGGTTTCCGCCCTGGAGAAGCCCTGATCCAGAATCATCTTCTTGCAGAACACGTCGCTGGACATGTCCGGCAACCTACCATCCACCGCCTTTAGCTTCAGGGCGACCGTCTGCCGCATCCAAGGCTCCAGGGTTGGAGCCTTTTCAGGCGGCGTCCGGACTCCCTCCGGCTGGCTGGCGTCGGAGGTAGGGGCCTCTTGGGCCGAAGAAGCCTCTGGATGAGCCTTCCTGGAGGTCCCTGGGTCCTGAGCCTTCTTGGCTGCCTTCTCTGGCTTGCTTGCCATGGCTGGTTCCTGCTTGAGTTCCCGGAGCTGGATCTTGGATTCTTCTCCGGGTGTCTTCTCCCGCTGTGTTCCTCCTCGAAGTTCCTCTGGTCTCCCCAAGTCTTCTCCGAGCCTTCGTCTTCTTGCTTCTTTCTGCCAAGCTCTTCTTCCGTCTGATCTCCCTCTTCCGGTCTCGGCTGGGCTTTGGAGCTCGTCTCCCTGATCGTATCTCGTCAAGTGTAGCTAGCTCAGTTTGTTCTGATAAGAACAGATACTACACTTGATCTTAGCCAAAAGGCCGAGAAGCGATAACCAGAATTGGTTTGGGCCTCGAGTGGCACCCTGGCCTATGCCGGACACATCTTAGGGAGAGAGAGCGAGAGGGAGACAAACCCACGCCTACACAAGACATTTTGTCACCCAAGCCAACCCTTGAAAAGGCTGCTTTGCAGAGCAAAAACAAGAAGAATGGTGCGTTTTGCAGCCGCCGCCCACTGCAATGAATCTGAATAACTCCTCCTTTAGGGCGCAAGCAACTCCCCTCCCCCTTGCAGTCTTTCCAATTCACGATACAAAAAGACGGACAGGACAGGTTGCCTGACTTTCCGTCACTGCCACCCTTTGCCATCCTTACCCGTAGAAAGCCCTTTCATCATCCCCAAACCCTAATCTTTTCCCTTTCCTTCCCAGCCCCCAAACCCTGCCCTCTGTACCTTTCTCACCACCCGCTTCCCTTCTCCTGTCATCCCCCTACCACCCGGGAAAAAAAGAGATTGCCCCCTCCTTCCACTAGCCCACCCTCCCACCCAAAGAACAACTTCTTCTGCGCAGCTTGTTTTCTAGGCAGCAGCGCTATTGTGATGTCATCGGGGGGCATTGTGACAAGCCGCCAGTGTTCCGTCTCTTCATGTTGTGCACAGTTCAAACGGAAAATACATCAACAGGCAGACTACAGAAAAGCTTACTATCAAAGGTTAGAGGGGGGCTTTCTCAGAGGGCTTTTTACAGTTTTTCTATTCCCAATTAGCCGTTTAAGTGTACTTATTGAAAGTAGTAATTCTTTCATAGGCCGCCCTTTCTTAGTATTTGACGTTCCTTATATTGCGGTATGAGGCTTCGCAGTAGGTTGCAAACATTCATCACCCATGACTGTCCCCAATTGAGCTCAGAAGCTCAATGTCTATCATGACCTCTCTTTTAGAATGTCCAAGAGCAAGCAAACTATTCCTCCAGGAGAGGGCGCCAACAGACTACTAAAGAGATCATCATTACTCAAAGAAAACCCCAAAAACCAATGCATGATAGGAATAAACAGGTAACTTTCTTTGGAGTGGAAGCGGAGAGATCGCACCAGATGCCAATTCTAGATCTTATCACACCTGTGGTCACTGCAGCAGCAGGTGAATCCACTTTGTCCAAAAGGGATCTATTCCATTCAATTGCAAATGATCTAGATAAGACAGAGAACTGCAGCACGGGGACATAGCCGAGTTGGTCAGGTTGAGTGGTGATGAGTTTGCTATTTGGATGAATAAAGAAAGTCAAAAGTGTGAAAGATAAAAAACAAAAGGAGGAAGTGTGAAAAGTGAATGGGCCAAATTGAGGTGCATATGAAGACGTATGCTTTCTTCCAATTCATTAAATCGGGCTAATATGAATCAGGTGAATTGAGTTCTGCTTTTGGAAACTGGGTTAAGAAGGGGTGCACCGTTCCTGGAGGTACTGCAATACCAGGTCAATGCGTGGAGTGGACAGAGCAAGCTCTTTTTCCATCTCCCTGTTCTAAAAATCCATTTAATATATGGTCCCCAGATAGGGGACGTATCAGATATTAAACTGATAAGAACAGATACTACACTTGATCTTAGCCAAAAGGCCGAGAAGCGATAACCAGAATTGGTTTGGGCCTCGAGTGGCACCCTGGCCTATGCCGGACACATCTTAGGGAGAGAGAGCGAGAGGGAGACAAACCCACGCCTACACAAGACATTTTGTCACCCAAGCCAACCCTTGAAAAGGCTGCTTTGCAGAGCAAAAACAAGAAGAATGGTGCGTTTTGCAGCCGCCGCCCACTGCAATGAATCTGAATAACTCCTCCTTTAGGGCGCAAGCAACTCCCCTCCCCCTTGCAGTCTTTCCAATTCACGATACAAAAAGACGGACAGGACAGGTTGCCTGACTTTCCGTCACTGCCACCCTTTGCCATCCTTACCCGTAGAAAGCCCTTTCATCATCCCCAAACCCTAATCTTTTCCCTTTCCTTCCCAGCCCCCAAACCCTGCCCTCTGTACCTTTCTCACCACCCGCTTCCCTTCTCCTGTCATCCCCCTACCACCCGGGAAAAAAAGAGATTGCCCCCTCCTTCCACTAGCCCACCCTCCCACCCAAAGAACAACTTCTTCTGCGCAGCTTGTTTTCTAGGCAGCAGCGCTATTGTGATGTCATCGGGGGGCATTGTGACAAGCCGCCAGTGTTCCGTCTCTTCATGTTGTGCACAGTTCAAACGGAAAATACATCAACAGGCAGACTACAGAAAAGCTTACTATCAAAGGTTAGAGGGGGGCTTTCTCAGAGGGCTTTTTACAGTTTTTCTATTCCCAATTAGCCGTTTAAGTGTACTTATTGAAAGTAGTAATTCTTTCATAGGCCGCCCTTTCTTAGTATTTGACGTTCCTTATATTGCGGTATGAGGCTTCGCAGTAGGTTGCAAACATTCATCACCCATGACTGTCCCCAATTGAGCTCAGAAGCTCAATGTCTATCATGACCTCTCTTTTAGAATGTCCAAGAGCAAGCAAACTATTCCTCCAGGAGAGGGCGCCAACAGACTACTAAAGAGATCATCATTACTCAAAGAAAACCCCAAAAACCAATGCATGATAGGAATAAACAGGTAACTTTCTTTGGAGTGGAAGCGGAGAGATCGCACCAGATGCCAATTCTAGATCTTATCACACCTGTGGTCACTGCAGCAGCAGGTGAATCCACTTTGTCCAA
Organism: Anomaloglossus baeobatrachus; assembly: GCF_048569485.1. Classification (NCBI taxonomy): domain Eukaryota; kingdom Metazoa; phylum Chordata; class Amphibia; order Anura; family Aromobatidae; genus Anomaloglossus; species Anomaloglossus baeobatrachus. Next base: position 82,446 of record NW_027443076.1, read on the forward strand.
AAGGGATCTATTCCATTCAATTGCAAATGATCTAGATAAGACAGAGAACTGCAGCACGGGGACATAGCCGAGTTGGTCAGGTTGAGTGGTGATGAGTTTGCTATTTGGATGAATAAAGAAAGTCAAAAGTGTGAAAGATAAAAAACAAAAGGAGGAAGTGTGAAAAGTGAATGGGCCAAATTGAGGTGCATATGAAGACGTATGCTTTCTTCCAATTCATTAAATCGGGCTAATATGAATCAGGTGAATTGAGTTCTGCTTTTGGAAACTGGGTTAAGAAGGGGTGCACCGTTCCTGGAGGTACTGCAATACCAGGTCAATGCGTGGAGTGGACAGAGCAAGCTCTTTTTCCATCTCCCTGTTCTAAAAATCCATTTAATATATGGTCCCCAGATAGGGGACGTATCAGATATTAAACTGATAAGAACAGATACTACACTTGATCTTAGCCAAAAGGCCGAGAAGCGATAACCAGAATTGGTTTGGGCCTCGAGTGGCACCCTGGCCTATGCCGGACACATCTTAGGGAGAGAGAGCGAGAGGGAGACAAACCCACGCCTACACAAGACATTTTGTCACCCAAGCCAACCCTTGAAAAGGCTGCTTTGCAGAGCAAAAACAAGAAGAATGGTGCGTTTTGCAGCCGCCGCCCACTGCAATGAATCTGAATAACTCCTCCTTTAGGGCGCAAGCAACTCCCCTCCCCCTTGCAGTCTTTCCAATTCACGATACAAAAAGACGGACAGGACAGGTTGCCTGACTTTCCGTCACTGCCACCCTTTGCCATCCTTACCCGTAGAAAGCCCTTTCATCATCCCCAAACCCTAATCTTTTCCCTTTCCTTCCCAGCCCCCAAACCCTGCCCTCTGTACCTTTCTCACCACCCGCTTCCCTTCTCCTGTCATCCCCCTACCACCCGGGAAAAAAAGAGATTGCCCCCTCCTTCCACTAGCCCACCCTCCCACCCAAAGAACAACTTCTTCTGCGCAGCTTGTTTTCTAGGCAGCAGCGCTATTGTGATGTCATCGGGGGGCATTGTGACAAGCCGCCAGTGTTCCGTCTCTTCATGTTGTGCACAGTTCAAACGGAAAATACATCAACAGGCAGACTACAGAAAAGCTTACTATCAAAGGTTAGAGGGGGGCTTTCTCAGAGGGCTTTTTACAGTTTTTCTATTCCCAATTAGCCGTTTAAGTGTACTTATTGAAAGTAGTAATTCTTTCATAGGCCGCCCTTTCTTAGTATTTGACGTTCCTTATATTGCGGTATGAGGCTTCGCAGTAGGTTGCAAACATTCATCACCCATGACTGTCCCCAATTGAGCTCAGAAGCTCAATGTCTATCATGACCTCTCTTTTAGAATGTCCAAGAGCAAGCAAACTATTCCTCCAGGAGAGGGCGCCAACAGACTACTAAAGAGATCATCATTACTCAAAGAAAACCCCAAAAACCAATGCATGATAGGAATAAACAGGTAACTTTCTTTGGAGTGGAAGCGGAGAGATCGCACCAGATGCCAATTCTAGATCTTATCACACCTGTGGTCACTGCAGCAGCAGGTGAATCCACTTTGTCCAAAAGGGATCTATTCCATTCAATTGCAAATGATCTAGATAAGACAGAGAACTGCAGCACGGGGACATAGCCGAGTTGGTCAGGTTGAGTGGTGATGAGTTTGCTATTTGGATGAATAAAGAAAGTCAAAAGTGTGAAAGATAAAAAACAAAAGGAGGAAGTGTGAAAAGTGAATGGGCCAAATTGAGGTGCATATGAAGACGTATGCTTTCTTCCAATTCATTAAATCGGGCTAATATGAATCAGGTGAATTGAGTTCTGCTTTTGGAAACTGGGTTAAGAAGGGGTGCACCGTTCCTGGAGGTACTGCAATACCAGGTCAATGCGTGGAGTGGACAGAGCAAGCTCTTTTTCCATCTCCCTGTTCTAAAAATCCATTTAATATATGGTCCCCAGATAGGGGACGTATCAGATATTAAACTGATAAGAACAGATACTACACTTGATCTTAGCCAAAAGGCCGAGAAGCGATAACCAGAATTGGTTTGGGCCTCGAGTGGCACCCTGGCCTATGCCGGACACATCTTAGGGAGAGAGAGCGAGAGGGAGACAAACCCACGCCTACACAAGACATTTTGTCACCCAAGCCAACCCTTGAAAAGGCTGCTTTGCAGAGCAAAAACAAGAAGAATGGTGCGTTTTGCAGCCGCCGCCCACTGCAATGAATCTGAATAACTCCTCCTTTAGGGCGCAAGCAACTCCCCTCCCCCTTGCAGTCTTTCCAATTCACGATACAAAAAGACGGACAGGACAGGTTGCCTGACTTTCCGTCACTGCCACCCTTTGCCATCCTTACCCGTAGAAAGCCCTTTCATCATCCCCAAACCCTAATCTTTTCCCTTTCCTTCCCAGCCCCCAAACCCTGCCCTCTGTACCTTTCTCACCACCCGCTTCCCTTCTCCTGTCATCCCCCTACCACCCGGGAAAAAAAGAGATTGCCCCCTCCTTCCACTAGCCCACCCTCCCACCCAAAGAACAACTTCTTCTGCGCAGCTTGTTTTCTAGGCAGCAGCGCTATTGTGATGTCATCGGGGGGCATTGTGACAAGCCGCCAGTGTTCCGTCTCTTCATGTTGTGCACAGTTCAAACGGAAAATACATCAACAGGCAGACTACAGAAAAGCTTACTATCAAAGGTTAGAGGGGGGCTTTCTCAGAGGGCTTTTTACAGTTTTTCTATTCCCAATTAGCCGTTTAAGTGTACTTATTGAAAGTAGTAATTCTTTCATAGGCCGCCCTTTCTTAGTATTTGACGTTCCTTATATTGCGGTATGAGGCTTCGCAGTAGGTTGCAAACATTCATCACCCATGACTGTCCCCAATTGAGCTCAGAAGCTCAATGTCTATCATGACCTCTCTTTTAGAATGTCCAAGAGCAAGCAAACTATTCCTCCAGGAGAGGGCGCCAACAGACTACTAAAGAGATCATCATTACTCAAAGAAAACCCCAAAAACCAATGCATGATAGGAATAAACAGGTAACTTTCTTTGGAGTGGAAGCGGAGAGATCGCACCAGATGCCAATTCTAGATCTTATCACACCTGTGGTCACTGCAGCAGCAGGTGAATCCACTTTGTCCAAAAGGGATCTATTCCATTCAATTGCAAATGATCTAGATAAGACAGAGAACTGCAGCACGGGGACATAGCCGAGTTGGTCAGGTTGAGTGGTGATGAGTTTGCTATTTGGATGAATAAAGAAAGTCAAAAGTGTGAAAGATAAAAAACAAAAGGAGGAAGTGTGAAAAGTGAATGGGCCAAATTGAGGTGCATATGAAGACGTATGCTTTCTTCCAATTCATTAAATCGGGCTAATATGAATCAGGTGAATTGAGTTCTGCTTTTGGAAACTGGGTTAAGAAGGGGTGCACCGTTCCTGGAGGTACTGCAATACCAGGTCAATGCGTGGAGTGGACAGAGCAAGCTCTTTTTCCATCTCCCTGTTCTAAAAATCCATTTAATATATGGTCCCCAGATAGGGGACGTATCAGATATTAAACTGATAAGAACAGATACTACACTTGATCTTAGCCAAAAGGCCGAGAAGCGATAACCAGAATTGGTTTGGGCCTCGAGTGGCACCCTGGCCTATGCCGGACACATCTTAGGGAGAGAGAGCGAGAGGGAGACAAACCCACGCCTACACAAGACATTTTGTCACCCAAGCCAACCCTTGAAAAGGCTGCGTTGCAGAGCAAAAACAAGAAGAATGGTGCGTTTTGCAGCCGCCGCCCACTGCAATGAATCTGAATAACTCCTCCTTTAGGGCGCAAGCAACTCCCCTCCCCCTTGCAGTCTTTCCAATTCACGATACAAAAAGACGGACAGGACAGGTTGCCTGACTTTCCGTCACTGCCACCCTTTGCCATCCTTACCCGTAGAAAGCCCTTTCATCATCCCCAAACCCTAATCTTTTCCCTTTCCTTCCCAGCCCCCAAACCCTGCCCTCTGTACCTTTCTCACCACCCGCTTCCCTTCTCCTGTCATCCCCCTACCACCCGGGAAAAAAAGAGATTGCCCCCTCCTTCCACTAGCCCACCCTCCCACCCAAAGAACAACTTCTTCTGCGCAGCTTGTTTTCTAGGCAGCAGCGCTATTGTGATGTCATCGGGGGGCATTGTGACAAGCCGCCAGTGTTCCGTCTCTTCATGTTGTGCACAGTTCAAACGGAAAATACATCAACAGGCAGACTACAGAAAAGCTTACTATCAAAGGTTAGAGGGGGGCTTTCTCAGAGGGCTTTTTACAGTTTTTCTATTCCCAATTAGCCGTTTAAGTGTACTTATTGAAAGTAGTAATTCTTTCATAGGCCGCCCTTTCTTAGTATTTGACGTTCCTTATATTGCGGTATGAGGCTTCGCAGTAGGTTGCAAACATTCATCACCCATGACTGTCCCCAATTGAGCTCAGAAGCTCAATGTCTATCATGACCTCTCTTTTAGAATGTCCAAGAGCAAGCAAACTATTCCTCCAGGAGAGGGCGCCAACAGACTACTAAAGAGATCATCATTACTCAAAGAAAACCCCAAAAACCAATGCATGATAGGAATAAACAGGTAACTTTCTTTGGAGTGGAAGCGGAGAGATCGCACCAGATGCCAATTCTAGATCTTATCACACCTGTGGTCACTGCAGCAGCAGGTGAATCCACTTTGTCCAAAAGGGATCTATTCCATTCAATTGCAAATGATCTAGATAAGACAGAGAACTGCAGCACGGGGACATAGCCGAGTTGGTCAGGTTGAGTGGTGATGAGTTTGCTATTTGGATGAATAAAGAAAGTCAAAAGTGTGAAAGATAAAAAACAAAAGGAGGAAGTGTGAAAAGTGAATGGGCCAAATTGAGGTGCATATGAAGACGTATGCTTTCTTCCAATTCATTAAATCGGGCTAATATGAATCAGGTGAATTGAGTTCTGCTTTTGGAAACTGGGTTAAGAAGGGGTGCACCGTTCCTGGAGGTACTGCAATACCAGGTCAATGCGTGGAGTGGACAGAGCAAGCTCTTTTTCCATCTCCCTGTTCTAAAAATCCATTTAATATATGGTCCCCAGATAGGGGACGTATCAGATATTAAACTGATAAGAACAGATACTACACTTGATCTTAGCCAAAAGGCCGAGAAGCGATAACCAGAATTGGTTTGGGCCTCGAGTGGCACCCTGGCCTATGCCGGACACATCTTAGGGAGAGAGAGCGAGAGGGAGACAAACCCACGCCTACACAAGACATTTTGTCACCCAAGCCAACCCTTGAAAAGGCTGCTTTGCAGAGCAAAAACAAGAAGAATGGTGCGTTTTGCAGCCGCCGCCCACTGCAATGAATCTGAAGAACTCCTCCTTTAGGGCGCAAGCAACTCCCCTCCCCCTTGCAGTCTTTCCAATTCACGATACAAAAAGACGGACAGGACAGGTTGCCTGACTTTCCGTCACTGCCACCCTTTGCCATCCTTACCCGTAGAAAGCCCTTTCATCATCCCCAAACCCTAATCTTTTCCCTTTCCTTCCCAGCCCCCAAACCCTGCCCTCTGTACCTTTCTCACCACCCGCTTCCCTTCTCCTGTCATCCCCCTACCACCCGGGAAAAAAAGAGATTGCCCCCTCCTTCCACTAGCCCACCCTCCCACCCAAAGAACAACTTCTTCTGCGCAGCTTGTTTTCTAGGCAGCAGCGCTATTGTGATGTCATCGGGGGGCATTGTGACAAGCCGCCAGTGTTCCGTCTCTTCATGTTGTGCACAGTTCAAACGGAAAATACATCAACAGGCAGACTACAGAAAAGCTTACTATCAAAGGTTAGAGGGGGGCTTTCTCAGAGGGCTTTTTACAGTTTTTCTATTCCCAATTAGCCGTTTAAGTGTACTTATTGAAAGTAGTAATTCTTTCATAGGCCGCCCTTTCTTAGTATTTGACGTTCCTTATATTGCGGTATGAGGCTTCGCAGTAGGTTGCAAACATTCATCACCCATGACTGTCCCCAATTGAGCTCAGAAGCTCAATGTCTATCATGACCTCTCTTTTAGAATGTCCAAGAGCAAGCAAACTATTCCTCCAGGAGAGGGCGCCAACAGACTACTAAAGAGATCATCATTACTCAAAGAAAACCCAAAAACCAATGCATGATAGGAATAAACAGGTAACTTTCTTTGGAGTGGAAGCGGAGAGATCGCACCAGATGCCAATTCTAGATCTTATCACACCTGTGGTCACTGCAGCAGCAGGTGAATCCACTTTGTCCAAAAGGGATCTATTCCATTCAATTGCAAATGATCTAGATAAGACAGAGAACTGCAGCACGGGGACATAGCCGAGTTGGTCAGGTTGAGTGGTGATGAGTTTGCTATTTGGATGAATAAAGAAAGTCAAAAGTGTGAAAGATAAAAAACAAAAGGAGGAAGTGTGAAAAGTGAATGGGCCAAATTGAGGTGCATATGAAGACGTATGCTTTCTTCCAATTCATTAAATCGGGCTAATATGAATCAGGTGAATTGAGTTCTGCTTTTGGAAACTGGGTTAAGAAGGGGTGCACCGTTCCTGGAGGTACTGCAATACCAGGTCAATGCGTGGAGTGGACAGAGCAAGCTCTTTTTCCATCTCCCTGTTCTAAAAATCCATTTAATATATGGTCCCCAGATAGGGGACGTATCAGATATTAAACTGATAAGAACAGATACTACACTTGATCTTAGCCAAAAGGCCGAGAAGCGATAACCAGAATTGGTTTGGGCCTCGAGTGGCACCCTGGCCTATGCCGGACACATCTTAGGGAGAGAGAGCGAGAGGGAGACAAACCCACGCCTACACAAGACATTTTGTCACCCAAGCCAACCCTTGAAAAGGCTGCTTTGCAGAGCAAAAACAAGAAGAATGGTGCGTTTTGCAGCCGCCGCCCACTGCAATGAATCTGAATAACTCCTCCTTTAGGGCGCAAGCAACTCCCCTCCCCCTTGCAGTCTTTCCAATTCACGATACAAAAAGACGGACAGGACAGGTTGCCTGACTTTCCGTCACTGCCACCCTTTGCCATCCTTACCCGTAGAAAGCCCTTTCATCATCCCCAAACCCTAATCTTTTCCCTTTCCTTCCCAGCCCCCAAACCCTGCCCTCTGTACCTTTCTCACCACCCGCTTCCCTTCTCCTGTCATCCCCCTACCACCCGGGAAAAAAAGAGATTGCCCCCTCCTTCCACTAGCCCACCCTCCCACCCAAAGAACAACTTCTTCTGCGCAGCTTGTTTTCTAGGCAGCAGCGCTATTGTGATGTCATCGGGGGGCATTGTGACAAGCCGCCAGTGTTCCGTCTCTTCATGTTGTGCACAGTTCAAACGGAAAATACATCAACAGGCAGACTACAGAAAAGCTTACTATCAAAGGTTAGAGGGGGGCTTTCTCAGAGGGCTTTTTACAGTTTTTCTATTCCCAATTAGCCGTTTAAGTGTACTTATTGAAAGTAGTAATTCTTTCATAGGCCGCCCTTTCTTAGTATTTGACGTTCCTTATATTGCGGTATGAGGCTTCGCAGTAGGTTGCAAACATTCATCACCCATGACTGTCCCCAATTGAGCTCAGAAGCTCAATGTCTATCATGACCTCTCTTTTAGAATGTCCAAGAGCAAGCAAACTATTCCTCCAGGAGAGGGCGCCAACAGACTACTAAAGAGATCATCATTACTCAAAGAAAACCCCAAAAACCAATGCATGATAGGAATAAACAGGTAACTTTCTTTGGAGTGGAAGCGGAGAGATCGCACCAGATGCCAATTCTAGATCTTATCACACCTGTGGTCACTGCAGCAGCAGGTGAATCCACTTTGTCCAAAAGGGATCTATTCCATTCAATTGCAAATGATCTAGATAAGACAGAGAACTGCAGCACGGGGACATAGCCGAGTTGGTCAGGTTGAGTGGTGATGAGTTTGCTATTTGGATGAATAAAGAAAGTCAAAAGTGTGAAAGATAAAAAACAAAAGGAGGAAGTGTGAAAAGTGAATGGGCCAAATTGAGGTGCATATGAAGACGTATGCTTTCTTCCAATTCATTAAATCGGGCTAATATGAATCAGGTGAATTGAGTTCTGCTTTTGGAAACTGGGTTAAGAAGGGGTGCACCGTTCCTGGAGGTACTGCAATACCAGGTCAATGCGTGGAGTGGACAGAGCAAGCTCTTTTTCCATCTCCCTGTTCTAAAAATCCATTTAATATATGGTCCCCAGATAGGGGACGTATCAGATATTAAATTGATAAGAACAGATACTACACTTGATCTTAGCCAAAAGGCCGAGAAGCGATAACCAGAATTGGTTTGGGCCTCGAGTGGCACCCTGGCCTATGCCGGACACATCTTAGGGAGAGAGAGCGAGAGGGAGACAAACCCACGCCTACACAAGACATTTTGTCACCCAAGCCAACCCTTGAAAAGGCTGCTTTGCAGAGCAAAAACAAGAAGAATGGTGCGTTTTGCAGCCGCCGCCCACTGCAATGAATCTGAATAACTCCTCCTTTAGGGCGCAAGCAACTCCCCTCCCCCTTGCAGTCTTTCCAATTCACGATACAAAAAGACGGACAGGACAGGTTGCCTGACTTTCCGTCACTGCCACCCTTTGCCATCCTTACCCGTAGAAAGCCCTTTCATCATCCCCAAACCCTAATCTTTTCCCTTTCCTTCCCAGCCCCCAAACCCTGCCCTCTGTACCTTTCTCACCACCCGCTTCCCTTCTCCTGTCATCCCCCTACCACCCGGGAAAAAAAGAGATTGCCCCCTCCTTCCACTAGCCCACCCTCCCACCCAAAGAACAACTTCTTCTGCGCAGCTTGTTTTCTAGGCAGCAGCGCTATTGTGATGTCATCGGGGGGCATTGTGACAAGCCGCCAGTGTTCCGTCTCTTCATGTTGTGCACAGTTCAAACGGAAAATACATCAACAGGCAGACTACAGAAAAGCTTACTATCAAAGGTTAGAGGGGGGCTTTCTCAGAGGGCTTTTTACAGTTTTTCTATTCCCAATTAGCCGTTTAAGTGTACTTATTGAAAGTAGTAATTCTTTCATAGGCCGCCCTTTCTTAGTATTTGACGTTCCTTATATTGCGGTATGAGGCTTCGCAGTAGGTTGCAAACATTCATCACCCATGACTGTCCCCAATTGAGCTCAGAAGCTCAATGTCTATCATGACCTCTCTTTTAGAATGTCCAAGAGCAAGCAAACTATTCCTCCAGGAGAGGGCGCCAACAGACTACTAAAGAGATCATCATTACTCAAAGAAAACCCCAAAAACCAATGCATGATAGGAATAAACAGGTAACTTTCTTTGGAGTGGAAGCGGAGAGATCGCACCAGATGCCAATTCTAGATCTTATCACACCTGTGGTCACTGCAGCAGCAGGTGAATCCACTTTGTCCAAAAGGGATCTATTCCATTCAATTGCAAATGATCTAGATAAGACAGAGAACTGCAGCACGGGGACATAGCCGAGTTGGTCAGGTTGAGTGGTGATGAGTTTGCTATTTGGATGAATAAAGAAAGTCAAAAGTGTGAAAGATAAAAAACAAAAGGAGGAAGTGTGAAAAGTGAATGGGCCAAATTGAGGTGCATATGAAGACGTATGCTTTCTTCCAATTCATTAAATCGGGCTAATATGAATCAGGTGAATTGAGTTCTGCTTTTGGAAACTGGGTTAAGAAGGGGTGCACCGTTCCTGGAGGTACTGCAATACCAGGTCAATGCGTGGAGTGGACAGAGCAAGCTCTTTTTCCATCTCCCTGTTCTAAAAATCCATTTAATATATGGTCCCCAGATAGGGGACGTATCAGATATTAAACTGATAAGAACAGATTTTTTGATTTAACAGCATCTTTATTATCATGCACTACTCACAAAAAGGTAACAAACCGTGTACAGTGCCGCAGCCCCGTACACACAGAACTATACAATCCTTCTTACATAGCCATAGAGTACGACGCACTAAACTATACATCACACTCCTATGCTTATCCATAACACTCAAGCTGAAAGAAAAAGTTAGACCATAAATAACGACGAACCGGCGATTGGGGGATGGGGGTAGGGGAAAAGGGGGATAGGGTGGGGAAATCACAGGCCCGAAGCTTTATTGAAAGACGCACATAACGGGAAAAGGAGGGAGGGGGCATGGAAGAGGTCTAAACCTCCTCCTCGGCGCTGTCGTCCGGACTGTCCATGATGGAATAGTCTCTGAGCAGGCTGTGGATCAGCCTGCGGCAATCCTGGATATACATTTTCTCCCTCTTCAAGATGAGCCGGTTCCTGGCGACCCAAATAGCGTCCTTAAAGCAGTTCATAAGGCGCCAAGCCTCCTGGATGGCTCCAACGGTGTGAGTCCCAGGGAAGAGTCCATAAAGTACGGAATGGTACGATAGGCTCCCTCTGGGGACGGAGTTCCTCAGGTCATCCTCCAGGGCAACCAACAGGCGCTGTGCGAAACGGCAGTCCCAAAAGGCGTGCAGCGATGTTTCCTCCACGAAGGGGCACCTTGGGCAGTACCGGGTTTTGCACAGGTTCCGGGCGTGCATGAATGACCGGACGGGCAGTCCGCCCTGTATCGCCATCCATGACAAGTCCTTGTGCCCGTTGGTCAATCCAGCCGATGACACGTTTGTCCAAACAGTCTCCAGTGTGTCGTGATGAAGTCCTGGAATGTTCTCCATTTCGTCCTTGGCTCTGATGAGTTTGTGGATAGTCTTTGGCTTCCACAAATCAGGCTTGAGTCCCTCCAGTTGGTGTTCCCTCACAAACCGAACCACGTCTCCGTAGAACCATGGCGCCGTCCAGTTGTAGGGGAAGGAGCTGTCCCACTTGTCCCAGCCTAACCGTCTCCAAAGGGGGAGCAGGAAGAAGCGAGACATGGACCCACCCGCGGAACCTCTCTTGACTCGCAGAGTTCGGCGAACGCAGTCACATACGAAGGAGGATCGCAGGAGGGTGGGGATATCGGGTACGCCCTTCCCACCCTTGCGAGGATCCTTGTACATGATGCTCCGCTTTACTCTGTCCATCTTGGATCCCCAGACAAAACGAAACACCGTCCTGGTAATGGCCCTGCACACGGTGGCAAGGGGGGGCCAGGCCTGGGCCGTGTACTGCAGCACGGGCAGTACCTCGTTACGCAGGACCAGTGCTTTGCCCTCACAGGTGAGGCGTCTGAGGCTCCACAGACCGATCCGTTGGGTGATCTTGGTCAAGCGTTCCTCCCAGGACTTGAGGGCTGCTCCTTCCTTCCCGAACCAGACTCCAAGAACCTTGATGAAATCCGGCTGGATGCTGAAAGGGAAGGGGGCGGAAGAGGCCGGCTGCCAGTCCCCGAAGAGCATGGCTTCCGACTTCCCGCAGTTGACTTTGGCTCCCGAAGCCCGTCCGAAGGTCTCACAGGTCTGGACGAGGGTGTCGACTGAGCGCCGGTCCGCGCAGAAGACGGTCACGTCGTCCATGTAGAGCGAGCACTTGACCTCGAAGCGTTCTGGTCCTGGTGCGGTGATCCCTCTGATCTCTCCATTCCGCCGGATAGCCTCTGCAAAGAGTTCTATAACACAAACAAAAAGAAGAGGTGACAGAGGACAGCCTTGTCTGACCCCTGAGAGGACCGGGAAGGGGTCAGTCTTCCAGCCGTTTACCAACACCGAGCTGTGAATATCAAAATACATTAGTTGGACATACAAGCAAAACATGTTACCCAAACCTAACCTGTGCAGAGCTTTGCCCAGGAACTCATGGGAAACACGGTCGAAGGCCTTTTCCTGATCCAACGAGATCAGGGCTGCGTGCACCCGGCGGGCTTTGATGTACTCGACCGTGTCCCGCATGAGAGCCAGGCTGTCTGCGATGCGACGTCCGGGGATGCCGCAGGTCTGATCCGGGTGGATGATCCGTCCGATAACAGTCTTCAATCTCGTTGCCATCGTCTTGGCCAGGATCTTGTAGTCGACGTTCAGAAGGGTGATGGGACGCCAATTCTTCAGGTCGCACCTCTCTCCTTTACGCTTGTACAGGATCGTGACCATTCCTTCCCTCAGAGATGGAGGCATTCTGCCCTCCACCACCATCTCCTCATACAGCCCTAACAGGTCCGGACAGATTAGGTCTCCCAGCGCTACATAGAGCTCTGCTGGGAGGCCGTCACTGCCCGGTGTCCTGCCAGAACTAAAGGATTTGGCGGCCGAGAGCAGCTCGTCCACCGTCAGAGGAACATCCATGGCCGCCGCGTCTGCAGGGTCAAGATGGTTAGTGATACCTGACAGGAACTTATCGGCGGCCTCGGGGTCAGTAGTCTTGCGGGCGTAGAGTTCGCTGTAGAAGTCGCTGACGACCTTCATCACGTTCTCTTTCCCGCGTCGCATGTTTCCACTCTCGTCTCGTAGTTCATTCATGGGCGTGTGACCGGCGTGGAGTTTCCTGAAAAAGAACGAGTTACATTTCTCACCCTTCTCCAGGTTCTCCACTTTGGAACGGAAGACAATTCGCTCGGACTCCTCCTCGAAGTGCCTTTTCAGGCTCCTCTTAGTCTCCTCCAGCTCCTCTCTCACGTCCCAGCCGCATCGAAGAAGGTCCTGCAGGGAACGCAGCTCACGCTGGAGTCTCCTGAAGTCCCTCCTCTTCAGACACGCCTGTTGTTGACTCTTTGCCTGAAAGAAGAAACGGAACTCGAGTTTAACGTATTCCCACCAGTCAGAAACAGACTGGAAGCCCGCCTTGTAGGCCCGCCACGTGGAGTAGGCAGCTCTAAGCTCCTCCAGAATCTCACCCTTTTCCAGCAGAGAGCAGTTCAGCTTCCAGGAGCCCGGGCCAATGGGGAAGCCATGGCCCAGCACACCTTGAAAGTGAATGGCTCTGTGGTCAGAGAAGAAGCAGGGGACCATCGAGTGCCCACTCCGCCCAACCGCCCGAGAGGTAAACACAAAGTCAATCCTGGAACGCAGCGAGCCATCGGATCGGCACCATGAATAGTTCACGGATCCGTGTCCGATGGAGCCAACAACGTCCACAAGAGAGGCTTCGGTCACCATCTCAATGAGCAGTTTGGATGTGACGTCCAACTTGGCAGCCGTTCCAGAACTGCGTCCATCCTCCTCAATCGGGCAGTTGAAATCCCCGGCCATCACTACCGTCCTGGCGGTAGCGAGCTGAGGGCGCAGGGCTTGGAGGAGCTCCAGTCGATCGCTCTTCACAGGAGAAGCATACACATTGATGAACCTGACAGGTTCTCCCGCCCAGGTGCCATCCACGAGCAGTAACCTGCCGCAGACGATTTCCTGAACAGAGTCCAATGTGAAGGCGCTTCCCCTGATCAGCACGGCGACCCCCGCGGACCTACAGTCGCCCCCGCCAGACCAGTAGGATGGGCCATGGGTCCACTCCCTGGCCAGATGGTTGAAGGACCTAGAGGAGGGAAGGGAGCATTCCTGCAGGAAAAATACATCACTAGACTGAGTGTTAAGGAACGTAAAAATTGTCTGACGTCGGAACTTGTCTCTGATGCTCCTAACATTAATGGAAAAGATGTTAATGTTAGCAGTCATTGGAGGAAAGAGGAAGTTAGAGCAGGCGGTGTGCCTTAGTTACCACTCCGGTCGGGCGGTTCTTCCTCTTTGGCACCTGCTGGTAAGGGTATCTCCAGCAGACCCTCTTCTGCTAGCTGATCAAGCAGGGATGGTGCCTCAGTGGCTTCCGACTCCTCCATTTCTTCTTCGGCCACAAGGGACTCCACCATCTGCTCCAACACGTCCGGTTCTGGGAGGAGGCCATCCTCCTCTTCCTGGGGTGGATTGGGGTCCACAATGAACAGCTTGGAAGGTTCTGCGACAGGACTATCTTCCACCTTCCTTTTCCTTTGGCCTGTACCTGAGGAGACAAGAGCTGGAAAATCCTCCTCGGTGAAAAGTGCAAGAGTGCTGAGGCCCTCTGCTCTCATGGTCTGGGGAGGGAGAGTGGGCTTTGGGGGGGGGGTGAGGAGACCAACTGAGGAGTAGGGAAATGAGGTGGAGGTAGTGGAATCCTCAGTAGGGTTGGCCGGGGGGGGAGGGGTTTGGACAGGGGTGACAGGGGGGGGGACCAGGGAGGGGGCAACAGTTTTCTTACCCTTCTTTTCCCTGGACTCCGTGGCTGCTGGGGCATCGGCTGGAGCCACGGTCGCCGGGTTCTTGGCCGCCTTGTCCTTGGCCTCTGTGGCCTTGGTCGTAGCTGCCTTGGTCGACGAAGCTGTGATTACCCGATACTGGGTCGCCGCGGCAACCCTTGCCCAGGATTTCTCCCGCTGTGGGCAGTCCTTGTAAAGGTGGTCCGCCTGTCCACATAGGTTGCAAGTCTTCTTCTTTGGGCAGTCCTTGGAGCTGTGTCCTGTCACCCGGCAAACCCTGCAGGCGTCCTCCTTGCAGGTCTTCATCGAATGCCCTTTCCCGCCACATTTCCTGCAGTTGTGTGGCATGTCCGGGTAGTAGATGAGACCAAAGGAGTTTCCCAGAGAGAATGTCGGGGGCAGGTGCTGGAGACCATCCTCGGATGCTGGTTCCCTGTAGAGTCGAACGGTTACTGACCACTTACCCGTCCAGAATCCGTTGCCGTTAAGGATGTGGGATGGCTCCCTCACCACTGTGCAGAGACGTCCCAGGAACGTGGAGATGTCTCTTCCTGGGGTGTGCGGGTTCCGCATGGAGACCGTGATCCTCTTCTCATCCCTCTGTATAGGACAGGATCCTAAAAAGGAATGAAAAGGGGAGTCCGGCATCGCTGCGTTCATCGCCTCCCAGTATCTCCTGCAGGCATTCACCGTGGCAAAGGTTACCAGAAAAATGCCAGTCATGAAGGTCTGGACACTCAGGGTTTCCGCCCTGGAGAAGCCCTGATCCAGAATCATCTTCTTGCAGAACACGTCGCTGGACATGTCCGGCAACCTACCATCCACCGCCTTTAGCTTCAGGGCGACCGTCTGCCGCATCCAAGGCTCCAGGGTTGGAGCCTTTTCAGGCGGCGTCCGGACTCCCTCCGGCTGGCTGGCGTCGGAGGTAGGGGCCTCTTGGGCCGAAGAAGCCTCTGGATGAGCCTTCCTGGAGGTCCCTGGGTCCTGAGCCTTCTTGGCTGCCTTCTCTGGCTTGCTTGCCATGGCTGGTTCCTGCTTGAGTTCCCGGAGCTGGATCTTGGATTCTTCTCCGGGTGTCTTCTCCCGCTGTGTTCCTCCTCGAAGTTCCTCTGGTCTCCCCAAGTCTTCTCCGAGCCTTCGTCTTCTTGCTTCTTTCTGCCAAGCTCTTCTTCCGTCTGATCTCCCTCTTCCGGTCTCGGCTGGGCTTTGGAGCTCGTCTCCCTGATCGTATCTCGTCAAGTGTAGCTAGCTCAGTTTGTTCTGATAAGAACAGATACTACACTTGATCTTAGCCAAAAGGCCGAGAAGCGATAACCAGAATTGGTTTGGGCCTCGAGTGGCACCCTGGCCTATGCCGGACACATCTTAGGGAGAGAGAGCGAGAGGGAGACAAACCCACGCCTACACAAGACATTTTGTCACCCAAGCCAACCCTTGAAAAGGCTGCTTTGCAGAGCAAAAACAAGAAGAATGGTGCGTTTTGCAGCCGCCGCCCACTGCAATGAATCTGAATAACTCCTCCTTTAGGGCGCAAGCAACTCCCCTCCCCCTTGCAGTCTTTCCAATTCACGATACAAAAAGACGGACAGGACAGGTTGCCTGACTTTCCGTCACTGCCACCCTTTGCCATCCTTACCCGTAGAAAGCCCTTTCATCATCCCCAAACCCTAATCTTTTCCCTTTCCTTCCCAGCCCCCAAACCCTGCCCTCTGTACCTTTCTCACCACCCGCTTCCCTTCTCCTGTCATCCCCCTACCACCCGGGAAAAAAAGAGATTGCCCCCTCCTTCCACTAGCCCACCCTCCCACCCAAAGAACAACTTCTTCTGCGCAGCTTGTTTTCTAGGCAGCAGCGCTATTGTGATGTCATCGGGGGGCATTGTGACAAGCCGCCAGTGTTCCGTCTCTTCATGTTGTGCACAGTTCAAACGGAAAATACATCAACAGGCAGACTACAGAAAAGCTTACTATCAAAGGTTAGAGGGGGGCTTTCTCAGAGGGCTTTTTACAGTTTTTCTATTCCCAATTAGCCGTTTAAGTGTACTTATTGAAAGTAGTAATTCTTTCATAGGCCGCCCTTTCTTAGTATTTGACGTTCCTTATATTGCGGTATGAGGCTTCGCAGTAGGTTGCAAACATTCATCACCCATGACTGTCCCCAATTGAGCTCAGAAGCTCAATGTCTATCATGACCTCTCTTTTAGAATGTCCAAGAGCAAGCAAACTATTCCTCCAGGAGAGGGCGCCAACAGACTACTAAAGAGATCATCATTACTCAAAGAAAACCCCAAAAACCAATGCATGATAGGAATAAACAGGTAACTTTCTTTGGAGTGGAAGCGGAGAGATCGCACCAGATGCCAATTCTAGATCTTATCACACCTGTGGTCACTGCAGCAGCAGGTGAATCCACTTTGTCCAAAAGGGATCTATTCCATTCAATTGCAAATGATCTAGATAAGACAGAGAACTGCAGCACGGGGACATAGCCGAGTTGGTCAGGTTGAGTGGTGATGAGTTTGCTATTTGGATGAATAAAGAAAGTCAAAAGTGTGAAAGATAAAAAACAAAAGGAGGAAGTGTGAAAAGTGAATGGGCCAAATTGAGGTGCATATGAAGACGTATGCTTTCTTCCAATTCATTAAATCGGGCTAATATGAATCAGGTGAATTGAGTTCTGCTTTTGGAAACTGGGTTAAGAAGGGGTGCACCGTTCCTGGAGGTACTGCAATACCAGGTCAATGCGTGGAGTGGACAGAGCAAGCTCTTTTTCCATCTCCCTGTTCTAAAAATCCATTTAATATATGGTCCCCAGATAGGGGACGTATCAGATATTAAACTGATAAGAACAGATACTACACTTGATCTTAGCCAAAAGGCCGAGAAGCGATAACCAGAATTGGTTTGGGCCTCGAGTGGCACCCTGGCCTATGCCGGACACATCTTAGGGAGAGAGAGCGAGAGGGAGACAAACCCACGCCTACACAAGACATTTTGTCACCCAAGCCAACCCTTGAAAAGGCTGCTTTGCAGAGCAAAAACAAGAAGAATGGTGCGTTTTGCAGCCGCCGCCCACTGCAATGAATCTGAATAACTCCTCCTTTAGGGCGCAAGCAACTCCCCTCCCCCTTGCAGTCTTTCCAATTCACGATACAAAAAGACGGACAGGACAGGTTGCCTGACTTTCCGTCACTGCCACCCTTTGCCATCCTTACCCGTAGAAAGCCCTTTCATCATCCCCAAACCCTAATCTTTTCCCTTTCCTTCCCAGCCCCCAAACCCTGCCCTCTGTACCTTTCTCACCACCCGCTTCCCTTCTCCTGTCATCCCCCTACCACCCGGGAAAAAAAGAGATTGCCCCCTCCTTCCACTAGCCCACCCTCCCACCCAAAGAACAACTTCTTCTGCGCAGCTTGTTTTCTAGGCAGCAGCGCTATTGTGATGTCATCGGGGGGCATTGTGACAAGCCGCCAGTGTTCCGTCTCTTCATGTTGTGCACAGTTCAAACGGAAAATACATCAACAGGCAGACTACAGAAAAGCTTACTATCAAAGGTTAGAGGGGGGCTTTCTCAGAGGGCTTTTTACAGTTTTTCTATTCCCAATTAGCCGTTTAAGTGTACTTATTGAAAGTAGTAATTCTTTCATAGGCCGCCCTTTCTTAGTATTTGACGTTCCTTATATTGCGGTATGAGGCTTCGCAGTAGGTTGCAAACATTCATCACCCATGACTGTCCCCAATTGAGCTCAGAAGCTCAATGTCTATCATGACCTCTCTTTTAGAATGTCCAAGAGCAAGCAAACTATTCCTCCAGGAGAGGGCGCCAACAGACTACTAAAGAGATCATCATTACTCAAAGAAAACCCCAAAAACCAATGCATGATAGGAATAAACAGGTAACTTTCTTTGGAGTGGAAGCGGAGAGATCGCACCAGATGCCAATTCTAGATCTTATCACACCTGTGGTCACTGCAGCAGCAGGTGAATCCACTTTGTCCAAAAGGGATCTATTCCATTCAATTGCAAATGATCTAGATAAGACAGAGAACTGCAGCACGGGGACATAGCCGAGTTGGTCAGGTTGAGTGGTGATGAGTTTGCTATTTGGATGAATAAAGAAAGTCAAAAGTGTGAAAGATAAAAAACAAAAGGAGGAAGTGTGAAAAGTGAATGGGCCAAATTGAGGTGCATATGAAGACGTATGCTTTCTTCCAATTCATTAAATCGGGCTAATATGAATCAGGTGAATTGAGTTCTGCTTTTGGAAACTGGGTTAAGAAGGGGTGCACCGTTCCTGGAGGTACTGCAATACCAGGTCAATGCGTGGAGTGGACAGAGCAAGCTCTTTTTCCATCTCCCTGTTCTAAAAATCCATTTAATATATGGTCCCCAGATAGGGGACGTATCAGATATTAAACTGATAAGAACAGATACTACACTTGATCTTAGCCAAAAGGCCGAGAAGCGATAACCAGAATTGGTTTGGGCCTCGAGTGGCACCCTGGCCTATGCCGGACACATCTTAGGGAGAGAGAGCGAGAGGGAGACAAACCCACGCCTACACAAGACATTTTGTCACCCAAGCCAACCCTTGAAAAGGCTGCTTTGCAGAGCAAAAACAAGAAGAATGGTGCGTTTTGCAGCCGCCGCCCACTGCAATGAATCTGAATAACTCCTCCTTTAGGGCGCAAGCAACTCCCCTCCCCCTTGCAGTCTTTCCAATTCACGATACAAAAAGACGGACAGGACAGGTTGCCTGACTTTCCGTCACTGCCACCCTTTGCCATCCTTACCCGTAGAAAGCCCTTTCATCATCCCCAAACCCTAATCTTTTCCCTTTCCTTCCCAGCCCCCAAACCCTGCCCTCTGTACCTTTCTCACCACCCGCTTCCCTTCTCCTGTCATCCCCCTACCACCCGGGAAAAAAAGAGATTGCCCCCTCCTTCCACTAGCCCACCCTCCCACCCAAAGAACAACTTCTTCTGCGCAGCTTGTTTTCTAGGCAGCAGCGCTATTGTGATGTCATCGGGGGGCATTGTGACAAGCCGCCAGTGTTCCGTCTCTTCATGTTGTGCACAGTTCAAACGGAAAATACATCAACAGGCAGACTACAGAAAAGCTTACTATCAAAGGTTAGAGGGGGGCTTTCTCAGAGGGCTTTTTACAGTTTTTCTATTCCCAATTAGCCGTTTAAGTGTACTTATTGAAAGTAGTAATTCTTTCATAGGCCGCCCTTTCTTAGTATTTGACGTTCCTTATATTGCGGTATGAGGCTTCGCAGTAGGTTGCAAACATTCATCACCCATGACTGTCCCCAATTGAGCTCAGAAGCTCAATGTCTATCATGACCTCTCTTTTAGAATGTCCAAGAGCAAGCAAACTATTCCTCCAGGAGAGGGCGCCAACAGACTACTAAAGAGATCATCATTACTCAAAGAAAACCCCAAAAACCAATGCATGATAGGAATAAACAGGTAACTTTCTTTGGAGTGGAAGTGGAGAGATCGCACCAGATGCCAATTCTAGATCTTATCACACCTGTGGTCACTGCAGCAGCAGGTGAATCCACTTTGTCCAAAAGGGATCTATTCCATTCAATTGCAAATGATCTAGATAAGACAGAGAACTGCAGCACGGGGACATAGCCGAGTTGGTCAGGTTGAGTGGTGATGAGTTTGCTATTTGGATGAATAAAGAAAGTCAAAAGTGTGAAAGATAAAAAACAAAAGGAGGAAGTGTGAAAAGTGAATGGGCCAAATTGAGGTGCATATGAAGACGTATGCTTTCTTCCAATTCATTAAATCGGGCTAATATGAATCAGGTGAATTGAGTTCTGCTTTTGGAAACTGGGTTAAGAAGGGGTGCACCGTTCCTGGAGGTACTGCAATACCAGGTCAATGCGTGGAGTGGACAGAGCAAGCTCTTTTTCCATCTCCCTGTTCTAAAAATCCATTTAATATATGGTCCCCAGATAGGGGACGTATCAGATATTAAACTGATAAGAACAGATACTACACTTGATCTTAGCCAAAAGGCCGAGAAGCGATAACCAGAATTGGTTTGGGCCTCGAGTGGCACCCTGGCCTATGCCGGACACATCTTAGGGAGAGAGAGCGAGAGGGAGACAAACCCACGCCTACACAAGACATTTTGTCACCCAAGCCAACCCTTGAAAAGGCTGCTTTGCAGAGCAAAAACAAGAAGAATGGTGCGTTTTGCAGCCGCCGCCCACTGCAATGAATCTGAATAACTCCTCCTTTAGGGCGCAAGCAACTCCCCTCCCCCTTGCAGTCTTTCCAATTCACGATACAAAAAGACGGACAGGACAGGTTGCCTGACTTTCCGTCACTGCCACCCTTTGCCATCCTTACCCGTAGAAAGCCCTTTCATCATCCCCAAACCCTAATCTTTTCCCTTTCCTTCCCAGCCCCCAAACCCTGCCCTCTGTACCTTTCTCACCACCCGCTTCCCTTCTCCTGTCATCCCCCTACCACCCGGGAAAAAAAGAGATTGCCCCCTCCTTCCACTAGCCCACCCTCCCACCCAAAGAACAACTTCTTCTGCGCAGCTTGTTTTCTAGGCAGCAGCGCTATTGTGATGTCATCGGGGGGCATTGTGACAAGCCGCCAGTGTTCCGTCTCTTCATGTTGTGCACAGTTCAAACGGAAAATACATCAACAGGCAGACTACAGAAAAGCTTACTATCAAAGGTTAGAGGGGGGCTTTCTCAGAGGGCTTTTTACAGTTTTTCTATTCCCAATTAGCCGTTTAAGTGTACTTATTGAAAGTAGTAATTCTTTCATAGGCCGCCCTTTCTTAGTATTTGACGTTCCTTATATTGCGGTATGAGGCTTCGCAGTAGGTTGCAAACATTCATCACCCATGACTGTCCCCAATTGAGCTCAGAAGCTCAATGTCTATCATGACCTCTCTTTTAGAATGTCCAAGAGCAAGCAAACTATTCCTCCAGGAGAGGGCGCCAACAGACTACTAAAGAGATCATCATTACTCAAAGAAAACCCCAAAAACCAATGCATGATAGGAATAAACAGGTAACTTTCTTTGGAGTGGAAGCGGAGAGATCGCACCAGATGCCAATTCTAGATCTTATCACACCTGTGGTCACTGCAGCAGCAGGTGAATCCACTTTGTCCAAAAGGGATCTATTCCATTCAATTGCAAATGATCTAGATAAGACAGAGAACTGCAGCACGGGGACATAGCCGAGTTGGTCAGGTTGAGTGGTGATGAGTTTGCTATTTGGATGAATAAAGAAAGTCAAAAGTGTGAAAGATAAAAAACAAAAGGAGGAAGTGTGAAAAGTGAATGGGCCAAATTGAGGTGCATATGAAGACGTATGCTTTCTTCCAATTCATTAAATCGGGCTAATATGAATCAGGTGAATTGAGTTCTGCTTTTGGAAACTGGGTTAAGAAGGGGTGCACCGTTCCTGGAGGTACTGCAATACCAGGTCAATGCGTGGAGTGGACAGAGCAAGCTCTTTTTCCATCTCCCTGTTCTAAAAATCCATTTAATATATGGTCCCCAGATAGGGGACGTATCAGATATTAAACTGATAAGAACAGATACTACACTTGATCTTAGCCAAAAGGCCGAGAAGCGATAACCAGAATTGGTTTGGGCCTCGAGTGGCACCCTGGCCTATGCCGGACACATCTTAGGGAGAGAGAGCGAGAGGGAGACAAACCCACGCCTACACAAGACATTTTGTCACCCAAGCCAACCCTTGAAAAGGCTGCTTTGCAGAGCAAAAACAAGAAGAATGGTGCGTTTTGCAGCCGCCGCCCACTGCAATGAATCTGAAGAACTCCTCCTTTAGGGCGCAAGCAACTCCCCTCCCCCTTGCAGTCTTTCCAATTCACGATACAAAAAGACGGACAGGACAGGTTGCCTGACTTTCCGTCACTGCCACCCTTTGCCATCCTTACCCGTAGAAAGCCCTTTCATCATCCCCAAACCCCAATCTTTTCCCTTTCCTTCCCAGCCCCCAAACCCTGCCCTCTGTACCTTTCTCACCACCCGCTTCCCTTCTCCTGTCATCCCCCTACCACCCGGGAAAAAAAGAGATTGCCCCCTCCTTCCACTAGCCCACCCTCCCACCCAAAGAACAACTTCTTCTGCGCAGCTTGTTTTCTAGGCAGCAGCGCTATTGTGATGTCATCGGGGGGCATTGTGACAAGCCGCCAGTGTTCCGTCTCTTCATGTTGTGCACAGTTCAAACGGAAAATACATCAACAGGCAGACTACAGAAAAGCTTACTATCAAAGGTTAGAGGGGGGCTTTCTCAGAGGGCTTTTTACAGTTTTTCTATTCCCAATTAGCCGTTTAAGTGTACTTATTGAAAGTAGTAATTCTTTCATAGGCCGCCCTTTCTTAGTATTTGACGTTCCTTATATTGCGGTATGAGGCTTCGCAGTAGGTTGCAAACATTCATCACCCATGACTGTCCCCAATTGAGCTCAGAAGCTCAATGTCTATCATGACCTCTCTTTTAGAATGTCCAAGAGCAAGCAAACTATTCCTCCAGGAGAGGGCGCCAACAGACTACTAAAGAGATCATCATTACTCAAAGAAAACCCCAAAAACCAATGCATGATAGGAATAAACAGGTAACTTTCTTTGGAGTGGAAGCGGAGAGATCGCACCAGATGCCAATTCTAGATCTTATCACACCTGTGGTCACTGCAGCAGCAGGTGAATCCACTTTGTCCAAAAGGGATCTATTCCATTCAATTGCAAATGATCTAGATAAGACAGAGAACTGCAGCACGGGGACATAGCCGAGTTGGTCAGGTTGAGTGGTGATGAGTTTGCTATTTGGATGAATAAAGAAAGTCAAAAGTGTGAAAGATAAAAAACAAAAGGAGGAAGTGTGAAAAGTGAATGGGCCAAATTGAGGTGCATATGAAGACGTATGCTTTCTTCCAATTCATTAAATCGGGCTAATATGAATCAGGTGAATTGAGTTCTGCTTTTGGAAACTGGGTTAAGAAGGGGTGCACCGTTCCTGGAGGTACTGCAATACCAGGTCAATGCGTGGAGTGGACAGAGCAAGCTCTTTTTCCATCTCCCTGTTCTAAAAATCCATTTAATATATGGTCCCCAGATAGGGGACGTATCAGATATTAAACTGATAAGAACAGATACTACACTTGATCTTAGCCAAAAGGCCGAGAAGCGATAACCAGAATTGGTTTGGGCCTCGAGTGGCACCCTGGCCTATGCCGGACACATCTTAGGGAGAGAGAGCGAGAGGGAGACAAACCCACGCCTACACAAGACATTTTGTCACCCAAGCCAACCCTTGAAAAGGCTGCTTTGCAGAGCAAAAACAAGAAGAATGGTGCGTTTTGCAGCCGCCGCCCACTGCAATGAATCTGAATAACTCCTCCTTTAGGGCGCAAGCAACTCCCCTCCCCCTTGCAGTCTTTCCAATTCACGATACAAAAAGACGGACAGGACAGGTTGCCTGACTTTCCGTCACTGCCACCCTTTGCCATCCTTACCCGTAGAAAGCCCTTTCATCATCCCCAAACCCTAATCTTTTCCCTTTCCTTCCCAGCCCCCAAACCCTGCCCTCTGTACCTTTCTCACCACCCGCTTCCCTTCTCCTGTCATCCCCCTACCACCCGGGAAAAAAAGAGATTGCCCCCTCCTTCCACTAGCCCACCCTCCCACCCAAAGAACAACTTCTTCTGCGCAGCTTGTTTTCTAGGCAGCAGCGCTATTGTGATGTCATCGGGGGGCATTGTGACAAGCCGCCAGTGTTCCGTCTCTTCATGTTGTGCACAGTTCAAACGGAAAATACATCAACAGGCAGACTACAGAAAAGCTTACTATCAAAGGTTAGAGGGGGGCTTTCTCAGAGGGCTTTTTACAGTTTTTCTATTCCCAATTAGCCGTTTAAGTGTACTTATTGAAAGTAGTAATTCTTTCATAGGCCGCCCTTTCTTAGTATTTGACGTTCCTTATATTGCGGTATGAGGCTTCGCAGTAGGTTGCAAACATTCATCACCCATGACTGTCCCCAATTGAGCTCAGAAGCTCAATGTCTATCATGACCTCTCTTTTAGAATGTCCAAGAGCAAGCAAACTATTCCTCCAGGAGAGGGCGCCAACAGACTACTAAAGAGATCATCATTACTCAAAGAAAACCCCAAAAACCAATGCATGATAGGAATAAACAGGTAACTTTCTTTGGAGTGGAAGCGGAGAGATCGCACCAGATGCCAATTCTAGATCTTATCACACCTGTGGTCACTGCAGCAGCAGGTGAATCCACTTTGTCCAAAAGGGATCTATTCCATTCAATTGCAAATGATCTAGATAAGACAGAGAACTGCAGCACGGGGACATAGCCGAGTTGGTCAGGTTGAGTGGTGATGAGTTTGCTATTTGGATGAATAAAGAAAGTCAAAAGTGTGAAAGATAAAAAACAAAAGGAGGAAGTGTGAAAAGTGAATGGGCCAAATTGAGGTGCATATGAAGACGTATGCTTTCTTCCAATTCATTAAATCGGGCTAATATGAATCAGGTGAATTGAGTTCTGCTTTTGGAAACTGGGTTAAGAAGGGGTGCACCGTTCCTGGAAGTACTGCAATACCAGGTCAATGCGTGGAGTGGACAGAGCAAGCTCTTTTTCCATCTCCCTGTTCTAAAAATCCATTTAATATATGGTCCCCAGATAGGGGACGTATCAGATATTAAACTGATAAGAACAGATACTACACTTGATCTTAGCCAAAAGGCCGAGAAGCGATAACCAGAATTGGTTTGGGCCTCGAGTGGCACCCTGGCCTATGCCGGACACATCTTAGGGAGAGAGAGCGAGAGGGAGACAAACCCACGCCTACACAAGACATTTTGTCACCCAAGCCAACCCTTGAAAAGGCTGCTTTGCAGAGCAAAAACAAGAAGAATGGTGCGTTTTGCAGCCGCCGCCCACTGCAATGAATCTGAATAACTCCTCCTTTAGGGCGCAAGCAACTCCCCTCCCCCTTGCAGTCTTTCCAATTCACGATACAAAAAGACGGACAGGACAGGTTGCCTGACTTTCCGTCACTGCCACCCTTTGCCATCCTAACCCGTAGAAAGCCCTTTCATCATCCCCAAACCCTAATCTTTTCCCTTTCCTTCCCAGCCCCCAAACCCTGCCCTCTGTACCTTTCTCACCACCCGCTTCCCTTCTCCTGTCATCCCCCTACCACCCGGGAAAAAAAGAGATTGCCCCCTCCTTCCACTAGCCCACCCTCCCACCCAAAGAACAACTTCTTCTGCGCAGCTTGTTTTCTAGGCAGCAGCGCTATTGTGATGTCATCGGGGGGCATTGTGACAAGCCGCCAGTGTTCCGTCTCTTCATGTTGTGCACAGTTCAAACGGAAAATACATCAACAGGCAGACTACAGAAAAGCTTACTATCAAAGGTTAGAGGGGGGCTTTCTCAGAGGGCTTTTTACAGTTTTTCTATTCCCAATTAGCCGTTTAAGTGTACTTATTGAAAGTAGTAATTCTTTCATAGGCCGCCCTTTCTTAGTATTTGACGTTCCTTATATTGCGGTATGAGGCTTCGCAGTAGGTTGCAAACATTCATCACCCATGACTGTCCCCAATTGAGCTCAGAAGCTCAATGTCTATCATGACCTCTCTTTTAGAATGTCCAAGAGCAAGCAAACTATTCCTCCAGGAGAGGGCGCCAACAGACTACTAAAGAGATCATCATTACTCAAAGAAAACCCCAAAAACCAATGCATGATAGGAATAAACAGGTAACTTTCTTTGGAGTGGAAGTGGAGAGATCGCACCAGATGCCAATTCTAGATCTTATCACACCTGTGGTCACTGCAGCAGCAGGTGAATCCACTTTGTCCAAAAGGGATCTATTCCATTCAATTGCAAATGATCTAGATAAGACAGAGAACTGCAGCACGGGGACATAGCCGAGTTGGTCAGGTTGAGTGGTGATGAGTTTGCTATTTGGATGAATAAAGAAAGTCAAAAGTGTGAAAGATAAAAAACAAAAGGAGGAAGTGTGAAAAGTGAATGGGCCAAATTGAGGTGCATATGAAGACGTATGCTTTCTTCCAATTCATTAAATCGGGCTAATATGAATCAGGTGAATTGAGTTCTGCTTTTGGAAACTGGGTTAAGAAGGGGTGCACCGTTCCTGGAGGTACTGCAATACCAGGTCAATGCGTGGAGTGGACAGAGCAAGCTCTTTTTCCATCTCCCTGTTCTAAAAATCCATTTAATATATGGTCCCCAGATAGGGGACGTATCAGATATTAAACTGATAAGAACAGATACTACACTTGATCTTAGCCAAAAGGCCGAGAAGCGATAACCAGAATTGGTTTGGGCCTCGAGTGGCACCCTGGCCTATGCCGGACACATCTTAGGGAGAGAGAGCGAGAGGGAGACAAACCCACGCCTACACAAGACATTTTGTCACCCAAGCCAACCCTTGAAAAGGCTGCTTTGCAGAGCAAAAACAAGAAGAATGGTGCGTTTTGCAGCCGCCGCCCACTGCAATGAATCTGAATAACTCCTCCTTTAGGGCGCAAGCAACTCCCCTCCCCCTTGCAGTCTTTCCAATTCACGATACAAAAAGACGGACAGGACAGGTTGCCTGACTTTCCGTCACTGCCACCCTTTGCCATCCTTACCCGTAGAAAGCCCTTTCATCATCCCCAAACCCTAATCTTTTCCCTTTCCTTCCCAGCCCCCAAACCCTGCCCTCTGTACCTTTCTCACCACCCGCTTCCCTTCTCCTGTCATCCCCCTACCACCCGGGAAAAAAAGAGATTGCCCCCTCCTTCCACTAGCCCACCCTCCCACCCAAAGAACAACTTCTTCTGCGCAGCTTGTTTTCTAGGCAGCAGCGCTATTGTGATGTCATCGGGGGGCATTGTGACAAGCCGCCAGTGTTCCGTCTCTTCATGTTGTGCACAGTTCAAACGGAAAATACATCAACAGGCAGACTACAGAAAAGCTTACTATCAAAGGTTAGAGGGGGGCTTTCTCAGAGGGCTTTTTACAGTTTTTCTATTCCCAATTAGCCGTTTAAGTGTACTTATTGAAAGTAGTAATTCTTTCATAGGCCGCCCTTTCTTAGTATTTGACGTTCCTTATATTGCGGTATGAGGCTTCGCAGTAGGTTGCAAACATTCATCACCCATGACTGTCCCCAATTGAGCTCAGAAGCTCAATGTCTATCATGACCTCTCTTTTAGAATGTCCAAGAGCAAGCAAACTATTCCTCCAGGAGAGGGCGCCAACAGACTACTAAAGAGATCATCATTACTCAAAGAAAACCCCAAAAACCAATGCATGATAGGAATAAACAGGTAACTTTCTTTGGAGTGGAAGCGGAGAGATCGCACCAGATGCCAATTCTAGATCTTATCACACCTGTGGTCACTGCAGCAGCAGGTGAATCCACTTTGTCCAAAAGGGATCTATTCCATTCAATTGCAAATGATCTAGATAAGACAGAGAACTGCAGCACGGGGACATAGCCGAGTTGGTCAGGTTGAGTGGTGATGAGTTTGCTATTTGGATGAATAAAGAAAGTCAAAAGTGTGAAAGATAAAAAACAAAAGGAGGAAGTGTGAAAAGTGAATGGGCCAAATTGAGGTGCATATGAAGACGTATGCTTTCTTCCAATTCATTAAATCGGGCTAATATGAATCAGGTGAATTGAGTTCTGCTTTTGGAAACTGGGTTAAGAAGGGGTGCACCGTTCCTGGAGGTACTGCAATACCAGGTCAATGCGTGGAGTGGACAGAGCAAGCTCTTTTTCCATCTCCCTGTTCTAAAAATCCATTTAATATATGGTCCCCAGATAGGGGACGTATCAGATATTAAACTGATAAGAACAGATACTACACTTGATCTTAGCCAAAAGGCCGAGAAGCGATAACCAGAATTGGTTTGGGCCTCGAGTGGCACCCTGGCCTATGCCGGACACATCTTAGGGAGAGAGAGCGAGAGGGAGACAAACCCACGCCTACACAAGACATTTTGTCACCCAAGCCAACCCTTGAAAAGGCTGCTTTGCAGAGCAAAAACAAGAAGAATGGTGCGTTTTGCAGCCGCCGCCCACTGCAATGAATCTGAATAACTCCTCCTTTAGGGCGCAAGCAACTCCCCTCCCCCTTGCAGTCTTTCCAATTCACGATACAAAAAGACGGACAGGACAGGTTGCCTGACTTTCCGTCACTGCCACCCTTTGCCATCCTTACCCGTAGAAAGCCCTTTCATCATCCCCAAACCCCAATCTTTTCCCTTTCCTTCCCAGCCCCCAAACCCTGCCCTCTGTACCTTTCTCACCACCCGCTTCCCTTCTCCTGTCATCCCCCTACCACCCGGGAAAAAAAGAGATTGCCCCCTCCTTCCACTAGCCCACCCTCCCACCCAAAGAACAACTTCTTCTGCGCAGCTTGTTTTCTAGGCAGCAGCGCTATTGTGATGTCATCGGGGGGCATTGTGACAAGCCGCCAGTGTTCCGTCTCTTCATGTTGTGCACAGTTCAAACGGAAAATACATCAACAGGCAGACTACAGAAAAGCTTACTATCAAAGGTTAGAGGGGGGCTTTCTCAGAGGGCTTTTTACAGTTTTTCTATTCCCAATTAGCCGTTTAAGTGTACTTATTGAAAGTAGTAATTCTTTCATAGGCCGCCCTTTCTTAGTATTTGACGTTCCTTATATTGCGGTATGAGGCTTCGCAGTAGGTTGCAAACATTCATCACCCATGACTGTCCCCAATTGAGCTCAGAAGCTCAATGTCTATCATGACCTCTCTTTTAGAATGTCCAAGAGCAAGCAAACTATTCCTCCAGGAGAGGGCGCCAACAGACTACTAAAGAGATCATCATTACTCAAAGAAAACCCCAAAAACCAATGCATGATAGGAATAAACAGGTAACTTTCTTTGGAGTGGAAGCGGAGAGATCGCACCAGATGCCAATTCTAGATCTTATCACACCTGTGGTCACTGCAGCAGCAGGTGAATCCACTTTGTCCAAAAGGGATCTATTCCATTCAATTGCAAATGATCTAGATAAGACAGAGAACTGCAGCACGGGGACATAGCCGAGTTGGTCAGGTTGAGTGGTGATGAGTTTGCTATTTGGATGAATAAAGAAAGTCAAAAGTGTGAAAGATAAAAAACAAAAGGAGGAAGTGTGAAAAGTGAATGGGCCAAATTGAGGTGCATATGAAGACGTATGCTTTCTTCCAATTCATTAAATCGGGCTAATATGAATCAGGTGAATTGAGTTCTGCTTTTGGAAACTGGGTTAAGAAGGGGTGCACCGTTCCTGGAGGTACTGCAATACCAGGTCAATGCGTGGAGTGGACAGAGCAAGCTCTTTTTCCATCTCCCTGTTCTAAAAATCCATTTAATATATGGTCCCCAGATAGGGGACGTATCAGATATTAAACTGATAAGAACAGATACTACACTTGATCTTAGCCAAAAGGCCGAGAAGCGATAACCAGAATTGGTTTGGGCCTCGAGTGGCACCCTGGCCTATGCCGGACACATCTTAGGGAGAGAGAGCGAGAGGGAGACAAACCCACGCCTACACAAGACATTTTGTCACCCAAGCCAACCCTTGAAAAGGCTGCTTTGCAGAGCAAAAACAAGAAGAATGGTGCGTTTTGCAGCCGCCGCCCACTGCAATGAATCTGAATAACTCCTCCTTTAGGGCGCAAGCAACTCCCCTCCCCCTTGCAGTCTTTCCAATTCACGATACAAAAAGACGGACAGGACAGGTTGCCTGACTTTCCGTCACTGCCACCCTTTGCCATCCTTACCCGTAGAAAGCCCTTTCATCATCCCCAAACCCTAATCTTTTCCCTTTCCTTCCCAGCCCCCAAACCCTGCCCTCTGTACCTTTCTCACCACCCGCTTCCCTTCTCCTGTCATCCCCCTACCACCCGGGAAAAAAAGAGATTGCCCCCTCCTTCCACTAGCCCACCCTCCCACCCAAAGAACAACTTCTTCTGCGCAGCTTGTTTTCTAGGCAGCAGCGCTATTGTGATGTCATCGGGGGGCATTGTGACAAGCCGCCAGTGTTCCGTCTCTTCATGTTGTGCACAGTTCAAACGGAAAATACATCAACAGGCAGACTACAGAAAAGCTTACTATCAAAGGTTAGAGGGGGGCTTTCTCAGAGGGCTTTTTACAGTTTTTCTATTCCCAATTAGCCGTTTAAGTGTACTTATTGAAAGTAGTAATTCTTTCATAGGCCGCCCTTTCTTAGTATTTGACGTTCCTTATATTGCGGTATGAGGCTTCGCAGTAGGTTGCAAACATTCATCACCCATGACTGTCCCCAATTGAGCTCAGAAGCTCAATGTCTATCATGACCTCTCTTTTAGAATGTCCAAGAGCAAGCAAACTATTCCTCCAGGAGAGGGCGCCAACAGACTACTAAAGAGATCATCATTACTCAAAGAAAACCCCAAAAACCAATGCATGATAGGAATAAACAGGTAACTTTCTTTGGAGTGGAAGCGGAGAGATCGCACCAGATGCCAATTCTAGATCTTATCACACCTGTGGTCACTGCAGCAGCAGGTGAATCCACTTTGTCCAAAAGGGATCTATTCCATTCAATTGCAAATGATCTAGATAAGACAGAGAACTGCAGCACGGGGACATAGCCGAGTTGGTCAGGTTGAGTGGTGATGAGTTTGCTATTTGGATGAATAAAGAAAGTCAAAAGTGTGAAAGATAAAAAACAAAAGGAGGAAGTGTGAAAAGTGAATGGGCCAAATTGAGGTGCATATGAAGACGTATGCTTTCTTCCAATTCATTAAATCGGGCTAATATGAATCAGGTGAATTGAGTTCTGCTTTTGGAAACTGGGTTAAGAAGGGGTGCACCGTTCCTGGAAGTACTGCAATACCAGGTCAATGCGTGGAGTGGACAGAGCAAGCTCTTTTTCGATCTCCCTGTTCTAAAAATCCATTTAATATATGGTCCCCAGATAGGGGACGTATCAGATATTAAACTGATAAGAACAGATACTACACTTGATCTTAGCCAAAAGGCCGAGAAGCGATAACCAGAATTGGTTTGGGCCTCGAGTGGCACCCTGGCCTATGCCGGACACATCTTAGGGAGAGAGAGCGAGAGGGAGACAAACCCACGCCTACACAAGACATTTTGTCACCCAAGCCAACCCTTGAAAAGGCTGCTTTGCAGAGCAAAAACAAGAAGAATGGTGCGTTTTGCAGCCGCCGCCCACTGCAATGAATCTGAATAACTCCTCCTTTAGGGCGCAAGCAACTCCCCTCCCCCTTGCAGTCTTTCCAATTCACGATACAAAAAGACGGACAGGACAGGTTGCCTGACTTTCCGTCACTGCCACCCTTTGCCATCCTAACCCGTAGAAAGCCCTTTCATCATCCCCAAACCCTAATCTTTTCCCTTTCCTTCCCAGCCCCCAAACCCTGCCCTCTGTACCTTTCTCACCACCCGCTTCCCTTCTCCTGTCATCCCCCTACCACCCGGGAAAAAAAGAGATTGCCCCCTCCTTCCACTAGCCCACCCTCCCACCCAAAGAACAACTTCTTCTGCGCAGCTTGTTTTCTAGGCAGCAGCGCTATTGTGATGTCATCGGGGGGCATTGTGACAAGCCGCCAGTGTTCCGTCTCTTCATGTTGTGCACAGTTCAAACGGAAAATACATCAACAGGCAGACTACAGAAAAGCTTACTATCAAAGGTTAGAGGGGGGCTTTCTCAGAGGGCTTTTTACAGTTTTTCTATTCCCAATTAGCCGTTTAAGTGTACTTATTGAAAGTAGTAATTCTTTCATAGGCCGCCCTTTCTTAGTATTTGACGTTCCTTATATTGCGGTATGAGGCTTCGCAGTAGGTTGCAAACATTCATCACCCATGACTGTCCCCAATTGAGCTCAGAAGCTCAATGTCTATCATGACCTCTCTTTTAGAATGTCCAAGAGCAAGCAAACTATTCCTCCAGGAGAGGGCGCCAACAGACTACTAAAGAGATCATCATTACTCAAAGAAAACCCCAAAAACCAATGCATGATAGGAATAAACAGGTAACTTTCTTTGGAGTGGAAGCGGAGAGATCGCACCAGATGCCAATTCTAGATCTTATCACACCTGTGGTCACTGCAGCAGCAGGTGAATCCACTTTGTCCAAAAGGGATCTATTCCATTCAATTGCAAATGATCTAGATAAGACAGAGAACTGCAGCACGGGGACATAGCCGAGTTGGTCAGGTTGAGTGGTGATGAGTTTGCTATTTGGATGAATAAAGAAAGTCAAAAGTGTGAAAGATAAAAAACAAAAGGAGGAAGTGTGAAAAGTGAATGGGCCAAATTGAGGTGCATATGAAAACGTATGCTTTCTTCCAATTCATTAAATCGGGCTAATATGAATCAGGTGAATTGAGTTCTGCTTTTGGAAACTGGGTTAAGAAGGGGTGCACCGTTCCTGGAGGTACTGCAATACCAGGTCAATGCGTGGAGTGGACAGAGCAAGCTCTTTTTCCATCTCCCTGTTCTAAAAATCCATTTAATATATGGTCCCCAGATAGGGGACGTATCAGATATTAAACTGATAAGAACAGATACTACACTTGATCTTAGCCAAAAGGCCGAGAAGCGATAACCAGAATTGGTTTGGGCCTCGAGTGGCACCCTGGCCTATGCCGGACACATCTTAGGGAGAGAGAGCGAGAGGGAGACAAACCCACGCCTACACAAGACATTTTGTCACCCAAGCCAACCCTTGAAAAGGCTGCTTTGCAGAGCAAAAACAAGAAGAATGGTGCGTTTTGCAGCCGCCGCCCACTGCAATGAATCTGAATAACTCCTCCTTTAGGGCGCAAGCAACTCCCCTCCCCCTTGCAGTCTTTCCAATTCACGATACAAAAAGACGGACAGGACAGGTTGCCTGACTTTCCGTCACTGCCACCCTTTGCCATCCTTACCCGTAGAAAGCCCTTTCATCATCCCCAAACCCTAATCTTTTCCCTTTCCTTCCCAGCCCCCAAACCCTGCCCTCTGTACCTTTCTCACCACCCGCTTCCCTTCTCCTGTCATCCCCCTACCACCCGGGAAAAAAAGAGATTGCCCCCTCCTTCCACTAGCCCACCCTCCCACCCAAAGAACAACTTCTTCTGCGCAGCTTGTTTTCTAGGCAGCAGCGCTATTGTGATGTCATCGGGGGGCATTGTGACAAGCCGCCAGTGTTCCGTCTCTTCATGTTGTGCACAGTTCAAACGGAAAATACATCAACAGGCAGACTACAGAAAAGCTTACTATCAAAGGTTAGAGGGGGGCTTTCTCAGAGGGCTTTTTACAGTTTTTCTATTCCCAATTAGCCGTTTAAGTGTACTTATTGAAAGTAGTAATTCTTTCATAGGCCGCCCTTTCTTAGTATTTGACGTTCCTTATATTGCGGTATGAGGCTTCGCAGTAGGTTGCAAACATTCATCACCCATGACTGTCCCCAATTGAGCTCAGAAGCTCAATGTCTATCATGACCTCTCTTTTAGAATGTCCAAGAGCAAGCAAACTATTCCTCCAGGAGAGGGCGCCAACAGACTACTAAAGAGATCATCATTACTCAAAGAAAACCCCAAAAACCAATGCATGATAGGAATAAACAGGTAACTTTCTTTGGAGTGGAAGCGGAGAGATCGCACCAGATGCCAATTCTAGATCTTATCACACCTGTGGTCACTGCAGCAGCAGGTGAATCCACTTTGTCCAAAAGGGATCTATTCCATTCAATTGCAAATGATCTAGATAAGACAGAGAACTGCAGCACGGGGACATAGCCGAGTTGGTCAGGTTGAGTGGTGATGAGTTTGCTATTTGGATGAATAAAGAAAGTCAAAAGTGTGAAAGATAAAAAACAAAAGGAGGAAGTGTGAAAAGTGAATGGGCCAAATTGAGGTGCATATGAAGACGTATGCTTTCTTCCAATTCATTAAATCGGGCTAATATGAATCAGGTGAATTGAGTTCTGCTTTTGGAAACTGGGTTAAGAAGGGGTGCACCGTTCCTGGAGGTACTGCAATACCAGGTCAATGCGTGGAGTGGACAGAGCAAGCTCTTTTTCCATCTCCCTGTTCTAAAAATCCATTTAATATATGGTCCCCAGATAGGGGACGTATCAGATATTAAACTGATAAGAACAGATACTACACTTGATCTTAGCCAAAAGGCCGAGAAGCGATAACCAGAATTGGTTTGGGCCTCGAGTGGCACCCTGGCCTATGCCGGACACATCTTAGGGAGAGAGAGCGAGAGGGAGACAAACCCACGCCTACACAAGACATTTTGTCACCCAAGCCAACCCTTGAAAAGGCTGCTTTGCAGAGCAAAAACAAGAAGAATGGTGCGTTTTGCAGCCGCCGCCCACTGCAATGAATCTGAATAACTCCTCCTTTAGGGCGCAAGCAACTCCCCTCCCCCTTGCAGTCTTTCCAATTCACGATACAAAAAGACGGACAGGACAGGTTGCCTGACTTTCCGTCACTGCCACCCTTTGCCATCCTTACCCGTAGAAAGCCCTTTCATCATCCCCAAACCCTAATCTTTTCCCTTTCCTTCCCAGCCCCCAAACCCTGCCCTCTGTACCTTTCTCACCACCCGCTTCCCTTCTCCTGTCATCCCCCTACCACCCGGGAAAAAAAGAGATTGCCCCCTCCTTCCACTAGCCCACCCTCCCACCCAAAGAACAACTTCTTCTGCGCAGCTTGTTTTCTAGGCAGCAGCGCTATTGTGATGTCATCGGGGGGCATTGTGACAAGCCGCCAGTGTTCCGTCTCTTCATGTTGTGCACAGTTCAAACGGAAAATACATCAACAGGCAGACTACAGAAAAGCTTACTATCAAAGGTTAGAGGGGGGCTTTCTCAGAGGGCTTTTTACAGTTTTTCTATTCCCAATTAGCCGTTTAAGTGTACTTATTGAAAGTAGTAATTCTTTCATAGGCCGCCCTTTCTTAGTATTTGACGTTCCTTATATTGCGGTATGAGGCTTCGCAGTAGGTTGCAAACATTCATCACCCATGACTGTCCCCAATTGAGCTCAGAAGCTCAATGTCTATCATGACCTCTCTTTTAGAATGTCCAAGAGCAAGCAAACTATTCCTCCAGGAGAGGGCGCCAACAGACTACTAAAGAGATCATCATTACTCAAAGAAAACCCCAAAAACCAATGCATGATAGGAATAAACAGGTAACTTTCTTTGGAGTGGAAGCGGAGAGATCGCACCAGATGCCAATTCTAGATCTTATCACACCTGTGGTCACTGCAGCAGCAGGTGAATCCACTTTGTCCAAAAGGGATCTATTCCATTCAATTGCAAATGATCTAGATAAGACAGAGAACTGCAGCACGGGGACATAGCCGAGTTGGTCAGGTTGAGTGGTGATGAGTTTGCTATTTGGATGAATAAAGAAAGTCAAAAGTGTGAAAGATAAAAAACAAAAGGAGGAAGTGTGAAAAGTGAATGGGCCAAATTGAGGTGCATATGAAGACGTATGCTTTCTTCCAATTCATTAAATCGGGCTAATATGAATCAGGTGAATTGAGTTCTGCTTTTGGAAACTGGGTTAAGAAGGGGTGCACCGTTCCTGGAGGTACTGCAATACCAGGTCAATGCGTGGAGTGGACAGAGCAAGCTCTTTTTCCATCTCCCTGTTCTAAAAATCCATTTAATATATGGTCCCCAGATAGGGGACGTATCAGATATTAAACTGATAAGAACAGATACTACACTTGATCTTAGCCAAAAGGCCGAGAAGCGATAACCAGAATTGGTTTGGGCCTCGAGTGGCACCCTGGCCTATGCCGGACACATCTTAGGGAGAGAGAGCGAGAGGGAGACAAACCCACGCCTACACAAGACATTTTGTCACCCAAGCCAACCCTTGAAAAGGCTGCTTTGCAGAGCAAAAACAAGAAGAATGGTGCGTTTTGCAGCCGCCGCCCACTGCAATGAATCTGAATAACTCCTCCTTTAGGGCGCAAGCAACTCCCCTCCCCCTTGCAGTCTTTCCAATTCACGATACAAAAAGACGGACAGGACAGGTTGCCTGACTTTCCGTCACTGCCACCCTTTGCCATCCTTACCCGTAGAAAGCCCTTTCATCATCCCCAAACCCTAATCTTTTCCCTTTCCTTCCCAGCCCCCAAACCCTGCCCTCTGTACCTTTCTCACCACCCGCTTCCCTTCTCCTGTCATCCCCCTACCACCCGGGAAAAAAAGAGATTGCCCCCTCCTTCCACTAGCCCACCCTCCCACCCAAAGAACAACTTCTTCTGCGCAGCTTGTTTTCTAGGCAGCAGCGCTATTGTGATGTCATCGGGGGGCATTGTGACAAGCCGCCAGTGTTCCGTCTCTTCATGTTGTGCACAGTTCAAACGGAAAATACATCAACAGGCAGACTACAGAAAAGCTTACTATCAAAGGTTAGAGGGGGGCTTTCTCAGAGGGCTTTTTACAGTTTTTCTATTCCCAATTAGCCGTTTAAGTGTACTTATTGAAAGTAGTAATTCTTTCATAGGCCGCCCTTTCTTAGTATTTGACGTTCC
This sequence comes from Anomaloglossus baeobatrachus, assembly GCF_048569485.1. Classification (NCBI taxonomy): domain Eukaryota; kingdom Metazoa; phylum Chordata; class Amphibia; order Anura; family Aromobatidae; genus Anomaloglossus; species Anomaloglossus baeobatrachus. Next base: position 119,229 of record NW_027443076.1, read on the forward strand.
TTATATTGCGGTATGAGGCTTCGCAGTAGGTTGCAAACATTCATCACCCATGACTGTCCCCAATTGAGCTCAGAAGCTCAATGTCTATCATGACCTCTCTTTTAGAATGTCCAAGAGCAAGCAAACTATTCCTCCAGGAGAGGGCGCCAACAGACTACTAAAGAGATCATCATTACTCAAAGAAAACCCCAAAAACCAATGCATGATAGGAATAAACAGGTAACTTTCTTTGGAGTGGAAGCGGAGAGATCGCACCAGATGCCAATTCTAGATCTTATCACACCTGTGGTCACTGCAGCAGCAGGTGAATCCACTTTGTCCAAAAGGGATCTATTCCATTCAATTGCAAATGATCTAGATAAGACAGAGAACTGCAGCACGGGGACATAGCCGAGTTGGTCAGGTTGAGTGGTGATGAGTTTGCTATTTGGATGAATAAAGAAAGTCAAAAGTGTGAAAGATAAAAAACAAAAGGAGGAAGTGTGAAAAGTGAATGGGCCAAATTGAGGTGCATATGAAGACGTATGCTTTCTTCCAATTCATTAAATCGGGCTAATATGAATCAGGTGAATTGAGTTCTGCTTTTGGAAACTGGGTTAAGAAGGGGTGCACCGTTCCTGGAGGTACTGCAATACCAGGTCAATGCGTGGAGTGGACAGAGCAAGCTCTTTTTCCATCTCCCTGTTCTAAAAATCCATTTAATATATGGTCCCCAGATAGGGGACGTATCAGATATTAAACTGATAAGAACAGATACTACACTTGATCTTAGCCAAAAGGCCGAGAAGCGATAACCAGAATTGGTTTGGGCCTCGAGTGGCACCCTGGCCTATGCCGGACACATCTTAGGGAGAGAGAGCGAGAGGGAGACAAACCCACGCCTATACAAGACATTTTGTCACCCAAGCCAACCCTTGAAAAGGCTGCTTTGCAGAGCAAAAACAAGAAGAATGGTGCGTTTTGCAGCCGCCGCCCACTGCAATGAATCTGAATAACTCCTCCTTTAGGGCGCAAGCAACTCCCCTCCCCCTTGCAGTCTTTCCAATTCACGATACAAAAAGACGGACAGGACAGGTTGCCTGACTTTCCGTCACTGCCACCCTTTGCCATCCTTACCCGTAGAAAGCCCTTTCATCATCCCCAAACCCTAATCTTTTCCCTTTCCTTCCCAGCCCCCAAACCCTGCCCTCTGTACCTTTCTCACCACCCGCTTCCCTTCTCCTGTCATCCCCCTACCACCCGGGAAAAAAAGAGATTGCCCCCTCCTTCCACTAGCCCACCCTCCCACCCAAAGAACAACTTCTTCTGCGCAGCTTGTTTTCTAGGCAGCAGCGCTATTGTGATGTCATCGGGGGGCATTGTGACAAGCCGCCAGTGTTCCGTCTCTTCATGTTGTGCACAGTTCAAACGGAAAATACATCAACAGGCAGACTACAGAAAAGCTTACTATCAAAGGTTAGAGGGGGGCTTTCTCAGAGGGCTTTTTACAGTTTTTCTATTCCCAATTAGCCGTTTAAGTGTACTTATTGAAAGTAGTAATTCTTTCATAGGCCGCCCTTTCTTAGTATTTGACGTTCCTTATATTGCGGTATGAGGCTTCGCAGTAGGTTGCAAACATTCATCACCCATGACTGTCCCCAATTGAGCTCAGAAGCTCAATGTCTATCATGACCTCTCTTTTAGAATGTCCAAGAGCAAGCAAACTATTCCTCCAGGAGAGGGCGCCAACAGACTACTAAAGAGATCATCATTACTCAAAGAAAACCCCAAAAACCAATGCATGATAGGAATAAACAGGTAACTTTCTTTGGAGTGGAAGCGGAGAGATCGCACCAGATGCCAATTCTAGATCTTATCACACCTGTGGTCACTGCAGCAGCAGGTGAATCCACTTTGTCCAAAAGGGATCTATTCCATTCAATTGCAAATGATCTAGATAAGACAGAGAACTGCAGCACGGGGACATAGCCGAGTTGGTCAGGTTGAGTGGTGATGAGTTTGCTATTTGGATGAATAAAGAAAGTCAAAAGTGTGAAAGATAAAAAACAAAAGGAGGAAGTGTGAAAAGTGAATGGGCCAAATTGAGGTGCATATGAAGACGTATGCTTTCTTCCAATTCATTAAATCGGGCTAATATGAATCAGGTGAATTGAGTTCTGCTTTTGGAAACTGGGTTAAGAAGGGGTGCACCGTTCCTGGAGGTACTGCAATACCAGGTCAATGCGTGGAGTGGACAGAGCAAGCTCTTTTTCCATCTCCCTGTTCTAAAAATCCATTTAATATATGGTCCCCAGATAGGGGACGTATCAGATATTAAACTGATAAGAACAGATACTACACTTGATCTTAGCCAAAAGGCCGAGAAGCGATAACCAGAATTGGTTTGGGCCTCGAGTGGCACCCTGGCCTATGCCGGACACATCTTAGGGAGAGAGAGCGAGAGGGAGACAAACCCACGCCTACACAAGACATTTTGTCACCCAAGCCAACCCTTGAAAAGGCTGCTTTGCAGAGCAAAAACAAGAAGAATGGTGCGTTTTGCAGCCGCCGCCCACTGCAATGAATCTGAATAACTCCTCCTTTAGGGCGCAAGCAACTCCCCTCCCCCTTGCAGTCTTTCCAATTCACGATACAAAAAGACGGACAGGACAGGTTGCCTGACTTTCCGTCACTGCCACCCTTTGCCATCCTTACCCGTAGAAAGCCCTTTCATCATCCCCAAACCCTAATCTTTTCCCTTTCCTTCCCAGCCCCCAAACCCTGCCCTCTGTACCTTTCTCACCACCCGCTTCCCTTCTCCTGTCATCCCCCTACCACCCGGGAAAAAAAGAGATTGCCCCCTCCTTCCACTAGCCCACCCTCCCACCCAAAGAACAACTTCTTCTGCGCAGCTTGTTTTCTAGGCAGCAGCGCTATTGTGATGTCATCGGGGGGCATTGTGACAAGCCGCCAGTGTTCCGTCTCTTCATGTTGTGCACAGTTCAAACGGAAAATACATCAACAGGCAGACTACAGAAAAGCTTACTATCAAAGGTTAGAGGGGGGCTTTCTCAGAGGGCTTTTTACAGTTTTTCTATTCCCAATTAGCCGTTTAAGTGTACTTATTGAAAGTAGTAATTCTTTCATAGGCCGCCCTTTCTTAGTATTTGACGTTCCTTATATTGCGGTATGAGGCTTCGCAGTAGGTTGCAAACATTCATCACCCATGACTGTCCCCAATTGAGCTCAGAAGCTCAATGTCTATCATGACCTCTCTTTTAGAATGTCCAAGAGCAAGCAAACTATTCCTCCAGGAGAGGGCGCCAACAGACTACTAAAGAGATCATCATTACTCAAAGAAAACCCCAAAAACCAATGCATGATAGGAATAAACAGGTAACTTTCTTTGGAGTGGAAGCGGAGAGATCGCACCAGATGCCAATTCTAGATCTTATCACACCTGTGGTCACTGCAGCAGCAGGTGAATCCACTTTGTCCAAAAGGGATCTATTCCATTCAATTGCAAATGATCTAGATAAGACAGAGAACTGCAGCACGGGGACATAGCCGAGTTGGTCAGGTTGAGTGGTGATGAGTTTGCTATTTGGATGAATAAAGAAAGTCAAAAGTGTGAAAGATAAAAAACAAAAGGAGGAAGTGTGAAAAGTGAATGGGCCAAATTGAGGTGCATATGAAGACGTATGCTTTCTTCCAATTCATTAAATCGGGCTAATATGAATCAGGTGAATTGAGTTCTGCTTTTGGAAACTGGGTTAAGAAGGGGTGCACCGTTCCTGGAGGTACTGCAATACCAGGTCAATGCGTGGAGTGGACAGAGCAAGCTCTTTTTCCATCTCCCTGTTCTAAAAATCCATTTAATATATGGTCCCCAGATAGGGGACGTATCAGATATTAAACTGATAAGAACAGATACTACACTTGATCTTAGCCAAAAGGCCGAGAAGCGATAACCAGAATTGGTTTGGGCCTCGAGTGGCACCCTGGCCTATGCCGGACACATCTTAGGGAGAGAGAGCGAGAGGGAGACAAACCCACGCCTACACAAGACATTTTGTCACCCAAGCCAACCCTTGAAAAGGCTGCTTTGCAGAGCAAAAACAAGAAGAATGGTGCGTTTTGCAGCCGCCGCCCACTGCAATGAATCTGAATAACTCCTCCTTTAGGGCGCAAGCAACTCCCCTCCCCCTTGCAGTCTTTCCAATTCACGATACAAAAAGACGGACAGGACAGGTTGCCTGACTTTCCGTCACTGCCACCCTTTGCCATCCTTACCCGTAGAAAGCCCTTTCATCATCCCCAAACCCTAATCTTTTCCCTTTCCTTCCCAGCCCCCAAACCCTGCCCTCTGTACCTTTCTCACCACCCGCTTCCCTTCTCCTGTCATCCCCCTACCACCCGGGAAAAAAAGAGATTGCCCCCTCCTTCCACTAGCCCACCCTCCCACCCAAAGAACAACTTCTTCTGCGCAGCTTGTTTTCTAGGCAGCAGCGCTATTATGATGTCATCGGGGGGCATTGTGACAAGCCGCCAGTGTTCCGTCTCTTCATGTTGTGCACAGTTCAAACGGAAAATACATCAACAGGCAGACTACAGAAAAGCTTACTATCAAAGGTTAGAGGGGGGCTTTCTCAGAGGGCTTTTTACAGTTTTTCTATTCCCAATTAGCCGTTTAAGTGTACTTATTGAAAGTAGTAATTCTTTCATAGGCCGCCCTTTCTTAGTATTTGACGTTCCTTATATTGCGGTATGAGGCTTCGCAGTAGGTTGCAAACATTCATCACCCATGACTGTCCCCAATTGAGCTCAGAAGCTCAATGTCTATCATGACCTCTCTTTTAGAATGTCCAAGAGCAAGCAAACTATTCCTCCAGGAGAGGGCGCCAACAGACTACTAAAGCGATCATCATTACTCAAAGAAAACCCCAAAAACCAATGCATGATAGGAATAAACAGGTAACTTTCTTTGGAGTGGAAGCGGAGAGATCGCACCAGATGCCAATTCTAGATCTTATCACACCTGTGGTCACTGCAGCAGCAGGTGAATCCACTTTGTCCAAAAGGGATCTATTCCATTCAATTGCAAATGATCTAGATAAGACAGAGAACTGCAGCACGGGGACATAGACGAGTTGGTCAGGTTGAGTGGTGATGAGTTTGCTATTTGGATGAATAAAGAAAGTCAAAAGTGTGAAAGATAAAAAACAAAAGGAGGAAGTGTGAAAAGTGAATGGGCCAAATTGAGGTGCATATGAAGACGTATGCTTTCTTCCAATTCATTAAATCGGGCTAATATGAATCAGGTGAATTGAGTTCTGCTTTTGGAAACTGGGTTAAGAAGGGGTGCACCGTTCCTGGAGGTACTGCAATACCAGGTCAATGCGTGGAGTGGACAGAGCAAGCTCTTTTTCCATCTCCCTGTTCTAAAAATCCATTTAATATATGGTCCCCAGATAGGGGACGTATCAGATATTAAACTGATAAGAACAGATACTACACTTGATCTTAGCCAAAAGGCCGAGAAGCGATAACCAGAATTGGTTTGGGCCTCGAGTGGCACCCTGGCCTATGCCGGACACATCTTAGGGAGAGGGAGCGAGAGGGAGACAAACCCACGCCTACACAAGACATTTTGTCACCCAAGCCAACCCTTGAAAAGGCTGCTTTGCAGAGCAAAAACAAGAAGAATGGTGCGTTTTGCAGCCGCCGCCCACTGCAATGAATCTGAATAACTCCTCCTTTAGGGCGCAAGCAACTCCCCTCCCCCTTGCAGTCTTTCCAATTCACGATACAAAAAGACGGACAGGACAGGTTGCCTGACTTTCCGTCACTGCCACCCTTTGCCATCCTTACCCGTAGAAAGCCCTTTCATCATCCCCAAACCCTAATCTTTTCCCTTTCCTTCCCAGCCCCCAAACCCTGCCCTCTGTACCTTTCTCACCACCCGCTTCCCTTCTCCTGTCATCCCCCTACCACCCGGGAAAAAAAGAGATTGCCCCCTCCTTCCACTAGCCCACCCTCCCACCCAAAGAACAACTTCTTCTGCGCAGCTTGTTTTCTAGGCAGCAGCGCTATTGTGATGTCATCGGGGGGCATTGTGACAAGCCGCCAGTGTTCCGTCTCTTCATGTTGTGCACAGTTCAAACGGAAAATACATCAACAGGCAGACTACAGAAAAGCTTACTATCAAAGGTTAGAGGGGGGCTTTCTCAGAGGGCTTTTTACAGTTTTTCTATTCCCAATTAGCCGTTTAAGTGTACTTATTGAAAGTAGTAATTCTTTCATAGGCCGCCCTTTCTTAGTATTTGACGTTCCTTATATTGCGGTATGAGGCTTCGCAGTAGGTTGCAAACATTCATCACCCATGACTGTCCCCAATTGAGCTCAGAAGCTCAATGTCTATCATGACCTCTCTTTTAGAATGTCCAAGAGCAAGCAAACTATTCCTCCAGGAGAGGGCGCCAACAGACTACTAAAGAGATCATCATTACTCAAAGAAAACCCCAAAAACCAATGCATGATAGGAATAAACAGGTAACTTTCTTTGGAGTGGAAGCGGAGAGATCGCACCAGATGCCAATTCTAGATCTTATCACACCTGTGGTCACTGCAGCAGCAGGTGAATCCACTTTGTCCAAAAGGGATCTATTCCATTCAATTGCAAATGATCTAGATAAGACAGAGAACTGCAGCACGGGGACATAGCCGAGTTGGTCAGGTTGAGTGGTGATGAGTTTGCTATTTGGATGAATAAAGAAAGTCAAAAGTGTGAAAGATAAAAAACAAAAGGAGGAAGTGTGAAAAGTGAATGGGCCAAATTGAGGTGCATATGAAGACGTATGCTTTCTTCCAATTCATTAAATCGGGCTAATATGAATCAGGTGAATTGAGTTCTGCTTTTGGAAACTGGGTTAAGAAGGGGTGCACCGTTCCTGGAGGTACTGCAATACCAGGTCAATGCGTGGAGTGGACAGAGCAAGCTCTTTTTCCATCTCCCTGTTCTAAAAATCCATTTAATATATGGTCCCCAGATAGGGGACGTATCAGATATTAAACTGATAAGAACAGATACTACACTTGATCTTAGCCAAAAGGCCGAGAAGCGATAACCAGAATTGGTTTGGGCCTCGAGTGGCACCCTGGCCTATGCCGGACACATCTTAGGGAGAGAGAGCGAGAGGGAGACAAACCCACGCCTACACAAGACATTTTGTCACCCAAGCCAACCCTTGAAAAGGCTGCTTTGCAGAGCAAAAACAAGAAGAATGGTGCGTTTTGCAGCCGCCGCCCACTGCAATGAATCTGAATAACTCCTCCTTTAGGGCGCAAGCAACTCCCCTCCCCCTTGCAGTCTTTCCAATTCACGATACAAAAAGACGGACAGGACAGGTTGCCTGACTTTCCGTCACTGCCACCCTTTGCCATCCTTACCCGTAGAAAGCCCTTTCATCATCCCCAAACCCTAATCTTTTCCCTTTCCTTCCCAGCCCCCAAACCCTGCCCTCTGTACCTTTCTCACCACCCGCTTCCCTTCTCCTGTCATCCCCCTACCACCCGGGAAAAAAAGAGATTGCCCCCTCCTTCCACTAGCCCACCCTCCCACCCAAAGAACAACTTCTTCTGCGCAGCTTGTTTTCTAGGCAGCAGCGCTATTGTGATGTCATCGGGGGGCATTGTGACAAGCCGCCAGTGTTCCGTCTCTTCATGTTGTGCACAGTTCAAACGGAAAATACATCAACAGGCAGACTACAGAAAAGCTTACTATCAAAGGTTAGAGGGGGGCTTTCTCAGAGGGCTTTTTACAGTTTTTCTATTCCCAATTAGCCGTTTAAGTGTACTTATTGAAAGTAGTAATTCTTTCATAGGCCGCCCTTTCTTAGTATTTGACGTTCCTTATATTGCGGTATGAGGCTTCGCAGTAGGTTGCAAACATTCATCACCCATGACTGTCCCCAATTGAGCTCAGAAGCTCAATGTCTATCATGACCTCTCTTTTAGAATGTCCAAGAGCAAGCAAACTATTCCTCCAGGAGAGGGCGCCAACAGACTACTAAAGAGATCATCATTACTCAAAGAAAACCCCAAAAACCAATGCATGATAGGAATAAACAGGTAACTTTCTTTGGAGTGGAAGCGGAGAGATCGCACCAGATGCCAATTCTAGATCTTATCACACCTGTGGTCACTGCAGCAGCAGGTGAATCCACTTTGTCCAAAAGGGATCTATTCCATTCAATTGCAAATGATCTAGATAAGACAGAGAACTGCAGCACGGGGACATAGCCGAGTTGGTCAGGTTGAGTGGTGATGAGTTTGCTATTTGGATGAATAAAGAAAGTCAAAAGTGTGAAAGATAAAAAACAAAAGGAGGAAGTGTGAAAAGTGAATGGGCCAAATTGAGGTGCATATGAAGACGTATGCTTTCTTCCAATTCATTAAATCGGGCTAATATGAATCAGGTGAATTGAGTTCTGCTTTTGGAAACTGGGTTAAGAAGGGGTGCACCGTTCCTGGAGGTACTGCAATACCAGGTCAATGCGTGGAGTGGACAGAGCAAGCTCTTTTTCCATCTCCCTGTTCTAAAAATCCATTTAATATATGGTCCCCAGATAGGGGACGTATCAGATATTAAACTGATAAGAACAGATACTACACTTGATCTTAGCCAAAAGGCCGAGAAGCGATAACCAGAATTGGTTTGGGCCTCGAGTGGCACCCTGGCCTATGCCGGACACATCTTAGGGAGAGAGAGCGAGAGGGAGACAAACCCACGCCTACACAAGACATTTTGTCACCCAAGCCAACCCTTGAAAAGGCTGCTTTGCAGAGCAAAAACAAGAAGAATGGTGCGTTTTGCAGCCGCCGCCCACTGCAATGAATCTGAATAACTCCTCCTTTAGGGCGCAAGCAACTCCCCTCCCCCTTGCAGTCTTTCCAATTCACGATACAAAAAGACGGACAGGACAGGTTGCCTGACTTTCCGTCACTGCCACCCTTTGCCATCCTTACCCGTAGAAAGCCCTTTCATCATCCCCAAACCCTAATCTTTTCCCTTTCCTTCCCAGCCCCCAAACCCTGCCCTCTGTACCTTTCTCACCACCCGCTTCCCTTCTCCTGTCATCCCCCTACCACCCGGGAAAAAAAGAGATTGCCCCCTCCTTCCACTAGCCCACCCTCCCACCCAAAGAACAACTTCTTCTGCGCAGCTTGTTTTCTAGGCAGCAGCGCTATTGTGATGTCATCGGGGGGCATTGTGACAAGCCGCCAGTGTTCCGTCTCTTCATGTTGTGCACAGTTCAAACGGAAAATACATCAACAGGCAGACTACAGAAAAGCTTACTATCAAAGGTTAGAGGGGGGCTTTCTCAGAGGGCTTTTTACAGTTTTTCTATTCCCAATTAGCCGTTTAAGTGTACTTATTGAAAGTAGTAATTCTTTCATAGGCCGCCCTTTCTTAGTATTTGACGTTCCTTATATTGCGGTATGAGGCTTCGCAGTAGGTTGCAAACATTCATCACCCATGACTGTCCCCAATTGAGCTCAGAAGCTCAATGTCTATCATGACCTCTCTTTTAGAATGTCCAAGAGCAAGCAAACTATTCCTCCAGGAGAGGGCGCCAACAGACTACTAAAGAGATCATCATTACTCAAAGAAAACCCCAAAAACCAATGCATGATAGGAATAAACAGGTAACTTTCTTTGGAGTGGAAGCGGAGAGATCGCACCAGATGCCAATTCTAGATCTTATCACACCTGTGGTCACTGCAGCAGCAGGTGAATCCACTTTGTCCAAAAGGGATCTATTCCATTCAATTGCAAATGATCTAGATAAGACAGAGAACTGCAGCACGGGGACATAGCCGAGTTGGTCAGGTTGAGTGGTGATGAGTTTGCTATTTGGATGAATAAAGAAAGTCAAAAGTGTGAAAGATAAAAAACAAAAGGAGGAAGTGTGAAAAGTGAATGGGCCAAATTGAGGTGCATATGAAGACGTATGCTTTCTTCCAATTCATTAAATCGGGCTAATATGAATCAGGTGAATTGAGTTCTGCTTTTGGAAACTGGGTTAAGAAGGGGTGCACCGTTCCTGGAGGTACTGCAATACCAGGTCAATGCGTGGAGTGGACAGAGCAAGCTCTTTTTCCATCTCCCTGTTCTAAAAATCCATTTAATATATGGTCCCCAGATAGGGGACGTATCAGATATTAAACTGATAAGAACAGATACTACACTTGATCTTAGCCAAAAGGCCGAGAAGCGATAACCAGAATTGGTTTGGGCCTCGAGTGGCACCCTGGCCTATGCCGGACACATCTTAGGGAGAGAGAGCGAGAGGGAGACAAACCCACGCCTACACAAGACATTTTGTCACCCAAGCCAACCCTTGAAAAGGCTGCTTTGCAGAGCAAAAACAAGAAGAATGGTGCGTTTTGCAGCCGCCGCCCACTGCAATGAATCTGAATAACTCCTCCTTTAGGGCGCAAGCAACTCCCCTCCCCCTTGCAGTCTTTCCAATTCACGATACAAAAAGACGGACAGGACAGGTTGCCTGACTTTCCGTCACTGCCACCCTTTGCCATCCTTACCCGTAGAAAGCCCTTTCATCATCCCCAAACCCTAATCTTTTCCCTTTCCTTCCCAGCCCCCAAACCCTGCCCTCTGTACCTTTCTCACCACCCGCTTCCCTTCTCCTGTCATCCCCCTACCACCCGGGAAAAAAAGAGATTGCCCCCTCCTTCCACTAGCCCACCCTCCCACCCAAAGAACAACTTCTTCTGCGCAGCTTGTTTTCTAGGCAGCAGCGCTATTGTGATGTCATCGGGGGGCATTGTGACAAGCCGCCAGTGTTCCGTCTCTTCATGTTGTGCACAGTTCAAACGGAAAATACATCAACAGGCAGACTACAGAAAAGCTTACTATCAAAGGTTAGAGGGGGGCTTTCTCAGAGGGCTTTTTACAGTTTTTCTATTCCCAATTAGCCGTTTAAGTGTACTTATTGAAAGTAGTAATTCTTTCATAGGCCGCCCTTTCTTAGTATTTGACGTTCCTTATATTGCGGTATGAGGCTTCGCAGTAGGTTGCAAACATTCATCACCCATGACTGTCCCCAATTGAGCTCAGAAGCTCAATGTCTATCATGACCTCTCTTTTAGAATGTCCAAGAGCAAGCAAACTATTCCTCCAGGAGAGGGCGCCAACAGACTACTAAAGAGATCATCATTACTCAAAGAAAACCCCAAAAACCAATGCATGATAGGAATAAACAGGTAACTTTCTTTGGAGTGGAAGCGGAGAGATCGCACCAGATGCCAATTCTAGATCTTATCACACCTGTGGTCACTGCAGCAGCAGGTGAATCCACTTTGTCCAAAAGGGATCTATTCCATTCAATTGCAAATGATCTAGATAAGACAGAGAACTGCAGCACGGGGACATAGCCGAGTTGGTCAGGTTGAGTGGTGATGAGTTTGCTATTTGGATGAATAAAGAAAGTCAAAAGTGTGAAAGATAAAAAACAAAAGGAGGAAGTGTGAAAAGTGAATGGGCCAAATTGAGGTGCATATGAAGACGTATGCTTTCTTCCAATTCATTAAATCGGGCTAATATGAATCAGGTGAATTGAGTTCTGCTTTTGGAAACTGGGTTAAGAAGGGGTGCACCGTTCCTGGAGGTACTGCAATACCAGGTCAATGCGTGGAGTGGACAGAGCAAGCTCTTTTTCCATCTCCCTGTTCTAAAAATCCATTTAATATATGGTCCCCAGATAGGGGACGTATCAGATATTAAACTGATAAGAACAGATACTACACTTGATCTTAGCCAAAAGGCCGAGAAGCGATAACCAGAATTGGTTTGGGCCTCGAGTGGCACCCTGGCCTATGCCGGACACATCTTAGGGAGAGAGAGCGAGAGGGAGACAAACCCACGCCTACACAAGACATTTTGTCACCCAAGCCAACCCTTGAAAAGGCTGCTTTGCAGAGCAAAAACAAGAAGAATGGTGCGTTTTGCAGCCGCCGCCCACTGCAATGAATCTGAATAACTCCTCCTTTAGGGCGCAAGCAACTCCCCTCCCCCTTGCAGTCTTTCCAATTCACGATACAAAAAGACGGACAGGACAGGTTGCCTGACTTTCCGTCACTGCCACCCTTTGCCATCCTTACCCGTAGAAAGCCCTTTCATCATCCCCAAACCCTAATCTTTTCCCTTTCCTTCCCAGCCCCCAAACCCTGCCCTCTGTACCTTTCTCACCACCCGCTTCCCTTCTCCTGTCATCCCCCTACCACCCGGGAAAAAAAGAGATTGCCCCCTCCTTCCACTAGCCCACCCTCCCACCCAAAGAACAACTTCTTCTGCGCAGCTTGTTTTCTAGGCAGCAGCGCTATTGTGATGTCATCGGGGGGCATTGTGACAAGCCGCCAGTGTTCCGTCTCTTCATGTTGTGCACAGTTCAAACGGAAAATACATCAACAGGCAGACTACAGAAAAGCTTACTATCAAAGGTTAGAGGGGGGCTTTCTCAGAGGGCTTTTTACAGTTTTTCTATTCCCAATTAGCCGTTTAAGTGTACTTATTGAAAGTAGTAATTCTTTCATAGGCCGCCCTTTCTTAGTATTTGACGTTCCTTATATTGCGGTATGAGGCTTCGCAGTAGGTTGCAAACATTCATCACCCATGACTGTCCCCAATTGAGCTCAGAAGCTCAATGTCTATCATGACCTCTCTTTTAGAATGTCCAAGAGCAAGCAAACTATTCCTCCAGGAGAGGGCGCCAACAGACTACTAAAGAGATCATCATTACTCAAAGAAAACCCCAAAAACCAATGCATGATAGGAATAAACAGGTAACTTTCTTTGGAGTGGAAGCGGAGAGATCGCACCAGATGCCAATTCTAGATCTTATCACACCTGTGGTCACTGCAGCAGCAGGTGAATCCACTTTGTCCAAAAGGGATCTATTCCATTCAATTGCAAATGATCTAGATAAGACAGAGAACTGCAGCACGGGGACATAGCCGAGTTGGTCAGGTTGAGTGGTGATGAGTTTGCTATTTGGATGAATAAAGAAAGTCAAAAGTGTGAAAGATAAAAAACAAAAGGAGGAAGTGTGAAAAGTGAATGGGCCAAATTGAGGTGCATATGAAGACGTATGCTTTCTTCCAATTCATTAAATCGGGCTAATATGAATCAGGTGAATTGAGTTCTGCTTTTGGAAACTGGGTTAAGAAGGGGTGCACCGTTCCTGGAGGTACTGCAATACCAGGTCAATGCGTGGAGTGGACAGAGCAAGCTCTTTTTCCATCTCCCTGTTCTAAAAATCCATTTAATATATGGTCCCCAGATAGGGGACGTATCAGATATTAAACTGATAAGAACAGATACTACACTTGATCTTAGCCAAAAGGCCGAGAAGCGATAACCAGAATTGGTTTGGGCCTCGAGTGGCACCCTGGCCTATGCCGGACACATCTTAGGGAGAGAGAGCGAGAGGGAGACAAACCCACGCCTACACAAGACATTTTGTCACCCAAGCCAACCCTTGAAAAGGCTGCTTTGCAGAGCAAAAACAAGAAGAATGGTGCGTTTTGCAGCCGCCGCCCACTGCAATGAATCTGAATAACTCCTCCTTTAGGGCGCAAGCAACTCCCCTCCCCCTTGCAGTCTTTCCAATTCACGATACAAAAAGACGGACAGGACAGGTTGCCTGACTTTCCGTCACTGCCACCCTTTGCCATCCTTACCCGTAGAAAGCCCTTTCATCATCCCCAAACCCTAATCTTTTCCCTTTCCTTCCCAGCCCCCAAACCCTGCCCTCTGTACCTTTCTCACCACCCGCTTCCCTTCTCCTGTCATCCCCCTACCACCCGGGAAAAAAAGAGATTGCCCCCTCCTTCCACTAGCCCACCCTCCCACCCAAAGAACAACTTCTTCTGCGCAGCTTGTTTTCTAGGCAGCAGCGCTATTGTGATGTCATCGGGGGGCATTGTGACAAGCCGCCAGTGTTCCGTCTCTTCATGTTGTGCACAGTTCAAACGGAAAATACATCAACAGGCAGACTACAGAAAAGCTTACTATCAAAGGTTAGAGGGGGGCTTTCTCAGAGGGCTTTTTACAGTTTTTCTATTCCCAATTAGCCGTTTAAGTGTACTTATTGAAAGTAGTAATTCTTTCATAGGCCGCCCTTTCTTAGTATTTGACGTTCCTTATATTGCGGTATGAGGCTTCGCAGTAGGTTGCAAACATTCATCACCCATGACTGTCCCCAATTGAGCTCAGAAGCTCAATGTCTATCATGACCTCTCTTTTAGAATGTCCAAGAGCAAGCAAACTATTCCTCCAGGAGAGGGCGCCAACAGACTACTAAAGAGATCATCATTACTCAAAGAAAACCCCAAAAACCAATGCATGATAGGAATAAACAGGTAACTTTCTTTGGAGTGGAAGCGGAGAGATCGCACCAGATGCCAATTCTAGATCTTATCACACCTGTGGTCACTGCAGCAGCAGGTGAATCCACTTTGTCCAAAAGGGATCTATTCCATTCAATTGCAAATGATCTAGATAAGACAGAGAACTGCAGCACGGGGACATAGCCGAGTTGGTCAGGTTGAGTGGTGATGAGTTTGCTATTTGGATGAATAAAGAAAGTCAAAAGTGTGAAAGATAAAAAACAAAAGGAGGAAGTGTGAAAAGTGAATGGGCCAAATTGAGGTGCATATGAAGACGTATGCTTTCTTCCAATTCATTAAATCGGGCTAATATGAATCAGGTGAATTGAGTTCTGCTTTTGGAAACTGGGTTAAGAAGGGGTGCACCGTTCCTGGAGGTACTGCAATACCAGGTCAATGCGTGGAGTGGACAGAGCAAGCTCTTTTTCCATCTCCCTGTTCTAAAAATCCATTTAATATATGGTCCCCAGATAGGGGACGTATCAGATATTAAACTGATAAGAACAGATACTACACTTGATCTTAGCCAAAAGGCCGAGAAGCGATAACCAGAATTGGTTTGGGCCTCGAGTGGCACCCTGGCCTATGCCGGACACATCTTAGGGAGAGAGAGCGAGAGGGAGACAAACCCACGCCTACACAAGACATTTTGTCACCCAAGCCAACCCTTGAAAAGGCTGCTTTGCAGAGCAAAAACAAGAAGAATGGTGCGTTTTGCAGCCGCCGCCCACTGCAATGAATCTGAATAACTCCTCCTTTAGGGCGCAAGCAACTCCCCTCCCCCTTGCAGTCTTTCCAATTCACGATACAAAAAGACGGACAGGACAGGTTGCCTGACTTTCCGTCACTGCCACCCTTTGCCATCCTTACCCGTAGAAAGCCCTTTCATCATCCCCAAACCCTAATCTTTTCCCTTTCCTTCCCAGCCCCCAAACCCTGCCCTCTGTACCTTTCTCACCACCCGCTTCCCTTCTCCTGTCATCCCCCTACCACCCGGGAAAAAAAGAGATTGCCCCCTCCTTCCACTAGCCCACCCTCCCACCCAAAGAACAACTTCTTCTGCGCAGCTTGTTTTCTAGGCAGCAGCGCTATTGTGATGTCATCGGGGGGCATTGTGACAAGCCGCCAGTGTTCCGTCTCTTCATGTTGTGCACAGTTCAAACGGAAAATACATCAACAGGCAGACTACAGAAAAGCTTACTATCAAAGGTTAGAGGGGGGCTTTCTCAGAGGGCTTTTTACAGTTTTTCTATTCCCAATTAGCCGTTTAAGTGTACTTATTGAAAGTAGTAATTCTTTCATAGGCCGCCCTTTCTTAGTATTTGACGTTCCTTATATTGCGGTATGAGGCTTCGCAGTAGGTTGCAAACATTCATCACCCATGACTGTCCCCAATTGAGCTCAGAAGCTCAATGTCTATCATGACCTCTCTTTTAGAATGTCCAAGAGCAAGCAAACTATTCCTCCAGGAGAGGGCGCCAACAGACTACTAAAGAGATCATCATTACTCAAAGAAAACCCCAAAAACCAATGCATGATAGGAATAAACAGGTAACTTTCTTTGGAGTGGAAGCGGAGAGATCGCACCAGATGCCAATTCTAGATCTTATCACACCTGTGGTCACTGCAGCAGCAGGTGAATCCACTTTGTCCAAAAGGGATCTATTCCATTCAATTGCAAATGATCTAGATAAGACAGAGAACTGCAGCACGGGGACATAGCCGAGTTGGTCAGGTTGAGTGGTGATGAGTTTGCTATTTGGATGAATAAAGAAAGTCAAAAGTGTGAAAGATAAAAAACAAAAGGAGGAAGTGTGAAAAGTGAATGGGCCAAATTGAGGTGCATATGAAGACGTATGCTTTCTTCCAATTCATTAAATCGGGCTAATATGAATCAGGTGAATTGAGTTCTGCTTTTGGAAACTGGGTTAAGAAGGGGTGCACCGTTCCTGGAGGTACTGCAATACCAGGTCAATGCGTGGAGTGGACAGAGCAAGCTCTTTTTCCATCTCCCTGTTCTAAAAATCCATTTAATATATGGTCCCCAGATAGGGGACGTATCAGATATTAAACTGATAAGAACAGATACTACACTTGATCTTAGCCAAAAGGCCGAGAAGCGATAACCAGAATTGGTTTGGGCCTCGAGTGGCACCCTGGCCTATGCCGGACACATCTTAGGGAGAGAGAGCGAGAGGGAGACAAACCCACGCCTACACAAGACATTTTGTCACCCAAGCCAACCCTTGAAAAGGCTGCTTTGCAGAGCAAAAACAAGAAGAATGGTGCGTTTTGCAGCCGCCGCCCACTGCAATGAATCTGAATAACTCCTCCTTTAGGGCGCAAGCAACTCCCCTCCCCCTTGCAGTCTTTCCAATTCACGATACAAAAAGACGGACAGGACAGGTTGCCTGACTTTCCGTCACTGCCACCCTTTGCCATCCTTACCCGTAGAAAGCCCTTTCATCATCCCCAAACCCTAATCTTTTCCCTTTCCTTCCCAGCCCCCAAACCCTGCCCTCTGTACCTTTCTCACCACCCGCTTCCCTTCTCCTGTCATCCCCCTACCACCCGGGAAAAAAAGAGATTGCCCCCTCCTTCCACTAGCCCACCCTCCCACCCAAAGAACAACTTCTTCTGCGCAGCTTGTTTTCTAGGCAGCAGCGCTATTGTGATGTCATCGGGGGGCATTGTGACAAGCCGCCAGTGTTCCGTCTCTTCATGTTGTGCACAGTTCAAACGGAAAATACATCAACAGGCAGACTACAGAAAAGCTTACTATCAAAGGTTAGAGGGGGGCTTTCTCAGAGGGCTTTTTACAGTTTTTCTATTCCCAATTAGCCGTTTAAGTGTACTTATTGAAAGTAGTAATTCTTTCATAGGCCGCCCTTTCTTAGTATTTGACGTTCCTTATATTGCGGTATGAGGCTTCGCAGTAGGTTGCAAACATTCATCACCCATGACTGTCCCCAATTGAGCTCAGAAGCTCAATGTCTATCATGACCTCTCTTTTAGAATGTCCAAGAGCAAGCAAACTATTCCTCCAGGAGAGGGCGCCAACAGACTACTAAAGAGATCATCATTACTCAAAGAAAACCCCAAAAACCAATGCATGATAGGAATAAACAGGTAACTTTCTTTGGAGTGGAAGCGGAGAGATCGCACCAGATGCCAATTCTAGATCTTATCACACCTGTGGTCACTGCAGCAGCAGGTGAATCCACTTTGTCCAAAAGGGATCTATTCCATTCAATTGCAAATGATCTAGATAAGACAGAGAACTGCAGCACGGGGACATAGCCGAGTTGGTCAGGTTGAGTGGTGATGAGTTTGCTATTTGGATGAATAAAGAAAGTCAAAAGTGTGAAAGATAAAAAACAAAAGGAGGAAGTGTGAAAAGTGAATGGGCCAAATTGAGGTGCATATGAAGACGTATGCTTTCTTCCAATTCATTAAATCGGGCTAATATGAATCAGGTGAATTGAGTTCTGCTTTTGGAAACTGGGTTAAGAAGGGGTGCACCGTTCCTGGAGGTACTGCAATACCAGGTCAATGCGTGGAGTGGACAGAGCAAGCTCTTTTTCCATCTCCCTGTTCTAAAAATCCATTTAATATATGGTCCCCAGATAGGGGACGTATCAGATATTAAACTGATAAGAACAGATACTACACTTGATCTTAGCCAAAAGGCCGAGAAGCGATAACCAGAATTGGTTTGGGCCTCGAGTGGCACCCTGGCCTATGCCGGACACATCTTAGGGAGAGAGAGCGAGAGGGAGACAAACCCACGCCTACACAAGACATTTTGTCACCCAAGCCAACCCTTGAAAAGGCTGCTTTGCAGAGCAAAAACAAGAAGAATGGTGCGTTTTGCAGCCGCCGCCCACTGCAATGAATCTGAATAACTCCTCCTTTAGGGCGCAAGCAACTCCCCTCCCCCTTGCAGTCTTTCCAATTCACGATACAAAAAGACGGACAGGACAGGTTGCCTGACTTTCCGTCACTGCCACCCTTTGCCATCCTTACCCGTAGAAAGCCCTTTCATCATCCCCAAACCCTAATCTTTTCCCTTTCCTTCCCAGCCCCCAAACCCTGCCCTCTGTACCTTTCTCACCACCCGCTTCCCTTCTCCTGTCATCCCCCTACCACCCGGGAAAAAAAGAGATTGCCCCCTCCTTCCACTAGCCCACCCTCCCACCCAAAGAACAACTTCTTCTGCGCAGCTTGTTTTCTAGGCAGCAGCGCTATTGTGATGTCATCAGGGGGCATTGTGACAAGCCGCCAGTGTTCCGTCTCTTCATGTTGTGCACAGTTCAAACGGAAAATACATCAACAGGCAGACTACAGAAAAGCTTACTATCAAAGGTTAGAGGGGGGCTTTCTCAGAGGGCTTTTTACAGTTTTTCTATTCCCAATTAGCCGTTTAAGTGTACTTATTGAAAGTAGTAATTCTTTCATAGGCCGCCCTTTCTTAGTATTTGACGTTCCTTATATTGCGGTATGAGGCTTCGCAGTAGGTTGCAAACATTCATCACCCATGACTGTCCCCAATTGAGCTCAGAAGCTCAATGTCTATCATGACCTCTCTTTTAGAATGTCCAAGAGCAAGCAAACTATTCCTCCAGGAGAGGGCGCCAACAGACTACTAAAGAGATCATCATTACTCAAAGAAAACCCCAAAAACCAATGCATGATAGGAATAAACAGGTAACTTTCTTTGGAGTGGAAGCGGAGAGATCGCACCAGATGCCAATTCTAGATCTTATCACACCTGTGGTCACTGCAGCAGCAGGTGAATCCACTTTGTCCAAAAGGGATCTATTCCATTCAATTGCAAATGATCTAGATAAGACAGAGAACTGCAGCACGGGGACATAGCCGAGTTGGTCAGGTTGAGTGGTGATGAGTTTGCTATTTGGATGAATAAAGAAAGTCAAAAGTGTGAAAGATAAAAAACAAAAGGAGGAAGTGTGAAAAGTGAATGGGCCAAATTGAGGTGCATATGAAGACGTATGCTTTCTTCCAATTCATTAAATCGGGCTAATATGAATCAGGTGAATTGAGTTCTGCTTTTGGAAACTGGGTTAAGAAGGGGTGCACCGTTCCTGGAGGTACTGCAATACCAGGTCAATGCGTGGAGTGGACAGAGCAAGCTCTTTTTCCATCTCCCTGTTCTAAAAATCCATTTAATATATGGTCCCCAGATAGGGGACGTATCAGATATTAAACTGATAAGAACAGATACTACACTTGATCTTAGCCAAAAGGCCGAGAAGCGATAACCAGAATTGGTTTGGGCCTCGAGTGGCACCCTGGCCTATGCCGGACACATCTTAGGGAGAGAGAGCGAGAGGGAGACAAACCCACGCCTACACAAGACATTTTGTCACCCAAGCCAACCCTTGAAAAGGCTGCTTTGCAGAGCAAAAACAAGAAGAATGGTGCGTTTTGCAGCCGCCGCCCACTGCAATGAATCTGAATAACTCCTCCTTTAGGGCGCAAGCAACTCCCCTCCCCCTTGCAGTCTTTCCAATTCACGATACAAAAAGACGGACAGGACAGGTTGCCTGACTTTCCGTCACTGCCACCCTTTGCCATCCTTACCCGTAGAAAGCCCTTTCATCATCCCCAAACCCTAATCTTTTCCCTTTCCTTCCCAGCCCCCAAACCCTGCCCTCTGTACCTTTCTCACCACCCGCTTCCCTTCTCCTGTCATCCCCCTACCACCCGGGAAAAAAAGAGATTGCCCCCTCCTTCCACTAGCCCACCCTCCCACCCAAAGAACAACTTCTTCTGCGCAGCTTGTTTTCTAGGCAGCAGCGCTATTGTGATGTCATCGGGGGGCATTGTGACAAGCCGCCAGTGTTCCGTCTCTTCATGTTGTGCACAGTTCAAACGGAAAATACATCAACAGGCAGACTACAGAAAAGCTTACTATCAAAGGTTAGAGGGGGGCTTTCTCAGAGGGCTTTTTACAGTTTTTCTATTCCCAATTAGCCGTTTAAGTGTACTTATTGAAAGTAGTAATTCTTTCATAGGCCGCCCTTTCTTAGTATTTGACGTTCCTTATATTGCGGTATGAGGCTTCGCAGTAGGTTGCAAACATTCATCACCCATGACTGTCCCCAATTGAGCTCAGAAGCTCAATGTCTATCATGACCTCTCTTTTAGAATGTCCAAGAGCAAGCAAACTATTCCTCCAGGAGAGGGCGCCAACAGACTACTAAAGAGATCATCATTACTCAAAGAAAACCCCAAAAACCAATGCATGATAGGAATAAACAGGTAACTTTCTTTGGAGTGGAAGCGGAGAGATCGCACCAGATGCCAATTCTAGATCTTATCACACCTGTGGTCACTGCAGCAGCAGGTGAATCCACTTTGTCCAAAAGGGATCTATTCCATTCAATTGCAAATGATCTAGATAAGACAGAGAACTGCAGCATGGGGACATAGCCGAGTTGGTCAGGTTGAGTGGTGATGAGTTTGCTATTTGGATGAATAAAGAAAGTCAAAAGTGTGAAAGATAAAAAACAAAAGGAGGAAGTGTGAAAAGTGAATGGGCCAAATTGAGGTGCATATGAAGACGTATGCTTTCTTCCAATTCATTAAATCGGGCTAATATGAATCAGGTGAATTGAGTTCTGCTTTTGGAAACTGGGTTAAGAAGGGGTGCACTGTTCCTGGAGGTACTGCAATACCAGGTCAATGCGTGGAGTGGACAGAGCAAGCTCTTTTTCCATCTCCCTGTTCTAAAAATCCATTTAATATATGGTCCCCAGATAGGGGACGTATCAGATATTAAACTGATAAGAACAGATACTACACTTGATCTTAGCCAAAAGGCCGAGAAGCGATAACCAGAATTGGTTTGGGCCTCGAGTGGCACCCTGGCCTATGCCGGACACATCTTAGGGAGAGAGAGCGAGAGGGAGACAAACCCACGCCTACACAAGACATTTTGTCACCCAAGCCAACCCTTGAAAAGGCTGCTTTGCAGAGCAAAAACAAGAAGAATGGTGCGTTTTGCAGCCGCCGCCCACTGCAATGAATCTGAATAACTCCTCCTTTAGGGCGCAAGCAACTCCCCTCCCCCTTGCAGTCTTTCCAATTCACGATACAAAAAGACGGACAGGACAGGTTGCCTGACTTTCCGTCACTGCCACCCTTTGCCATCCTTACCCGTAGAAAGCCCTTTCATCATCCCCAAACCCTAATCTTTTCCCTTTCCTTCCCAGCCCCCAAACCCTGCCCTCTGTACCTTTCTCACCACCCGCTTCCCTTCTCCTGTCATCCCCCTACCACCCGGGAAAAAAAGAGATTGCCCCCTCCTTCCACTAGCCCACCCTCCCACCCAAAGAACAACTTCTTCTGCGCAGCTTGTTTTCTAGGCAGCAGCGCTATTGTGATGTCATCGGGGGGCATTGTGACAAGCCGCCAGTGTTCCGTCTCTTCATGTTGTGCACAGTTCAAACGGAAAATACATCAACAGGCAGACTACAGAAAAGCTTACTATCAAAGGTTAGAGGGGGGCTTTCTCAGAGGGCTTTTTACAGTTTTTCTATTCCCAATTAGCCGTTTAAGTGTACTTATTGAAAGTAGTAATTCTTTCATAGGCCGCCCTTTCTTAGTATTTGACGTTCCTTATATTGCGGTATGAGGCTTCGCAGTAGGTTGCAAACATTCATCACCCATGACTGTCCCCAATTGAGCTCAGAAGCTCAATGTCTATCATGACCTCTCTTTTAGAATGTCCAAGAGCAAGCAAACTATTCCTCCAGGAGAGGGCGCCAACAGACTACTAAAGAGATCATCATTACTCAAAGAAAACCCCAAAAACCAATGCATGATAGGAATAAACAGGTAACTTTCTTTGGAGTGGAAGCGGAGAGATCGCACCAGATGCCAATTCTAGATCTTATCACACCTGTGGTCACTGCAGCAGCAGGTGAATCCACTTTGTCCAAAAGGGATCTATTCCATTCAATTGCAAATGATCTAGATAAGACAGAGAACTGCAGCACGGGGACATAGCCGAGTTGGTCAGGTTGAGTGGTGATGAGTTTGCTATTTGGATGAATAAAGAAAGTCAAAAGTGTGAAAGATAAAAAACAAAAGGAGGAAGTGTGAAAAGTGAATGGGCCAAATTGAGGTGCATATGAAGACGTATGCTTTCTTCCAATTCATTAAATCGGGCTAATATGAATCAGGTGAATTGAGTTCTGCTTTTGGAAACTGGGTTAAGAAGGGGTGCACCGTTCCTGGAGGTACTGCAATACCAGGTCAATGCGTGGAGTGGACAGAGCAAGCTCTTTTTCCATCTCCCTGTTCTAAAAATCCATTTAATATATGGTCCCCAGATAGGGGACGTATCAGATATTAAACTGATAAGAACAGATACTACACTTGATCTTAGCCAAAAGGCCGAGAAGCGATAACCAGAATTGGTTTGGGCCTCGAGTGGCACCCTGGCCTATGCCGGACACATCTTAGGGAGAGAGAGCGAGAGGGAGACAAACCCACGCCTACACAAGACATTTTGTCACCCAAGCCAACCCTTGAAAAGGCTGCTTTGCAGAGCAAAAACAAGAAGAATGGTGCGTTTTGCAGCCGCCGCCCACTGCAATGAATCTGAATAACTCCTCCTTTAGGGCGCAAGCAACTCCCCTCCCCCTTGCAGTCTTTCCAATTCACGATACAAAAAGACGGACAGGACAGGTTGCCTGACTTTCCGTCACTGCCACCCTTTGCCATCCTTACCCGTAGAAAGCCCTTTCATCATCCCCAAACCCTAATCTTTTCCCTTTCCTTCCCAGCCCCCAAACCCTGCCCTCTGTACCTTTCTCACCACCCGCTTCCCTTCTCCTGTCATCCCCCTACCACCCGGGAAAAAAAGAGATTGCCCCCTCCTTCCACTAGCCCACCCTCCCACCCAAAGAACAACTTCTTCTGCGCAGCTTGTTTTCTAGGCAGCAGCGCTATTGTGATGTCATCGGGGGGCATTGTGACAAGCCGCCAGTGTTCCGTCTCTTCATGTTGTGCACAGTTCAAACGGAAAATACATCAACAGGCAGACTACAGAAAAGCTTACTATCAAAGGTTAGAGGGGGGCTTTCTCAGAGGGCTTTTTACAGTTTTTCTATTCCCAATTAGCCGTTTAAGTGTACTTATTGAAAGTAGTAATTCTTTCATAGGCCGCCCTTTCTTAGTATTTGACGTTCCTTATATTGCGGTATGAGGCTTCGCAGTAGGTTGCAAACATTCATCACCCATGACTGTCCCCAATTGAGCTCAGAAGCTCAATGTCTATCATGACCTCTCTTTTAGAATGTCCAAGAGCAAGCAAACTATTCCTCCAGGAGAGGGCGCCAACAGACTACTAAAGAGATCATCATTACTCAAAGAAAACCCCAAAAACCAATGCATGATAGGAATAAACAGGTAACTTTCTTTGGAGTGGAAGCGGAGAGATCGCACCAGATGCCAATTCTAGATCTTATCACACCTGTGGTCACTGCAGCAGCAGGTGAATCCACTTTGTCCAAAAGGGATCTATTCCATTCAATTGCAAATGATCTAGATAAGACAGAGAACTGCAGCACGGGGACATAGCCGAGTTGGTCAGGTTGAGTGGTGATGAGTTTGCTATTTGGATGAATAAAGAAAGTCAAAAGTGTGAAAGATAAAAAACAAAAGGAGGAAGTGTGAAAAGTGAATGGGCCAAATTGAGGTGCATATGAAGACGTATGCTTTCTTCCAATTCATTAAATCGGGCTAATATGAATCAGGTGAATTGAGTTCTGCTTTTGGAAACTGGGTTAAGAAGGGGTGCACTGTTCCTGGAGGTACTGCAATACCAGGTCAATGCGTGGAGTGGACAGAGCAAGCTCTTTTTCCATCTCCCTGTTCTAAAAATCCATTTAATATATGGTCCCCAGATAGGGGACGTATCAGATATTAAACTGATAAGAACAGATACTACACTTGATCTTAGCCAAAAGGCCGAGAAGCGATAACCAGAATTGGTTTGGGCCTCGAGTGGCACCCTGGCCTATGCCGGACACATCTTAGGGAGAGAGAGCGAGAGGGAGACAAACCCACGCCTACACAAGACATTTTGTCACCCAAGCCAACCCTTGAAAAGGCTGCTTTGCAGAGCAAAAACAAGAAGAATGGTGCGTTTTGCAGCCGCCGCCCACTGCAATGAATCTGAATAACTCCTCCTTTAGGGCGCAAGCAACTCCCCTCCCCCTTGCAGTCTTTCCAATTCACGATACAAAAAGACGGACAGGACAGGTTGCCTGACTTTCCGTCACTGCCACCCTTTGCCATCCTTACCCGTAGAAAGCCCTTTCATCATCCCCAAACCCTAATCTTTTCCCTTTCCTTCCCAGCCCCCAAACCCTGCCCTCTGTACCTTTCTCACCACCCGCTTCCCTTCTCCTGTCATCCCCCTACCACCCGGGAAAAAAAGAGATTGCCCCCTCCTTCCACTAGCCCACCCTCCCACCCAAAGAACAACTTCTTCTGCGCAGCTTGTTTTCTAGGCAGCAGCGCTATTGTGATGTCATCGGGGGGCATTGTGACAAGCCGCCAGTGTTCCGTCTCTTCATGTTGTGCACAGTTCAAACGGAAAATACATCAACAGGCAGACTACAGAAAAGCTTACTATCAAAGGTTAGAGGGGGGCTTTCTCAGAGGGCTTTTTACAGTTTTTCTATTCCCAATTAGCCGTTTAAGTGTACTTATTGAAAGTAGTAATTCTTTCATAGGCCGCCCTTTCTTAGTATTTGACGTTCCTTATATTGCGGTATGAGGCTTCGCAGTAGGTTGCAAACATTCATCACCCATGACTGTCCCCAATTGAGCTCAGAAGCTCAATGTCTATCATGACCTCTCTTTTAGAATGTCCAAGAGCAAGCAAACTATTCCTCCAGGAGAGGGCGCCAACAGACTACTAAAGAGATCATCATTACTCAAAGAAAACCCCAAAAACCAATGCATGATAGGAATAAACAGGTAACTTTCTTTGGAGTGGAAGTGGAGAGATCGCACCAGATGCCAATTCTAGATCTTATCACACCTGTGGTCACTGCAGCAGCAGGTGAATCCACTTTGTCCAAAAGGGATCTATTCCATTCAATTGCAAATGATCTAGATAAGACAGAGAACTGCAGCACGGGGACATAGCCGAGTTGGTCAGGTTGAGTGGTGATGAGTTTGCTATTTGGATGAATAAAGAAAGTCAAAAGTGTGAAAGATAAAAAACAAAAGGAGGAAGTGTGAAAAGTGAATGGGCCAAATTGAGGTGCATATGAAGACGTATGCTTTCTTCCAATTCATTAAATCGGGCTAATATGAATCAGGTGAATTGAGTTCTGCTTTTGGAAACTGGGTTAAGAAGGGGTGCACCGTTCCTGGAGGTACTGCAATACCAGGTCAATGCGTGGAGTGGACAGAGCAAGCTCTTTTTCCATCTCCCTGTTCTAAAAATCCATTTAATATATGGTCCCCAGATAGGGGACGTATCAGATATTAAACTGATAAGAACAGATACTACACTTGATCTTAGCCAAAAGGCCGAGAAGCGATAACCAGAATTGGTTTGGGCCTCGAGTGGCACCCTGGCCTATGCCGGACACATCTTAGGGAGAGAGAGCGAGAGGGAGACAAACCCACGCCTACACAAGACATTTTGTCACCCAAGCCAACCCTTGAAAAGGCTGCTTTGCAGAGCAAAAACAAGAAGAATGGTGCGTTTTGCAGCCGCCGCCCACTGCAATGAATCTGAATAACTCCTCCTTTAGGGCGCAAGCAACTCCCCTCCCCCTTGCAGTCTTTCCAATTCACGATACAAAAAGACGGACAGGACAGGTTGCCTGACTTTCCGTCACTGCCACCCTTTGCCATCCTTACCCGTAGAAAGCCCTTTCATCATCCCCAAACCCTAATCTTTTCCCTTTCCTTCCCAGCCCCCAAACCCTGCCCTCTGTACCTTTCTCACCACCCGCTTCCCTTCTCCTGTCATCCCCCTACCACCCGGGAAAAAAAGAGATTGCCCCCTCCTTCCACTAGCCCACCCTCCCACCCAAAGAACAACTTCTTCTGCGCAGCTTGTTTTCTAGGCAGCAGCGCTATTGTGATGTCATCGGGGGGCATTGTGACAAGCCGCCAGTGTTCCGTCTCTTCATGTTGTGCACAGTTCAAACGGAAAATACATCAACAGGCAGACTACAGAAAAGCTTACTATCAAAGGTTAGAGGGGGGCTTTCTCAGAGGGCTTTTTACAGTTTTTCTATTCCCAATTAGCCGTTTAAGTGTACTTATTGAAAGTAGTAATTCTTTCATAGGCCGCCCTTTCTTAGTATTTGACGTTCCTTATATTGCGGTATGAGGCTTCGCAGTAGGTTGCAAACATTCATCACCCATGACTGTCCCCAATTGAGCTCAGAAGCTCAATGTCTATCATGACCTCTCTTTTAGAATGTCCAAGAGCAAGCAAACTATTCCTCCAGGAGAGGGCGCCAACAGACTACTAAAGAGATCATCATTACTCAAAGAAAACCCCAAAAACCAATGCATGATAGGAATAAACAGGTAACTTTCTTTGGAGTGGAAGCGGAGAGATCGCACCAGATGCCAATTCTAGATCTTATCACACCTGTGGTCACTGCAGCAGCAGGTGAATCCACTTTGTCCAAAAGGGATCTATTCCATTCAATTGCAAATGATCTAGATAAGACAGAGAACTGCAGCACGGGGACATAGCCGAGTTGGTCAGGTTGAGTGGTGATGAGTTTGCTATTTGGATGAATAAAGAAAGTCAAAAGTGTGAAAGATAAAAAACAAAAGGAGGAAATGTGAAAAGTGAATGGGCCAAATTGAGGTGCATATGAAGACGTATGCTTTCTTCCAATTCATTAAATCGGGCTAATATGAATCAGGTGAATTGAGTTCTGCTTTTGGAAACTGGGTTAAGAAGGGGTGCACCGTTCCTGGAGGTACTGCAATACCAGGTCAATGCGTGGAGTGGACAGAGCAAGCTCTTTTTCCATCTCCCTGTTCTAAAAATCCATTTAATATATGGTCCCCAGATAGGGGACGTATCAGATATTAAACTGATAAGAACAGATACTACACTTGATCTTAGCCAAAAGGCCGAGAAGCGATAACCAGAATTGGTTTGGGCCTCGAGTGGCACCCTGGCCTATGCCGGACACATCTTAGGGAGAGAGAGCGAGAGGGAGACAAACCCACGCCTACACAAGACATTTTGTCACCCAACCCAACCCTTGAAAAGGCTGCTTTGCAGAGCAAAAACAAGAAGAATGGTGCGTTTTGCAGCCGCCGCCCACTGCAATGAATCTGAATAACTCCTCCTTTAGGGCGCAAGCAACTCCCCTCCCCCTTGCAGTCTTTCCAATTCACGATACAAAAAGACGGACAGGACAGGTTGCCTGACTTTCCGTCACTGCCACCCTTTGCCATCCTTACCCGTAGAAAGCCCTTTCATCATCCCCAAACCCTAATCTTTTCCCTTTCCTTCCCAGCCCCCAAACCCTGCCCTCTGTACCTTTCTCACCACCCGCTTCCCTTCTCCTGTCATCCCCCTACCACCCGGGAAAAAAAGAGATTGCCCCCTCCTTCCACTAGCCCACCCTCCCACCCAAAGAACAACTTCTTCTGCGCAGCTTGTTTTCTAGGCAGCAGCGCTATTGTGATGTCATCGGGGGGCATTGTGACAAGCCGCCAGTGTTCCGTCTCTTCATGTTGTGCACAGTTCAAACGGAAAATACATCAACAGGCAGACTACAGAAAAGCTTACTATCAAAGGTTAGAGGGGGGCTTTCTCAGAGGGCTTTTTACAGTTTTTCTATTCCCAATTAGCCATTTAAGTGTACTTATTGAAAGTAGTAATTCTTTCATAGGCCGCCCTTTCTTAGTATTTGACGTTCCTTATATTGCGGTATGAGGCTTCGCAGTAGGTTGCAAACATTCATCACCCATGACTGTCCCCAATTGAGCTCAGAAGCTCAATGTCTATCATGACCTCTCTTTTAGAATGTCCAAGAGCAAGCAAACTATTCCTCCAGGAGAGGGCGCCAACAGACTACTAAAGAGATCATCATTACTCAAAGAAAACCCCAAAAACCAATGCATGATAGGAATAAACAGGTAACTTTCTTTGGAGTGGAAGCGGAGAGATCGCACCAGATGCCAATTCTAGATCTTATCACACCTGTGGTCACTGCAGCAGCAGGTGAATCCACTTTGTCCAAAAGGGATCTATTCCATTCAATTGCAAATGATCTAGATAAGACAGAGAACTGCAGCACGGGGACATAGCCGAGTTGGTCAGGTTGAGTGGTGATGAGTTTGCTATTTGGATGAATAAAGAAAGTCAAAAGTGTGAAAGATAAAAAACAAAAGGAGGAAGTGTGAAAAGTGAATGGGCCAAATTGAGGTGCATATGAAGACGTATGCTTTCTTCCAATTCATTAAATCGGGCTAATATGAATCAGGTGAATTGAGTTCTGCTTTTGGAAACTGGGTTAAGAAGGGGTGCACCGTTCCTGGAGGTACTGCAATACCAGGTCAATGCGTGGAGTGGACAGAGCAAGCTCTTTTTCCATCTCCCTGTTCTAAAAATCCATTTAATATATGGTCCCCAGATAGGGGACGTATCAGATATTAAACTGATAAGAACAGATACTACACTTGATCTTAGCCAAAAGGCCGAGAAGCGATAACCAGAATTGGTTTGGGCCTCGAGTGGCACCCTGGCCTATGCCGGACACATCTTAGGGAGAGAGAGCGAGAGGGAGACAAACCCACGCCTACACAAGACATTTTGTCACCCAAGCCAACCCTTGAAAAGGCTGCTTTGCAGAGCAAAAACAAGAAGAATGGTGCGTTTTGCAGCCGCCGCCCACTGCAATGAATCTGAATAACTCCTCCTTTAGGGCGCAAGCAACTCCCCTCCCCCTTGCAGTCTTTCCAATTCACGATACAAAAAGACGGACAGGACAGGTTGCCTGACTTTCCGTCACTGCCACCCTTTGCCATCCTTACCCGTAGAAAGCCCTTTCATCATCCCCAAACCCTAATCTTTTCCCTTTCCTTCCCAGCCCCCAAACCCTGCCCTCTGTACCTTTCTCACCACCCGCTTCCCTTCTCCTGTCATCCCCCTACCACCCGGGAAAAAAAGAGATTGCCCCCTCCTTCCACTAGCCCACCCTCCCACCCAAAGAACAACTTCTTCTGCGCAGCTTGTTTTCTAGGCAGCAGCGCTATTGTGATGTCATCGGGGGGCATTGTGACAAGCCGCCAGTGTTCCGTCTCTTCATGTTGTGCACAGTTCAAACGGAAAATACATCAACAGGCAGACTACAGAAAAGCTTACTATCAAAGGTTAGAGGGGGGCTTTCTCAGAGGGCTTTTTACAGTTTTTCTATTCCCAATTAGCCGTTTAAGTGTACTTATTGAAAGTAGTAATTCTTTCATAGGCCGCCCTTTCTTAGTATTTGACGTTCCTTATATTGCGGTATGAGGCTTCGCAGTAGGTTGCAAACATTCATCACCCATGACTGTCCCCAATTGAGCTCAGAAGCTCAATGTCTATCATGACCTCTCTTTTAGAATGTCCAAGAGCAAGCAAACTATTCCTCCAGGAGAGGGCGCCAACAGACTACTAAAGAGATCATCATTACTCAAAGAAAACCCCAAAAACCAATGCATGATAGGAATAAACAGGTAACTTTCTTTGGAGTGGAAGCGGAGAGATCGCACCAGATGCCAATTCTAGATCTTATCACACCTGTGGTCACTGCAGCAGCAGGTGAATCCACTTTGTCCAAAAGGGATCTATTCCATTCAATTGCAAATGATCTAGATAAGACAGAGAACTGCAGCACGGGGACATAGCCGAGTTGGTCAGGTTGAGTGGTGATGAGTTTGCTATTTGGATGAATAAAGAAAGTCAAAAGTGTGAAAGATAAAAAACAAAAGGAGGAAGTGTGAAAAGTGAATGGGCCAAATTGAGGTGCATATGAAGACGTATGCTTTCTTCCAATTCATTAAATCGGGCTAATATGAATCAGGTGAATTGAGTTCTGCTTTTGGAAACTGGGTTAAGAAGGGGTGCACCGTTCCTGGAGGTACTGCAATACCAGGTCAATGCGTGGAGTGGACAGAGCAAGCTCTTTTTCCATCTCCCTGTTCTAAAAATCCATTTAATATATGGTCCCCAGATAGGGGACGTATCAGATATTAAACTGATAAGAACAGATTTTTTTGATTTAATGAAGCTTTCCAAAGCACCGCAAAAAATGCATGACCGAAGTCACACCAAAAACAGTGCAAAGGCTAGGATTCGTGTGGACCCCTCCGTGAGGAGAGGGTCCCCAAAAATCAACCCCGTCCCTCCGAGCCAGAAGGCCACAGCAAGGGTCAGGGATCTTCGGTGCTCCCCCAAGCCGAAGCCTGGTTGAGCCTTGTCGCTGCTCCCAGCGTCCACCCAGGCATCTTACCCAAGTGGAGTAGAGAGCTACTAGTTGTTGGTTTCGCAGCCGAAACTGCCCGGACCGTCAACCGGTGTTGGTTTCTCAGCCCAAGGCTAACCGGACCTCCAACCGGGTGTTGGTTTCTCAGCCGAAGCTGACCCGGACCTCCAACCGGGTGTTGGTTTCTCAGCCGAAGCTGACCCAGACCTCCAACCGGGTGTTGGTTTCTCAGCCGAAGCTGACCCGGACCTCCAACCGGGTGTTGGTTTCTCAGCCCAAAGCTGAACGGACCTCCGACCATGATTATAAAAATTTCCCTTCCTAGCCAGAAGGCCGGGATAGAGCAATATGCTCAGAAAGTATGAAAGGGCAAGGTACGGTGTGCTACAGAGCCCAAGGCTCGCCGGGGTCCCAAGCCAGCAAGCTCAGACTCACTCCAGGGTCGTCAGTCCTGGGGCACATTGCACCATAGCCCCCACACTTACTCAGTCTAATAGCCTCGATCCTGGTAGGGCCATGTTTTCCTCTAGATGAATATACTATACATCAAGAGTACTAGCAAGCGCAACCTTCCAGTGTGCATTGCATCTGCCGAGCCTCACAGATACTACACTTGATCTTAGCCAAAAGGCCGAGAAGCGATAACCAGAATTGGTTTGGGCCTCGAGTGGCACCCTGGCCTATGCCGGACACATCTTAGGGAGAGAGAGCGAGAGGGAGACAAACCCACGCCTACACAAGACATTTTGTCACCCAAGCCAACCCTTGAAAAGGCTGCTTTGCAGAGCAAAAACAAGAAGAATGGTGCGTTTTGCAGCCGCCGCCCACTGCAATGAATCTGAATAACTCCTCCTTTAGGGCGCAAGCAACTCCCCTCCCCCTTGCAGTCTTTCCAATTCACGATACAAAAAGACGGACAGGACAGGTTGCCTGACTTTCCGTCACTGCCACCCTTTGCCATCCTTACCCGTAGAAAGCCCTTTCATCATCCCCAAACCCTAATCTTTTCCCTTTCCTTCCCAGCCCCCAAACCCTGCCCTCTGTACCTTTCTCACCACCCGCTTCCCTTCTCCTGTCATCCCCCTACCACCCGGGAAAAAAAGAGATTGCCCCCTCCTTCCACTAGCCCACCCTCCCACCCAAAGAACAACTTCTTCTGCGCAGCTTGTTTTCTAGGCAGCAGCGCTATTGTGATGTCATCGGGGGGCATTGTGACAAGCCGCCAGTGTTCCGTCTCTTCATGTTGTGCACAGTTCAAACGGAAAATACATCAACAGGCAGACTACAGAAAAGCTTACTATCAAAGGTTAGAGGGGGGCTTTCTCAGAGGGCTTTTTACAGTTTTTCTATTCCCAATTAGCCGTTTAAGTGTACTTATTGAAAGTAGTAATTCTTTCATAGGCCGCCCTTTCTTAGTATTTGACGTTCCTTATATTGCGGTATGAGGCTTCGCAGTAGGTTGCAAACATTCATCACCCATGACTGTCCCCAATTGAGCTCAGAAGCTCAATGTCTATCATGACCTCTCTTTTAGAATGTCCAAGAGCAAGCAAACTATTCCTCCAGGAGAGGGCGCCAACAGACTACTAAAGAGATCATCATTACTCAAAGAAAACCCCAAAAACCAATGCATGATAGGAATAAACAGGTAACTTTCTTTGGAGTGGAAGCGGAGAGATCGCACCAGATGCCAATTCTAGATCTTATCACACCTGTGGTCACTGCAGCAGCAGGTGAATCCACTTTGTCCAAAAGGGATCTATTCCATTCAATTGCAAATGATCTAGATAAGACAGAGAACTGCAGCACGGGGACATAGCCGAGTTGGTCAGGTTGAGTGGTGATGAGTTTGCTATTTGGATGAATAAAGAAAGTCAAAAGTGTGAAAGATAAAAAACAAAAGGAGGAAGTGTGAAAAGTGAATGGGCCAAATTGAGGTGCATATGAAGACGTATGCTTTCTTCCAATTCATTAAATCGGGCTAATATGAATCAGGTGAATTGAGTTCTGCTTTTGGAAACTGGGTTAAGAAGGGGTGCACCGTTCCTGGAGGTACTGCAATACCAGGTCAATGCGTGGAGTGGACAGAGCAAGCTCTTTTTCCATCTCCCTGTTCTAAAAATCCATTTAATATATGGTCCCCAGATAGGGGACGTATCAGATATTAAACTGATAAGAACAGATACTACACTTGATCTTAGCCAAAAGGCCGAGAAGCGATAACCAGAATTGGTTTGGGCCTCGAGTGGCACCCTGGCCTATGCCGGACACATCTTAGGGAGAGAGAGCGAGAGGGAGACAAACCCACGCCTACACAAGACATTTTGTCACCCAAGCCAACCCTTGAAAAGGCTGCTTTGCAGAGCAAAAACAAGAAGAATGGTGCGTTTTGCAGCCGCCGCCCACTGCAATGAATCTGAATAACTCCTCCTTTAGGGCGCAAGCAACTCCCCTCCCCCTTGCAGTCTTTCCAATTCACGATACAAAAAGACGGACAGGACAGGTTGCCTGACTTTCCGTCACTGCCACCCTTTGCCATCCTTACCCGTAGAAAGCCCTTTCATCATCCCCAAACCCTAATCTTTTCCCTTTCCTTCCCAGCCCCCAAACCCTGCCCTCTGTACCTTTCTCACCACCCGCTTCCCTTCTCCTGTCATCCCCCTACCACCCGGGAAAAAAAGAGATTGCCCCCTCCTTCCACTAGCCCACCCTCCCACCCAAAGAACAACTTCTTCTGCGCAGCTTGTTTTCTAGGCAGCAGCGCTATTGTGATGTCATCGGGGGGCATTGTGACAAGCCGCCAGTGTTCCGTCTCTTCATGTTGTGCACAGTTCAAACGGAAAATACATCAACAGGCAGACTACAGAAAAGCTTACTATCAAAGGTTAGAGGGGGGCTTTCTCAGAGGGCTTTTTACAGTTTTTCTATTCCCAATTAGCCGTTTAAGTGTACTTATTGAAAGTAGTAATTCTTTCATAGGCCGCCCTTTCTTAGTATTTGACGTTCCTTATATTGCGGTATGAGGCTTCGCAGTAGGTTGCAAACATTCATCACCCATGACTGTCCCCAATTGAGCTCAGAAGCTCAATGTCTATCATGACCTCTCTTTTAGAATGTCCAAGAGCAAGCAAACTATTCCTCCAGGAGAGGGCGCCAACAGACTACTAAAGAGATCATCATTACTCAAAGAAAACCCCAAAAACCAATGCATGATAGGAATAAACAGGTAACTTTCTTTGGAGTGGAAGCGGAGAGATCGCACCAGATGCCAATTCTAGATCTTATCACACCTGTGGTCACTG
The DNA here is from genome assembly GCF_048569485.1 of Anomaloglossus baeobatrachus. Taxonomy (NCBI): domain Eukaryota; kingdom Metazoa; phylum Chordata; class Amphibia; order Anura; family Aromobatidae; genus Anomaloglossus; species Anomaloglossus baeobatrachus. The sequence goes on from NW_027443076.1 coordinate 153,481, forward strand.
CAGCAGCAGGTGAATCCACTTTGTCCAAAAGGGATCTATTCCATTCAATTGCAAATGATCTAGATAAGACAGAGAACTGCAGCACGGGGACATAGCCGAGTTGGTCAGGTTGAGTGGTGATGAGTTTGCTATTTGGATGAATAAAGAAAGTCAAAAGTGTGAAAGATAAAAAACAAAAGGAGGAAGTGTGAAAAGTGAATGGGCCAAATTGAGGTGCATATGAAGACGTATGCTTTCTTCCAATTCATTAAATCGGGCTAATATGAATCAGGTGAATTGAGTTCTGCTTTTGGAAACTGGGTTAAGAAGGGGTGCACCGTTCCTGGAGGTACTGCAATACCAGGTCAATGCGTGGAGTGGACAGAGCAAGCTCTTTTTCCATCTCCCTGTTCTAAAAATCCATTTAATATATGGTCCCCAGATAGGGGACGTATCAGATATTAAACTGATAAGAACAGATACTACACTTGATCTTAGCCAAAAGGCCGAGAAGCGATAACCAGAATTGGTTTGGGCCTCGAGTGGCACCCTGGCCTATGCCGGACACATCTTAGGGAGAGAGAGCGAGAGGGAGACAAACCCACGCCTACACAAGACATTTTGTCACCCAAGCCAACCCTTGAAAAGGCTGCTTTGCAGAGCAAAAACAAGAAGAATGGTGCGTTTTGCAGCCGCCGCCCACTGCAATGAATCTGAATAACTCCTCCTTTAGGGCGCAAGCAACTCCCCTCCCCCTTGCAGTCTTTCCAATTCACGATACAAAAAGACGGACAGGACAGGTTGCCTGACTTTCCGTCACTGCCACCCTTTGCCATCCTTACCCGTAGAAAGCCCTTTCATCATCCCCAAACCCTAATCTTTTCCCTTTCCTTCCCAGCCCCCAAACCCTGCCCTCTGTACCTTTCTCACCACCCGCTTCCCTTCTCCTGTCATCCCCCTACCACCCGGGAAAAAAAGAGATTGCCCCCTCCTTCCACTAGCCCACCCTCCCACCCAAAGAACAACTTCTTCTGCGCAGCTTGTTTTCTAGGCAGCAGCGCTATTGTGATGTCATCGGGGGGCATTGTGACAAGCCGCCAGTGTTCCGTCTCTTCATGTTGTGCACAGTTCAAACGGAAAATACATCAACAGGCAGACTACAGAAAAGCTTACTATCAAAGGTTAGAGGGGGGCTTTCTCAGAGGGCTTTTTACAGTTTTTCTATTCCCAATTAGCCGTTTAAGTGTACTTATTGAAAGTAGTAATTCTTTCATAGGCCGCCCTTTCTTAGTATTTGACGTTCCTTATATTGCGGTATGAGGCTTCGCAGTAGGTTGCAAACATTCATCACCCATGACTGTCCCCAATTGAGCTCAGAAGCTCAATGTCTATCATGACCTCTCTTTTAGAATGTCCAAGAGCAAGCAAACTATTCCTCCAGGAGAGGGCGCCAACAGACTACTAAAGAGATCATCATTACTCAAAGAAAACCCCAAAAACCAATGCATGATAGGAATAAACAGGTAACTTTCTTTGGAGTGGAAGCGGAGAGATCGCACCAGATGCCAATTCTAGATCTTATCACACCTGTGGTCACTGCAGCAGCAGGTGAATCCACTTTGTCCAAAAGGGATCTATTCCATTCAATTGCAAATGATCTAGATAAGACAGAGAACTGCAGCACGGGGACATAGCCGAGTTGGTCAGGTTGAGTGGTGATGAGTTTGCTATTTGGATGAATAAAGAAAGTCAAAAGTGTGAAAGATAAAAAACAAAAGGAGGAAGTGTGAAAAGTGAATGGGCCAAATTGAGGTGCATATGAAGACGTATGCTTTCTTCCAATTCATTAAATCGGGCTAATATGAATCAGGTGAATTGAGTTCTGCTTTTGGAAACTGGGTTAAGAAGGGGTGCACCGTTCCTGGAGGTACTGCAATACCAGGTCAATGCGTGGAGTGGACAGAGCAAGCTCTTTTTCCATCTCCCTGTTCTAAAAATCCATTTAATATATGGTCCCCAGATAGGGGACGTATCAGATATTAAACTGATAAGAACAGATACTACACTTGATCTTAGCCAAAAGGCCGAGAAGCGATAACCAGAATTGGTTTGGGCCTCGAGTGGCACCCTGGCCTATGCCGGACACATCTTAGGGAGAGAGAGCGAGAGGGAGACAAACCCACGCCTACACAAGACATTTTGTCACCCAAGCCAACCCTTGAAAAGGCTGCTTTGCAGAGCAAAAACAAGAAGAATGGTGCGTTTTGCAGCCGCCGCCCACTGCAATGAATCTGAATAACTCCTCCTTTAGGGCGCAAGCAACTCCCCTCCCCCTTGCAGTCTTTCCAATTCACGATACAAAAAGACGGACAGGACAGGTTGCCTGACTTTCCGTCACTGCCACCCTTTGCCATCCTTACCCGTAGAAAGCCCTTTCATCATCCCCAAACCCTAATCTTTTCCCTTTCCTTCCCAGCCCCCAAACCCTGCCCTCTGTACCTTTCTCACCACCCGCTTCCCTTCTCCTGTCATCCCCCTACCACCCGGGAAAAAAAGAGATTGCCCCCTCCTTCCACTAGCCCACCCTCCCACCCAAAGAACAACTTCTTCTGCGCAGCTTGTTTTCTAGGCAGCAGCGCTATTGTGATGTCATCGGGGGGCATTGTGACAAGCCGCCAGTGTTCCGTCTCTTCATGTTATGCACAGTTCAAACGGAAAATACATCAACAGGCAGACTACAGAAAAGCTTACTATCAAAGGTTAGAGGGGGGCTTTCTCAGAGGGCTTTTTACAGTTTTTCTATTCCCAATTAGCCGTTTAAGTGTACTTATTGAAAGTAGTAATTCTTTCATAGGCCGCCCTTTCTTAGTATTTGACGTTCCTTATATTGCGGTATGAGGCTTCGCAGTAGGTTGCAAACATTCATCACCCATGACTGTCCCCAATTGAGCTCAGAAGCTCAATGTCTATCATGACCTCTCTTTTAGAATGTCCAAGAGCAAGCAAACTATTCCTCCAGGAGAGGGCGCCAACAGACTACTAAAGAGATCATCATTACTCAAAGAAAACCCCAAAAACCAATGCATGATAGGAATAAACAGGTAACTTTCTTTGGAGTGGAAGCGGAGAGATCGCACCAGATGCCAATTCTAGATCTTATCACACCTGTGGTCACTGCAGCAGCAGGTGAATCCACTTTGTCCAAAAGGGATCTATTCCATTCAATTGCAAATGATCTAGATAAGACAGAGAACTGCAGCACGGGGACATAGCCGAGTTGGTCAGGTTGAGTGGTGATGAGTTTGCTATTTGGATGAATAAAGAAAGTCAAAAGTGTGAAAGATAAAAAACAAAAGGAGGAAGTGTGAAAAGTGAATGGGCCAAATTGAGGTGCATATGAAGACGTATGCTTTCTTCCAATTCATTAAATCGGGCTAATATGAATCAGGTGAATTGAGTTCTGCTTTTGGAAACTGGGTTAAGAAGGGGTGCACCGTTCCTGGAGGTACTGCAATACCAGGTCAATGCGTGGAGTGGACAGAGCAAGCTCTTTTTCCATCTCCCTGTTCTAAAAATCCATTTAATATATGGTCCCCAGATAGGGGACGTATCAGATATTAAACTGATAAGAACAGATACTACACTTGATCTTAGCCAAAAGGCCGAGAAGCGATAACCAGAATTGGTTTGGGCCTCGAGTGGCACCCTGGCCTATGCCGGACACATCTTAGGGAGAGAGAGCGAGAGGGAGACAAACCCACGCCTACACAAGACATTTTGTCACCCAAGCCAACCCTTGAAAAGGCTGCTTTGCAGAGCAAAAACAAGAAGAATGGTGCGTTTTGCAGCCGCCGCCCACTGCAATGAATCTGAATAACTCCTCCTTTAGGGCGCAAGCAACTCCCCTCCCCCTTGCAGTCTTTCCAATTCACGATACAAAAAGACGGACAGGACAGGTTGCCTGACTTTCCGTCACTGCCACCCTTTGCCATCCTTACCCGTAGAAAGCCCTTTCATCATCCCCAAACCCTAATCTTTTCCCTTTCCTTCCCAGCCCCCAAACCCTGCCCTCTGTACCTTTCTCACCACCCGCTTCCCTTCTCCTGTCATCCCCCTACCACCCGGGAAAAAAAGAGATTGCCCCCTCCTTCCACTAGCCCACCCTCCCACCCAAAGAACAACTTCTTCTGCGCAGCTTGTTTTCTAGGCAGCAGCGCTATTGTGATGTCATCGGGGGGCATTGTGACAAGCCGCCAGTGTTCCGTCTCTTCATGTTGTGCACAGTTCAAACGGAAAATACATCAACAGGCAGACTACAGAAAAGCTTACTATCAAAGGTTAGAGGGGGGCTTTCTCAGAGGGCTTTTTACAGTTTTTCTATTCCCAATTAGCCGTTTAAGTGTACTTATTGAAAGTAGTAATTCTTTCATAGGCCGCCCTTTCTTAGTATTTGACGTTCCTTATATTGCGGTATGAGGCTTCGCAGTAGGTTGCAAACATTCATCACCCATGACTGTCCCCAATTGAGCTCAGAAGCTCAATGTCTATCATGACCTCTCTTTTAGAATGTCCAAGAGCAAGCAAACTATTCCTCCAGGAGAGGGCGCCAACAGACTACTAAAGAGATCATCATTACTCAAAGAAAACCCCAAAAACCAATGCATGATAGGAATAAACAGGTAACTTTCTTTGGAGTGGAAGCGGAGAGATCGCACCAGATGCCAATTCTAGATCTTATCACACCTGTGGTCACTGCAGCAGCAGGTGAATCCACTTTGTCCAAAAGGGATCTATTCCATTCAATTGCAAATGATCTAGATAAGACAGAGAACTGCAGCACGGGGACATAGCCGAGTTGGTCAGGTTGAGTGGTGATGAGTTTGCTATTTGGATGAATAAAGAAAGTCAAAAGTGTGAAAGATAAAAAACAAAAGGAGGAAGTGTGAAAAGTGAATGGGCCAAATTGAGGTGCATATGAAGACGTATGCTTTCTTCCAATTCATTAAATCGGGCTAATATGAATCAGGTGAATTGAGTTCTGCTTTTGGAAACTGGGTTAAGAAGGGGTGCACCGTTCCTGGAGGTACTGCAATACCAGGTCAATGCGTGGAGTGGACAGAGCAAGCTCTTTTTCCATCTCCCTGTTCTAAAAATCCATTTAATATATGGTCCCCAGATAGGGGACGTATCAGATATTAAACTGATAAGAACAGATACTACACTTGATCTTAGCCAAAAGGCCGAGAAGCGATAACCAGAATTGGTTTGGGCCTCGAGTGGCACCCTGGCCTATGCCGGACACATCTTAGGGAGAGAGAGCGAGAGGGAGACAAACCCACGCCTACACAAGACATTTTGTCACCCAAGCCAACCCTTGAAAAGGCTGCTTTGCAGAGCAAAAACAAGAAGAATGGTGCGTTTTGCAGCCGCCGCCCACTGCAATGAATCTGAATAACTCCTCCTTTAGGGCGCAAGCAACTCCCCTCCCCCTTGCAGTCTTTCCAATTCACGATACAAAAAGACGGACAGGACAGGTTGCCTGACTTTCCGTCACTGCCACCCTTTGCCATCCTTACCCGTAGAAAGCCCTTTCATCATCCCCAAACCCTAATCTTTTCCCTTTCCTTCCCAGCCCCCAAACCCTGCCCTCTGTACCTTTCTCACCACCCGCTTCCCTTCTCCTGTCATCCCCCTACCACCCGGGAAAAAAAGAGATTGCCCCCTCCTTCCACTAGCCCACCCTCCCACCCAAAGAACAACTTCTTCTGCGCAGCTTGTTTTCTAGGCAGCAGCGCTATTGTGATGTCATCGGGGGGCATTGTGACAAGCCGCCAGTGTTCCGTCTCTTCATGTTGTGCACAGTTCAAACGGAAAATACATCAACAGGCAGACTACAGAAAAGCTTACTATCAAAGGTTAGAGGGGGGCTTTCTCAGAGGGCTTTTTACAGTTTTTCTATTCCCAATTAGCCGTTTAAGTGTACTTATTGAAAGTAGTAATTCTTTCATAGGCCGCCCTTTCTTAGTATTTGACGTTCCTTATATTGCGGTATGAGGCTTCGCAGTAGGTTGCAAACATTCATCACCCATGACTGTCCCCAATTGAGCTCAGAAGCTCAATGTCTATCATGACCTCTCTTTTAGAATGTCCAAGAGCAAGCAAACTATTCCTCCAGGAGAGGGCGCCAACAGACTACTAAAGAGATCATCATTACTCAAAGAAAACCCCAAAAACCAATGCATGATAGGAATAAACAGGTAACTTTCTTTGGAGTGGAAGCGGAGAGATCGCACCAGATGCCAATTCTAGATCTTATCACACCTGTGGTCACTGCAGCAGCAGGTGAATCCACTTTGTCCAAAAGGGATCTATTCCATTCAATTGCAAATGATCTAGATAAGACAGAGAACTGCAGCACGGGGACATAGCCGAGTTGGTCAGGTTGAGTGGTGATGAGTTTGCTATTTGGATGAATAAAGAAAGTCAAAAGTGTGAAAGATAAAAAACAAAAGGAGGAAGTGTGAAAAGTGAATGGGCCAAATTGAGGTGCATATGAAGACGTATGCTTTCTTCCAATTCATTAAATCGGGCTAATATGAATCAGGTGAATTGAGTTCTGCTTTTGGAAACTGGGTTAAGAAGGGGTGCACCGTTCCTGGAGGTACTGCAATACCAGGTCAATGCGTGGAGTGGACAGAGCAAGCTCTTTTTCCATCTCCCTGTTCTAAAAATCCATTTAATATATGGTCCCCAGATAGGGGACGTATCAGATATTAAACTGATAAGAACAGATACTACACTTGATCTTAGCCAAAAGGCCGAGAAGCGATAACCAGAATTGGTTTGGGCCTCGAGTGGCACCCTGGCCTATGCCGGACACATCTTAGGGAGAGAGAGCGAGAGGGAGACAAACCCACGCCTACACAAGACATTTTGTCACCCAAGCCAACCCTTGAAAAGGCTGCTTTGCAGAGCAAAAACAAGAAGAATGGTGCGTTTTGCAGCCGCCGCCCACTGCAATGAATCTGAATAACTCCTCCTTTAGGGCGCAAGCAACTCCCCTCCCCCTTGCAGTCTTTCCAATTCACGATACAAAAAGACGGACAGGACAGGTTGCCTGACTTTCTGTCACTGCCACCCTTTGCCATCCTTACCCGTAGAAAGCCCTTTCATCATCCCCAAACCCTAATCTTTTCCCTTTCCTTCCCAGCCCCCAAACCCTGCCCTCTGTACCTTTCTCACCACCCGCTTCCCTTCTCCTGTCATCCCCCTACCACCCGGGAAAAAAAGAGATTGCCCCCTCCTTCCACTAGCCCACCCTCCCACCCAAAGAACAACTTCTTCTGCGCAGCTTGTTTTCTAGGCAGCAGCGCTATTGTGATGTCATCGGGGGGCATTGTGACAAGCCGCCAGTGTTCCGTCTCTTCATGTTGTGCACAGTTCAAACGGAAAATACATCAACAGGCAGACTACAGAAAAGCTTACTATCAAAGGTTAGAGGGGGGCTTTCTCAGAGGGCTTTTTACAGTTTTTCTATTCCCAATTAGCCGTTTAAGTGTACTTATTGAAAGTAGTAATTCTTTCATAGGCCGCCCTTTCTTAGTATTTGACGTTCCTTATATTGCGGTATGAGGCTTCGCAGTAGGTTGCAAACATTCATCACCCATGACTGTCCCCAATTGAGCTCAGAAGCTCAATGTCTATCATGACCTCTCTTTTAGAATGTCCAAGAGCAAGCAAACTATTCCTCCAGGAGAGGGCGCCAACAGACTACTAAAGAGATCATCATTACTCAAAGAAAACCCCAAAAACCAATGCATGATAGGAATAAACAGGTAACTTTCTTTGGAGTGGAAGCGGAGAGATCGCACCAGATGCCAATTCTAGATCTTATCACACCTGTGGTCACTGCAGCAGCAGGTGAATCCACTTTGTCCAAAAGGGATCTATTCCATTCAATTGCAAATGATCTAGATAAGACAGAGAACTGCAGCACGGGGACATAGCCGAGTTGGTCAGGTTGAGTGGTGATGAGTTTGCTATTTGGATGAATAAAGAAAGTCAAAAGTGTGAAAGATAAAAAACAAAAGGAGGAAGTGTGAAAAGTGAATGGGCCAAATTGAGGTGCATATGAAGACGTATGCTTTCTTCCAATTCATTAAATCGGGCTAATATGAATCAGGTGAATTGAGTTCTGCTTTTGGAAACTGGGTTAAGAAGGGGTGCACCGTTCCTGGAGGTACTGCAATACCAGGTCAATGCGTGGAGTGGACAGAGCAAGCTCTTTTTCCATCTCCCTGTTCTAAAAATCCATTTAATATATGGTCCCCAGATAGGGGACGTATCAGATATTAAACTGATAAGAACAGATACTACACTTGATCTTAGCCAAAAGGCCGAGAAGCGATAACCAGAATTGGTTTGGGCCTCGAGTGGCACCCTGGCCTATGCCGGACACATCTTAGGGAGAGAGAGCGAGAGGGAGACAAACCCACGCCTACACAAGACATTTTGTCACCCAAGCCAACCCTTGAAAAGGCTGCTTTGCAGAGCAAAAACAAGAAGAATGGTGCGTTTTGCAGCCGCCGCCCACTGCAATGAATCTGAATAACTCCTCCTTTAGGGCGCAAGCAACTCCCCTCCCCCTTGCAGTCTTTCCAATTCACGATACAAAAAGACGGACAGGACAGGTTGCCTGACTTTCCGTCACTGCCACCCTTTGCCATCCTTACCCGTAGAAAGCCCTTTCATCATCCCCAAACCCTAATCTTTTCCCTTTCCTTCCCAGCCCCCAAACCCTGCCCTCTGTACCTTTCTCACCACCCGCTTCCCTTCTCCTGTCATCCCCCTACCACCCGGGAAAAAAAGAGATTGCCCCCTCCTTCCACTAGCCCACCCTCCCACCCAAAGAACAACTTCTTCTGCGCAGCTTGTTTTCTAGGCAGCAGCGCTATTGTGATGTCATCGGGGGGCATTGTGACAAGCCGCCAGTGTTCCGTCTCTTCATGTTGTGCACAGTTCAAACGGAAAATACATCAACAGGCAGACTACAGAAAAGCTTACTATCAAAGGTTAGAGGGGGGCTTTCTCAGAGGGCTTTTTACAGTTTTTCTATTCCCAATTAGCCGTTTAAGTGTACTTATTGAAAGTAGTAATTCTTTCATAGGCCGCCCTTTCTTAGTATTTGACGTTCCTTATATTGCGGTATGAGGCTTCGCAGTAGGTTGCAAACATTCATCACCCATGACTGTCCCCAATTGAGCTCAGAAGCTCAATGTCTATCATGACCTCTCTTTTAGAATGTCCAAGAGCAAGCAAACTATTCCTCCAGGAGAGTGCGCCAACAGACTACTAAAGAGATCATCATTACTCAAAGAAAACCCCAAAAACCAATGCATGATAGGAATAAACAGGTAACTTTCTTTGGAGTGGAAGCGGAGAGATCGCACCAGATGCCAATTCTAGATCTTATCACACCTGTGGTCACTGCAGCAGCAGGTGAATCCACTTTGTCCAAAAGGGATCTATTCCATTCAATTGCAAATGATCTAGATAAGACAGAGAACTGCAGCACGGGGACATAGCCGAGTTGGTCAGGTTGAGTGGTGATGAGTTTGCTATTTGGATGAATAAAGAAAGTCAAAAGTGTGAAAGATAAAAAACAAAAGGAGGAAGTGTGAAAAGTGAATGGGCCAAATTGAGGTGCATATGAAGACGTATGCTTTCTTCCAATTCATTAAATCGGGCTAATATGAATCAGGTGAATTGAGTTCTGCTTTTGGAAACTGGGTTAAGAAGGGGTGCACCGTTCCTGGAGGTACTGCAATACCAGGTCAATGCGTGGAGTGGACAGAGCAAGCTCTTTTTCCATCTCCCTGTTCTAAAAATCCATTTAATATATGGTCCCCAGATAGGGGACGTATCAGATATTAAACTGATAAGAACAGATACTACACTTGATCTTAGCCAAAAGGCCGAGAAGCGATAACCAGAATTGGTTTGGGCCTCGAGTGGCACCCTGGCCTATGCCGGACACATCTTAGGGAGAGAGAGCGAGAGGGAGACAAACCCACGCCTACACAAGACATTTTGTCACCCAAGCCAACCCTTGAAAAGGCTGCTTTGCAGAGCAAAAACAAGAAGAATGGTGCGTTTTGCAGCCGCCGCCCACTGCAATGAATCTGAATAACTCCTCCTTTAGGGCGCAAGCAACTCCCCTCCCCCTTGCAGTCTTTCCAATTCACGATACAAAAAGACGGACAGGACAGGTTGCCTGACTTTCCGTCACTGCCACCCTTTGCCATCCTTACCCGTAGAAAGCCCTTTCATCATCCCCAAACCCTAATCTTTTCCCTTTCCTTCCCAGCCCCCAAACCCTGCCCTCTGTACCTTTCTCACCACCCGCTTCCCTTCTCCTGTCATCCCCCTACCACCCGGGAAAAAAAGAGATTGCCCCCTCCTTCCACTAGCCCACCCTCCCACCCAAAGAACAACTTCTTCTGCGCAGCTTGTTTTCTAGGCAGCAGCGCTATTGTGATGTCATCGGGGGGCATTGTGACAAGCCGCCAGTGTTCCGTCTCTTCATGTTGTGCACAGTTCAAACGGAAAATACATCAACAGGCAGACTACAGAAAAGCTTACTATCAAAGGTTAGAGGGGGGCTTTCTCAGAGGGCTTTTTACAGTTTTTCTATTCCCAATTAGCCGTTTAAGTGTACTTATTGAAAGTAGTAATTCTTTCATAGGCCGCCCTTTCTTAGTATTTGACGTTCCTTATATTGCGGTATGAGGCTTCGCAGTAGGTTGCAAACATTCATCACCCATGACTGTCCCCAATTGAGCTCAGAAGCTCAATGTCTATCATGACCTCTCTTTTAGAATGTCCAAGAGCAAGCAAACTATTCCTCCAGGAGAGGGCGCCAACAGACTACTAAAGAGATCATCATTACTCAAAGAAAACCCCAAAAACCAATGCATGATAGGAATAAACAGGTAACTTTCTTTGGAGTGGAAGCGGAGAGATCGCACCAGATGCCAATTCTAGATCTTATCACACCTGTGGTCACTGCAGCAGCAGGTGAATCCACTTTGTCCAAAAGGGATCTATTCCATTCAATTGCAAATGATCTAGATAAGACAGAGAACTGCAGCACGGGGACATAGCCGAGTTGGTCAGGTTGAGTGGTGATGAGTTTGCTATTTGGATGAATAAAGAAAGTCAAAAGTGTGAAAGATAAAAAACAAAAGGAGGAAGTGTGAAAAGTGAATGGGCCAAATTGAGGTGCATATGAAGACGTATGCTTTCTTCCAATTCATTAAATCGGGCTAATATGAATCAGGTGAATTGAGTTCTGCTTTTGGAAACTGGGTTAAGAAGGGGTGCACCGTTCCTGGAGGTACTGCAATACCAGGTCAATGCGTGGAGTGGACAGAGCAAGCTCTTTTTCCATCTCCCTGTTCTAAAAATCCATTTAATATATGGTCCCCAGATAGGGGACGTATCAGATATTAAACTGATAAGAACAGATACTACACTTGATCTTAGCCAAAAGGCCGAGAAGCGATAACCAGAATTGGTTTGGGCCTCGAGTGGCACCCTGGCCTATGCCGGACACATCTTAGGGAGAGAGAGCGAGAGGGAGACAAACCCACGCCTACACAAGACATTTTGTCACCCAAGCCAACCCTTGAAAAGGCTGCTTTGCAGAGCAAAAACAAGAAGAATGGTGCGTTTTGCAGCCGCCGCCCACTGCAATGAATCTGAATAACTCCTCCTTTAGGGCGCAAGCAACTCCCCTCCCCCTTGCAGTCTTTCCAATTCACGATACAAAAAGACGGACAGGACAGGTTGCCTGACTTTCCGTCACTGCCACCCTTTGCCATCCTTACCCGTAGAAAGCCCTTTCATCATCCCCAAACCCTAATCTTTTCCCTTTCCTTCCCAGCCCCCAAACCCTGCCCTCTGTACCTTTCTCACCACCCGCTTCCCTTCTCCTGTCATCCCCCTACCACCCGGGAAAAAAAGAGATTGCCCCCTCCTTCCACTAGCCCACCCTCCCACCCAAAGAACAACTTCTTCTGCGCAGCTTGTTTTCTAGGCAGCAGCGCTATTGTGATGTCATCGGGGGGCATTGTGACAAGCCGCCAGTGTTCCGTCTCTTCATGTTGTGCACAGTTCAAACGGAAAATACATCAACAGGCAGACTACAGAAAAGCTTACTATCAAAGGTTAGAGGGGGGCTTTCTCAGAGGGCTTTTTACAGTTTTTCTATTCCCAATTAGCCGTTTAAGTGTACTTATTGAAAGTAGTAATTCTTTCATAGGCCGCCCTTTCTTAGTATTTGACGTTCCTTATATTGCGGTATGAGGCTTCGCAGTAGGTTGCAAACATTCATCACCCATGACTGTCCCCAATTGAGCTCAGAAGCTCAATGTCTATCATGACCTCTCTTTTAGAATGTCCAAGAGCAAGCAAACTATTCCTCCAGGAGAGGGCGCCAACAGACTACTAAAGAGATCATCATTACTCAAAGAAAACCCCAAAAACCAATGCATGATAGGAATAAACAGGTAACTTTCTTTGGAGTGGAAGCGGAGAGATCGCACCAGATGCCAATTCTAGATCTTATCACACCTGTGGTCACTGCAGCAGCAGGTGAATCCACTTTGTCCAAAAGGGATCTATTCCATTCAATTGCAAATGATCTAGATAAGACAGAGAACTGCAGCACGGGGACATAGCCGAGTTGGTCAGGTTGAGTGGTGATGAGTTTGCTATTTGGATGAATAAAGAAAGTCAAAAGTGTGAAAGATAAAAAACAAAAGGAGGAAGTGTGAAAAGTGAATGGGCCAAATTGAGGTGCATATGAAGACGTATGCTTTCTTCCAATTCATTAAATCGGGCTAATATGAATCAGGTGAATTGAGTTCTGCTTTTGGAAACTGGGTTAAGAAGGGGTGCACCGTTCCTGGAGGTACTGCAATACCAGGTCAATGCGTGGAGTGGACAGAGCAAGCTCTTTTTCCATCTCCCTGTTCTAAAAATCCATTTAATATATGGTCCCCAGATAGGGGACGTATCAGATATTAAACTGATAAGAACAGATACTACACTTGATCTTAGCCAAAAGGCCGAGAAGCGATAACCAGAATTGGTTTGGGCCTCGAGTGGCACCCTGGCCTATGCCGGACACATCTTAGGGAGAGAGAGCGAGAGGGAGACAAACCCACGCCTACACAAGACATTTTGTCACCCAAGCCAACCCTTGAAAAGGCTGCTTTGCAGAGCAAAAACAAGAAGAATGGTGCGTTTTGCAGCCGCCGCCCACTGCAATGAATCTGAATAACTCCTCCTTTAGGGCGCAAGCAACTCCCCTCCCCCTTGCAGTCTTTCCAATTCACGATACAAAAAGACGGACAGGACAGGTTGCCTGACTTTCCGTCACTGCCACCCTTTGCCATCCTTACCCGTAGAAAGCCCTTTCATCATCCCCAAACCCTAATCTTTTCCCTTTCCTTCCCAGCCCCCAAACCCTGCCCTCTGTACCTTTCTCACCACCCGCTTCCCTTCTCCTGTCATCCCCCTACCACCCGGGAAAAAAAGAGATTGCCCCCTCCTTCCACTAGCCCACCCTCCCACCCAAAGAACAACTTCTTCTGCGCAGCTTGTTTTCTAGGCAGCAGCGCTATTGTGATGTCATCGGGGGGCATTGTGACAAGCCGCCAGTGTTCCGTCTCTTCATGTTGTGCACAGTTCAAACGGAAAATACATCAACAGGCAGACTACAGAAAAGCTTACTATCAAAGGTTAGAGGGGGGCTTTCTCAGAGGGCTTTTTACAGTTTTTCTATTCCCAATTAGCCGTTTAAGTGTACTTATTGAAAGTAGTAATTCTTTCATAGGCCGCCCTTTCTTAGTATTTGACGTTCCTTATATTGCGGTATGAGGCTTCGCAGTAGGTTGCAAACATTCATCACCCATGACTGTCCCCAATTGAGCTCAGAAGCTCAATGTCTATCATGACCTCTCTTTTAGAATGTCCAAGAGCAAGCAAACTATTCCTCCAGGAGAGTGCGCCAACAGACTACTAAAGAGATCATCATTACTCAAAGAAAACCCCAAAAACCAATGCATGATAGGAATAAACAGGTAACTTTCTTTGGAGTGGAAGCGGAGAGATCGCACCAGATGCCAATTCTAGATCTTATCACACCTGTGGTCACTGCAGCAGCAGGTGAATCCACTTTGTCCAAAAGGGATCTATTCCATTCAATTGCAAATGATCTAGATAAGACAGAGAACTGCAGCACGGGGACATAGCCGAGTTGGTCAGGTTGAGTGGTGATGAGTTTGCTATTTGGATGAATAAAGAAAGTCAAAAGTGTGAAAGATAAAAAACAAAAGGAGGAAGTGTGAAAAGTGAATGGGCCAAATTGAGGTGCATATGAAGACGTATGCTTTCTTCCAATTCATTAAATCGGGCTAATATGAATCAGGTGAATTGAGTTCTGCTTTTGGAAACTGGGTTAAGAAGGGGTGCACCGTTCCTGGAGGTACTGCAATACCAGGTCAATGCGTGGAGTGGACAGAGCAAGCTCTTTTTCCATCTCCCTGTTCTAAAAATCCATTTAATATATGGTCCCCAGATAGGGGACGTATCAGATATTAAACTGATAAGAACAGATACTACACTTGATCTTAGCCAAAAGGCCGAGAAGCGATAACCAGAATTGGTTTGGGCCTCGAGTGGCACCCTGGCCTATGCCGGACACATCTTAGGGAGAGAGAGCGAGAGGGAGACAAACCCACGCCTACACAAGACATTTTGTCACCCAAGCCAACCCTTGAAAAGGCTGCTTTGCAGAGCAAAAACAAGAAGAATGGTGCGTTTTGCAGCCGCCGCCCACTGCAATGAATCTGAATAACTCCTCCTTTAGGGCGCAAGCAACTCCCCTCCCCCTTGCAGTCTTTCCAATTCACGATACAAAAAGACGGACAGGACAGGTTGCCTGACTTTCCGTCACTGCCACCCTTTGCCATCCTTACCCGTAGAAAGCCCTTTCATCATCCCCAAACCCTAATCTTTTCCCTTTCCTTCCCAGCCCCCAAACCCTGCCCTCTGTACCTTTCTCACCACCCGCTTCCCTTCTCCTGTCATCCCCCTACCACCCGGGAAAAAAAGAGATTGCCCCCTCCTTCCACTAGCCCACCCTCCCACCCAAAGAACAACTTCTTCTGCGCAGCTTGTTTTCTAGGCAGCAGCGCTATTGTGATGTCATCGGGGGGCATTGTGACAAGCCGCCAGTGTTCCGTCTCTTCATGTTGTGCACAGTTCAAACGGAAAATACATCAACAGGCAGACTACAGAAAAGCTTACTATCAAAGGTTAGAGGGGGGCTTTCTCAGAGGGCTTTTTACAGTTTTTCTATTCCCAATTAGCCGTTTAAGTGTACTTATTGAAAGTAGTAATTCTTTCATAGGCCGCCCTTTCTTAGTATTTGACGTTCCTTATATTGCGGTATGAGGCTTCGCAGTAGGTTGCAAACATTCATCACCCATGACTGTCCCCAATTGAGCTCAGAAGCTCAATGTCTATCATGACCTCTCTTTTAGAATGTCCAAGAGCAAGCAAACTATTCCTCCAGGAGAGGGCGCCAACAGACTACTAAAGAGATCATCATTACTCAAAGAAAACCCCAAAAACCAATGCATGATAGGAATAAACAGGTAACTTTCTTTGGAGTGGAAGCGGAGAGATCGCACCAGATGCCAATTCTAGATCTTATCACACCTGTGGTCACTGCAGCAGCAGGTGAATCCACTTTGTCCAAAAGGGATCTATTCCATTCAATTGCAAATGATCTAGATAAGACAGAGAACTGCAGCACGGGGACATAGCCGAGTTGGTCAGGTTGAGTGGTGATGAGTTTGCTATTTGGATGAATAAAGAAAGTCAAAAGTGTGAAAGATAAAAAACAAAAGGAGGAAGTGTGAAAAGTGAATGGGCCAAATTGAGGTGCATATGAAGACGTATGCTTTCTTCCAATTCATTAAATCGGGCTAATATGAATCAGGTGAATTGAGTTCTGCTTTTGGAAACTGGGTTAAGAAGGGGTGCACCGTTCCTGGAGGTACTGCAATACCAGGTCAATGCGTGGAGTGGACAGAGCAAGCTCTTTTTCCATCTCCCTGTTCTAAAAATCCATTTAATATATGGTCCCCAGATAGGGGACGTATCAGATATTAAACTGATAAGAACAGATACTACACTTGATCTTAGCCAAAAGGCCGAGAAGCGATAACCAGAATTGGTTTGGGCCTCGAGTGGCACCCTGGCCTATGCCGGACACATCTTAGGGAGAGAGAGCGAGAGGGAGACAAACCCACGCCTACACAAGACATTTTGTCACCCAAGCCAACCCTTGAAAAGGCTGCTTTGCAGAGCAAAAACAAGAAGAATGGTGCGTTTTGCAGCCGCCGCCCACTGCAATGAATCTGAATAACTCCTCCTTTAGGGCGCAAGCAACTCCCCTCCCCCTTGCAGTCTTTCCAATTCACGATACAAAAAGACGGACAGGACAGGTTGCCTGACTTTCCGTCACTGCCACCCTTTGCCATCCTTACCCGTAGAAAGCCCTTTCATCATCCCCAAACCCTAATCTTTTCCCTTTCCTTCCCAGCCCCCAAACCCTGCCCTCTGTACCTTTCTCACCACCCGCTTCCCTTCTCCTGTCATCCCCCTACCACCCGGGAAAAAAAGAGATTGCCCCCTCCTTCCACTAGCCCACCCTCCCACCCAAAGAACAACTTCTTCTGCGCAGCTTGTTTTCTAGGCAGCAGCGCTATTGTGATGTCATCGGGGGGCATTGTGACAAGCCGCCAGTGTTCCGTCTCTTCATGTTGTGCACAGTTCAAACGGAAAATACATCAACAGGCAGACTACAGAAAAGCTTACTATCAAAGGTTAGAGGGGGGCTTTCTCAGAGGGCTTTTTACAGTTTTTCTATTCCCAATTAGCCGTTTAAGTGTACTTATTGAAAGTAGTAATTCTTTCATAGGCCGCCCTTTCTTAGTATTTGACGTTCCTTATATTGCGGTATGAGGCTTCGCAGTAGGTTGCAAACATTCATCACCCATGACTGTCCCCAATTGAGCTCAGAAGCTCAATGTCTATCATGACCTCTCTTTTAGAATGTCCAAGAGCAAGCAAACTATTCCTCCAGGAGAGGGCGCCAACAGACTACTAAAGAGATCATCATTACTCAAAGAAAACCCCAAAAACCAATGCATGATAGGAATAAACAGGTAACTTTCTTTGGAGTGGAAGCGGAGAGATCGCACCAGATGCCAATTCTAGATCTTATCACACCTGTGGTCACTGCAGCAGCAGGTGAATCCACTTTGTCCAAAAGGGATCTATTCCATTCAATTGCAAATGATCTAGATAAGACAGAGAACTGCAGCACGGGGACATAGCCGAGTTGGTCAGGTTGAGTGGTGATGAGTTTGCTATTTGGATGAATAAAGAAAGTCAAAAGTGTGAAAGATAAAAAACAAAAGGAGGAAGTGTGAAAAGTGAATGGGCCAAATTGAGGTGCATATGAAGACGTATGCTTTCTTCCAATTCATTAAATCGGGCTAATATGAATCAGGTGAATTGAGTTCTGCTTTTGGAAACTGGGTTAAGAAGGGGTGCACCGTTCCTGGAGGTACTGCAATACCAGGTCAATGCGTGGAGTGGACAGAGCAAGCTCTTTTTCCATCTCCCTGTTCTAAAAATCCATTTAATATATGGTCCCCAGATAGGGGACGTATCAGATATTAAACTGATAAGAACAGATACTACACTTGATCTTAGCCAAAAGGCCGAGAAGCGATAACCAGAATTGGTTTGGGCCTCGAGTGGCACCCTGGCCTATGCCGGACACATCTTAGGGAGAGAGAGCGAGAGGGAGACAAACCCACGCCTACACAAGACATTTTGTCACCCAAGCCAACCCTTGAAAAGGCTGCTTTGCAGAGCAAAAACAAGAAGAATGGTGCGTTTTGCAGCCGCCGCCCACTGCAATGAATCTGAATAACTCCTCCTTTAGGGCGCAAGCAACTCCCCTCCCCCTTGCAGTCTTTCCAGTTTCACGATACAAAAAGACGGACAGGACAGGTTGCCTGACTTTCCGTCACTGCCACCCTTTGCCATCCTTACCCGTAGAAAGCCCTTTCATCATCCCCAAACCCTAATCTTTTCCCTTTCCTTCCCAGCCCCCAAACCCTGCCCTCTGTACCTTTCTCACCACCCGCTTCCCTTCTCCTGTCATCCCCCTACCACCCGGGAAAAAAAGAGATTGCCCCCTCCTTCCACTAGCCCACCCTCCCACCCAAAGAACAACTTCTTCTGCGCAGCTTGTTTTCTAGGCAGCAGCGCTATTGTGATGTCATCGGGGGGCATTGTGACAAGCCGCCAGTGTTCCGTCTCTTCATGTTGTGCACAGTTCAAACGGAAAATACATCAACAGGCAGACTACAGAAAAGCTTACTATCAAAGGTTAGAGGGGGGCTTTCTCAGAGGGCTTTTTACAGTTTTTCTATTCCCAATTAGCCGTTTAAGTGTACTTATTGAAAGTAGTAATTCTTTCATAGGCCGCCCTTTCTTAGTATTTGACGTTCCTTATATTGCGGTATGAGGCTTCGCAGTAGGTTGCAAACATTCATCACCCATGACTGTCCCCAATTGAGCTCAGAAGCTCAATGTCTATCATGACCTCTCTTTTAGAATGTCCAAGAGCAAGCAAACTATTCCTCCAGGAGAGGGCGCCAACAGACTACTAAAGAGATCATCATTACTCAAAGAAAACCCCAAAAACCAATGCATGATAGGAATAAACAGGTAACTTTCTTTGGAGTGGAAGCGGAGAGATCGCACCAGATGCCAATTCTAGATCTTATCACACCTGTGGTCACTGCAGCAGCAGGTGAATCCACTTTGTCCAAAAGGGATCTATTCCATTCAATTGCAAATGATCTAGATAAGACAGAGAACTGCAGCACGGGGACATAGCCGAGTTGGTCAGGTTGAGTGGTGATGAGTTTGCTATTTGGATGAATAAAGAAAGTCAAAAGTGTGAAAGATAAAAAACAAAAGGAGGAAGTGTGAAAAGTGAATGGGCCAAATTGAGGTGCATATGAAGACGTATGCTTTCTTCCAATTCATTAAATCGGGCTAATATGAATCAGGTGAATTGAGTTCTGCTTTTGGAAACTGGGTTAAGAAGGGGTGCACCGTTCCTGGAGGTACTGCAATACCAGGTCAATGCGTGGAGTGGACAGAGCAAGCTCTTTTTCCATCTCCCTGTTCTAAAAATCCATTTAATATATGGTCCCCAGATAGGGGACGTATCAGATATTAAACTGATAAGAACAGATACTACACTTGATCTTAGCCAAAAGGCCGAGAAGCGATAACCAGAATTGGTTTGGGCCTCGAGTGGCACCCTGGCCTATGCCGGACACATCTTAGGGAGAGAGAGCGAGAGGGAGACAAACCCACGCCTACACAAGACATTTTGTCACCCAAGCCAACCCTTGAAAAGGCTGCTTTGCAGAGCAAAAACAAGAAGAATGGTGCGTTTTGCAGCCGCCGCCCACTGCAATGAATCTGAATAACTCCTCCTTTAGGGCGCAAGCAACTCCCCTCCCCCTTGCAGTCTTTCCAATTCACGATACAAAAAGACGGACAGGACAGGTTGCCTGACTTTCCGTCACTGCCACCCTTTGCCATCCTTACCCGTAGAAAGCCCTTTCATCATCCCCAAACCCTAATCTTTTCCCTTTCCTTCCCAGCCCCCAAACCCTGCCCTCTGTACCTTTCTCACCACCCGCTTCCCTTCTCCTGTCATCCCCCTACCACCCGGGAAAAAAAGAGATTGCCCCCTCCTTCCACTAGCCCACCCTCCCACCCAAAGAACAACTTCTTCTGCGCAGCTTGTTTTCTAGGCAGCAGCGCTATTGTGATGTCATCGGGGGGCATTGTGACAAGCCGCCAGTGTTCCGTCTCTTCATGTTGTGCACAGTTCAAACGGAAAATACATCAACAGGCAGACTACAGAAAAGCTTACTATCAAAGGTTAGAGGGGGGCTTTCTCAGAGGGCTTTTTACAGTTTTTCTATTCCCAATTAGCCGTTTAAGTGTACTTATTGAAAGTAGTAATTCTTTCATAGGCCGCCCTTTCTTAGTATTTGACGTTCCTTATATTGCGGTATGAGGCTTCGCAGTAGGTTGCAAACATTCATCACCCATGACTGTCCCCAATTGAGCTCAGAAGCTCAATGTCTATCATGACCTCTCTTTTAGAATGTCCAAGAGCAAGCAAACTATTCCTCCAGGAGAGGGCGCCAACAGACTACTAAAGAGATCATCATTACTCAAAGAAAACCCCAAAAACCAATGCATGATAGGAATAAACAGGTAACTTTCTTTGGAGTGGAAGCGGAGAGATCGCACCAGATGCCAATTCTAGATCTTATCACACCTGTGGTCACTGCAGCAGCAGGTGAATCCACTTTGTCCAAAAGGGATCTATTCCATTCAATTGCAAATGATCTAGATAAGACAGAGAACTGCAGCACGGGGACATAGCCGAGTTGGTCAGGTTGAGTGGTGATGAGTTTGCTATTTGGATGAATAAAGAAAGTCAAAAGTGTGAAAGATAAAAAACAAAAGGAGGAAGTGTGAAAAGTGAATGGGCCAAATTGAGGTGCATATGAAGACGTATGCTTTCTTCCAATTCATTAAATCGGGCTAATATGAATCAGGTGAATTGAGTTCTGCTTTTGGAAACTGTGTTAAGAAGGGGTGCACCGTTCCTGGAGGTACTGCAATACCAGGTCAATGCGTGGAGTGGACAGAGCAAGCTCTTTTTCCATCTCCCTGTTCTAAAAATCCATTTAATATATGGTCCCCAGATAGGGGACGTATCAGATATTAAACTGATAAGAACAGATACTACACTTGATCTTAGCCAAAAGGCCGAGAAGCGATAACCAGAATTGGTTTGGGCCTCGAGTGGCACCCTGGCCTATGCCGGACACATCTTAGGGAGAGAGAGCGAGAGGGAGACAAACCCACGCCTACACAAGACATTTTGTCACCCAAGCCAACCCTTGAAAAGGCTGCTTTGCAGAGCAAAAACAAGAAGAATGGTGCGTTTTGCAGCCGCCGCCCACTGCAATGAATCTGAATAACTCCTCCTTTAGGGCGCAAGCAACTCCCCTCCCCCTTGCAGTCTTTCCAATTCACGATACAAAAAGACGGACAGGACAGGTTGCCTGACTTTCCGTCACTGCCACCCTTTGCCATCCTTACCCGTAGAAAGCCCTTTCATCATCCCCAAACCCTAATCTTTTCCCTTTCCTTCCCAGCCCCCAAACCCTGCCCTCTGTACCTTTCTCACCACCCGCTTCCCTTCTCCTGTCATCCCCCTACCACCCGGGAAAAAAAGAGATTGCCCCCTCCTTCCACTAGCCCACCCTCCCACCCAAAGAACAACTTCTTCTGCGCAGCTTGTTTTCTAGGCAGCAGCGCTATTGTGATGTCATCGGGGGGCATTGTGACAAGCCGCCAGTGTTCCGTCTCTTCATGTTGTGCACAGTTCAAACGGAAAATACATCAACAGGCAGACTACAGAAAAGCTTACTATCAAAGGTTAGAGGGGGGCTTTCTCAGAGGGCTTTTTACAGTTTTTCTATTCCCAATTAGCCGTTTAAGTGTACTTATTGAAAGTAGTAATTCTTTCATAGGCCGCCCTTTCTTAGTATTTGACGTTCCTTATATTGCGGTATGAGGCTTTGCAGTAGGTTGCAAACATTCATCACCCATGACTGTCCCCAATTGAGCTCAGAAGCTCAATGTCTATCATGACCTCTCTTTTAGAATGTCCAAGAGCAAGCAAACTATTCCTCCAGGAGAGGGCGCCAACAGACTACTAAAGAGATCATCATTACTCAAAGAAAACCCCAAAAACCAATGCATGATAGGAATAAACAGGTAACTTTCTTTGGAGTGGAAGCGGAGAGATCGCACCAGATGCCAATTCTAGATCTTATCACACCTGTGGTCACTGCAGCAGCAGGTGAATCCACTTTGTCCAAAAGGGATCTATTCCATTCAATTGCAAATGATCTAGATAAGACAGAGAACTGCAGCACGGGGACATAGCCGAGTTGGTCAGGTTGAGTGGTGATGAGTTTGCTATTTGGATGAATAAAGAAAGTCAAAAGTGTGAAAGATAAAAAACAAAAGGAGGAAGTGTGAAAAGTGAATGGGCCAAATTGAGGTGCATATGAAGACGTATGCTTTCTTCCAATTCATTAAATCGGGCTAATATGAATCAGGTGAATTGAGTTCTGCTTTTGGAAACTGGGTTAAGAAGGGGTGCACCGTTCCTGGAGGTACTGCAATACCAGGTCAATGCGTGGAGTGGACAGAGCAAGCTCTTTTTCCATCTCCCTGTTCTAAAAATCCATTTAATATATGGTCCCCAGATAGGGGACGTATCAGATATTAAACTGATAAGAACAGATACTACACTTGATCTTAGCCAAAAGGCCGAGAAGCGATAACCAGAATTGGTTTGGGCCTCGAGTGGCACCCTGGCCTATGCCGGACACATCTTAGGGAGAGAGAGCGAGAGGGAGACAAACCCACGCCTACACAAGACATTTTGTCACCCAAGCCAACCCTTGAAAAGGCTGCTTTGCAGAGCAAAAACAAGAAGAATGGTGCGTTTTGCAGCCGCCGCCCACTGCAATGAATCTGAATAACTCCTCCTTTAGGGCGCAAGCAACTCCCCTCCCCCTTGCAGTCTTTCCAATTCACGATACAAAAAGACGGACAGGACAGGTTGCCTGACTTTCCGTCACTGCCACCCTTTGCCATCCTTACCCGTAGAAAGCCCTTTCATCATCCCCAAACCCTAATCTTTTCCCTTTCCTTCCCAGCCCCCAAACCCTGCCCTCTGTACCTTTCTCACCACCCGCTTCCCTTCTCCTGTCATCCCCCTACCACCCGGGAAAAAAAGAGATTGCCCCCTCCTTCCACTAGCCCACCCTCCCACCCAAAGAACAACTTCTTCTGCGCAGCTTGTTTTCTAGGCAGCAGCGCTATTGTGATGTCATCGGGGGGCATTGTGACAAGCCGCCAGTGTTCCGTCTCTTCATGTTGTGCACAGTTCAAACGGAAAATACATCAACAGGCAGACTACAGAAAAGCTTACTATCAAAGGTTAGAGGGGGGCTTTCTCAGAGGGCTTTTTACAGTTTTTCTATTCCCAATTAGCCGTTTAAGTGTACTTATTGAAAGTAGTAATTCTTTCATAGGCCGCCCTTTCTTAGTATTTGACGTTCCTTATATTGCGGTATGAGGCTTCGCAGTAGGTTGCAAACATTCATCACCCATGACTGTCCCCAATTGAGCTCAGAAGCTCAATGTCTATCATGACCTCTCTTTTAGAATGTCCAAGAGCAAGCAAACTATTCCTCCAGGAGAGGGCGCCAACAGACTACTAAAGAGATCATCATTACTCAAAGAAAACCCCAAAAACCAATGCATGATAGGAATAAACAGGTAACTTTCTTTGGAGTGGAAGCGGAGAGATCGCACCAGATGCCAATTCTAGATCTTATCACACCTGTGGTCACTGCAGCAGCAGGTGAATCCACTTTGTCCAAAAGGGATCTATTCCATTCAATTGCAAATGATCTAGATAAGACAGAGAACTGCAGCACGGGGACATAGCCGAGTTGGTCAGGTTGAGTGGTGATGAGTTTGCTATTTGGATGAATAAAGAAAGTCAAAAGTGTGAAAGATAAAAAACAAAAGGAGGAAGTGTGAAAAGTGAATGGGCCAAATTGAGGTGCATATGAAGACGTATGCTTTCTTCCAATTCATTAAATCGGGCTAATATGAATCAGGTGAATTGAGTTCTGCTTTTGGAAACTGGGTTAAGAAGGGGTGCACCGTTCCTGGAGGTACTGCAATACCAGGTCAATGCGTGGAGTGGACAGAGCAAGCTCTTTTTCCATCTCCCTGTTCTAAAAATCCATTTAATATATGGTCCCCAGATAGGGGACGTATCAGATATTAAACTGATAAGAACAGATACTACACTTGATCTTAGCCAAAAGGCCGAGAAGCGATAACCAGAATTGGTTTGGGCCTCGAGTGGCACCCTGGCCTATGCCGGACACATCTTAGGGAGAGAGAGCGAGAGGGAGACAAACCCACGCCTACACAAGACATTTTGTCACCCAAGCCAACCCTTGAAAAGGCTGCTTTGCAGAGCAAAAACAAAAAGAATGGTGCGTTTTGCAGCCGCCGCCCACTGCAATGAATCTGAATAACTCCTCCTTTAGGGCGCAAGCAACTCCCCTCCCCCTT
This sequence comes from Anomaloglossus baeobatrachus, assembly GCF_048569485.1. Taxonomy (NCBI): domain Eukaryota; kingdom Metazoa; phylum Chordata; class Amphibia; order Anura; family Aromobatidae; genus Anomaloglossus; species Anomaloglossus baeobatrachus. The sequence goes on from NW_027443076.1 coordinate 177,889, forward strand.
GCAGTCTTTCCAATTCACGATACAAAAAGACGGACAGGACAGGTTGCCTGACTTTCCGTCACTGCCACCCTTTGCCATCCTTACCCGTAGAAAGCCCTTTCATCATCCCCAAACCCTAATCTTTTCCCTTTCCTTCCCAGCCCCCAAACCCTGCCCTCTGTACCTTTCTCACCACCCGCTTCCCTTCTCCTGTCATCCCCCTACCACCCGGGAAAAAAAGAGATTGCCCCCTCCTTCCACTAGCCCACCCTCCCACCCAAAGAACAACTTCTTCTGCGCAGCTTGTTTTCTAGGCAGCAGCGCTATTGTGATGTCATCGGGGGGCATTGTGACAAGCCGCCAGTGTTCCGTCTCTTCATGTTGTGCACAGTTCAAACGGAAAATACATCAACAGGCAGACTACAGAAAAGCTTACTATCAAAGGTTAGAGGGGGGCTTTCTCAGAGGGCTTTTTACAGTTTTTCTATTCCCAATTAGCCGTTTAAGTGTACTTATTGAAAGTAGTAATTCTTTCATAGGCCGCCCTTTCTTAGTATTTGACGTTCCTTATATTGCGGTATGAGGCTTCGCAGTAGGTTGCAAACATTCATCACCCATGACTGTCCCCAATTGAGCTCAGAAGCTCAATGTCTATCATGACCTCTCTTTTAGAATGTCCAAGAGCAAGCAAACTATTCCTCCAGGAGAGGGCGCCAACAGACTACTAAAGAGATCATCATTACTCAAAGAAAACCCCAAAAACCAATGCATGATAGGAATAAACAGGTAACTTTCTTTGGAGTGGAAGCGGAGAGATCGCACCAGATGCCAATTCTAGATCTTATCACACCTGTGGTCACTGCAGCAGCAGGTGAATCCACTTTGTCCAAAAGGGATCTATTCCATTCAATTGCAAATGATCTAGATAAGACAGAGAACTGCAGCACGGGGACATAGCCGAGTTGGTCAGGTTGAGTGGTGATGAGTTTGCTATTTGGATGAATAAAGAAAGTCAAAAGTGTGAAAGATAAAAAACAAAAGGAGGAAGTGTGAAAAGTGAATGGGCCAAATTGAGGTGCATATGAAGACGTATGCTTTCTTCCAATTCATTAAATCGGGCTAATATGAATCAGGTGAATTGAGTTCTGCTTTTGGAAACTGGGTTAAGAAGGGGTGCACCGTTCCTGGAGGTACTGCAATACCAGGTCAATGCGTGGAGTGGACAGAGCAAGCTCTTTTTCCATCTCCCTGTTCTAAAAATCCATTTAATATATGGTCCCCAGATAGGGGACGTATCAGATATTAAACTGATAAGAACAGATACTACACTTGATCTTAGCCAAAAGGCCGAGAAGCGATAACCAGAATTGGTTTGGGCCTCGAGTGGCACCCTGGCCTATGCCGGACACATCTTAGGGAGAGAGAGCGAGAGGGAGACAAACCCACGCCTACACAAGACATTTTGTCACCCAAGCCAACCCTTGAAAAGGCTGCTTTGCAGAGCAAAAACAAGAAGAATGGTGCGTTTTGCAGCCGCCGCCCACTGCAATGAATCTGAATAACTCCTCCTTTAGGGCGCAAGCAACTCCCCTCCCCCTTGCAGTCTTTCCAATTCACGATACAAAAAGACGGACAGGACAGGTTGCCTGACTTTCCGTCACTGCCACCCTTTGCCATCCTTACCCGTAGAAAGCCCTTTCATCATCCCCAAACCCTAATCTTTTCCCTTTCCTTCCCAGCCCCCAAACCCTGCCCTCTGTACCTTTCTCACCACCCGCTTCCCTTCTCCTGTCATCCCCCTACCACCCGGGAAAAAAAGAGATTGCCCCCTCCTTCCACTAGCCCACCCTCCCACCCAAAGAACAACTTCTTCTGCGCAGCTTGTTTTCTAGGCAGCAGCGCTATTGTGATGTCATCGGGGGGCATTGTGACAAGCCGCCAGTGTTCCGTCTCTTCATGTTGTGCACAGTTCAAACGGAAAATACATCAACAGGCAGACTACAGAAAAGCTTACTATCAAAGGTTAGAGGGGGGCTTTCTCAGAGGGCTTTTTACAGTTTTTCTATTCCCAATTAGCCGTTTAAGTGTACTTATTGAAAGTAGTAATTCTTTCATAGGCCGCCCTTTCTTAGTATTTGACGTTCCTTATATTGCGGTATGAGGCTTCGCAGTAGGTTGCAAACATTCATCACCCATGACTGTCCCCAATTGAGCTCAGAAGCTCAATGTCTATCATGACCTCTCTTTTAGAATGTCCAAGAGCAAGCAAACTATTCCTCCAGGAGAGGGCGCCAACAGACTACTAAAGAGATCATCATTACTCAAAGAAAACCCCAAAAACCAATGCATGATAGGAATAAACAGGTAACTTTCTTTGGAGTGGAAGCGGAGAGATCGCACCAGATGCCAATTCTAGATCTTATCACACCTGTGGTCACTGCAGCAGCAGGTGAATCCACTTTGTCCAAAAGGGATCTATTCCATTCAATTGCAAATGATCTAGATAAGACAGAGAACTGCAGCACGGGGACATAGCCGAGTTGGTCAGGTTGAGTGGTGATGAGTTTGCTATTTGGATGAATAAAGAAAGTCAAAAGTGTGAAAGATAAAAAACAAAAGGAGGAAGTGTGAAAAGTGAATGGGCCAAATTGAGGTGCATATGAAGACGTATGCTTTCTTCCAATTCATTAAATCGGGCTAATATGAATCAGGTGAATTGAGTTCTGCTTTTGGAAACTGGGTTAAGAAGGGGTGCACCGTTCCTGGAGGTACTGCAATACCAGGTCAATGCGTGGAGTGGACAGAGCAAGCTCTTTTTCCATCTCCCTGTTCTAAAAATCCATTTAATATATGGTCCCCAGATAGGGGACGTATCAGATATTAAACTGATAAGAACAGATTTTGATTTAATGAAGCTTTCCAAAGCACCACAAAAAATGCATGACCGAAGTCACACCAAAAACAGTGCAAAGGCTAGGATTCGTGTGGACCCCACCGTGAGGAGAGGGTCCCCAAAAATCAACCCCGTCCCTCCGAGCCAGAAGGCCACAGCAAGGGTCAGGGATCTTCGGTGCTCCCCCAAGCCGAAGCCTGGTTGAGCCTTGTCGTTGCTCCCAGCGTCCACCCAGGCATCTTACCCAAGTGGAGTAGAGAGCTACTAGTTGTTGGTTTGGCAGCCGAAACTGCCCGGACCGTCAACCGGTGTTGGTTTCTCAGCCCAAGGCTAACCGGACCTCCAACCGGGTGTTGGTTTCTCAGCCGAAGCTGACCCAGACCTCCAACCGGGTGTTGGTTTCTCAGCCGAAGCTGACCCAGACCTCCAACCGGGTGTTAGTTTCTCAGCCCAAAGCTGACCAGACCTCCGACCGGGATTATAAAAATTTCCCTTCCTAGCCAGAAGGCCGGGATAGGGTAATATGCTCAAAAAGTATGAAAAGGCAAGGTACGGTGTGCTACAGAGCCCAAGGCTTGCCGGGGTCCCAAGCCAGCAAGCTCAGACTCACTCCAGGGTCGTCAGTCCTGGGGCACGTTGTACCATAGCCCCCCACCCTTACTCAGTCTAATAGCCTCGATCCTGGTAGGGCCATGTTTTCCTCTAGATGAATATACTATCCACCCAGAGTACTAGCAAGCGCAACCTTCCAGTGTGCATTGTATCATTGTATAAGGTGGCCTGGAGCTTAAACCATCTCTTCGAACAACACTACACTTGATCTTAGCCAAAAGGCCGAGAAGCGATAACCAGAATTGGTTTGGGCCTCGAGTGGCACCCTGGCCTATGCCGGACACATCTTAGGGAGAGAGAGCGAGAGGGAGACAAACCCACGCCTACACAAGACATTTTGTCACCCAAGCCAACCCTTGAAAAGGCTGCTTTGCAGAGCAAAAACAAGAAGAATGGTGCGTTTTGCAGCCGCCGCCCACTGCAATGAATCTGAATAACTCCTCCTTTAGGGCGCAAGCAACTCCCCTCCCCCTTGCAGTCTTTCCAATTCACGATACAAAAAGACGGACAGGACAGGTTGCCTGACTTTCCGTCACTGCCACCCTTTGCCATCCTTACCCGTAGAAAGCCCTTTCATCATCCCCAAACCCTAATCTTTTCCCTTTCCTTCCCAGCCCCCAAACCCTGCCCTCTGTACCTTTCTCACCACCCGCTTCCCTTCTCCTGTCATCCCCCTACCACCCGGGAAAAAAAGAGATTGCCCCCTCCTTCCACTAGCCCACCCTCCCACCCAAAGAACAACTTCTTCTGCGCAGCTTGTTTTCTAGGCAGCAGCGCTATTGTGATGTCATCGGGGGGCATTGTGACAAGCCGCCAGTGTTCCGTCTCTTCATGTTGTGCACAGTTCAAACGGAAAATACATCAACAGGCAGACTACAGAAAAGCTTACTATCAAAGGTTAGAGGGGGGCTTTCTCAGAGGGCTTTTTACAGTTTTTCTATTCCCAATTAGCCGTTTAAGTGTACTTATTGAAAGTAGTAATTCTTTCATAGGCCGCCCTTTCTTAGTATTTGACGTTCCTTATATTGCGGTATGAGGCTTCGCAGTAGGTTGCAAACATTCATCACCCATGACTGTCCCCAATTGAGCTCAGAAGCTCAATGTCTATCATGACCTCTCTTTTAGAATGTCCAAGAGCAAGCAAACTATTCCTCCAGGAGAGGGCGCCAACAGACTACTAAAGAGATCATCATTACTCAAAGAAAACCCCAAAAACCAATGCATGATAGGAATAAACAGGTAACTTTCTTTGGAGTGGAAGCGGAGAGATCGCACCAGATGCCAATTCTAGATCTTATCACACCTGTGGTCACTGCAGCAGCAGGTGAATCCACTTTGTCCAAAAGGGATCTATTCCATTCAATTGCAAATGATCTAGATAAGACAGAGAACTGCAGCACGGGGACATAGCCGAGTTGGTCAGGTTGAGTGGTGATGAGTTTGCTATTTGGATGAATAAAGAAAGTCAAAAGTGTGAAAGATAAAAAACAAAAGGAGGAAGTGTGAAAAGTGAATGGGCCAAATTGAGGTGCATATGAAGACGTATGCTTTCTTCCAATTCATTAAATCGGGCTAATATGAATCAGGTGAATTGAGTTCTGCTTTTGGAAACTGGGTTAAGAAGGGGTGCACCGTTCCTGGAGGTACTGCAATACCAGGTCAATGCGTGGAGTGGACAGAGCAAGCTCTTTTTCCATCTCCCTGTTCTAAAAATCCATTTAATATATGGTCCCCAGATAGGGGACGTATCAGATATTAAACTGATAAGAACAGATACTACACTTGATCTTAGCCAAAAGGCCGAGAAGCGATAACCAGAATTGGTTTGGGCCTCGAGTGGCACCCTGGCCTATGCCGGACACATCTTAGGGAGAGAGAGCGAGAGGGAGACAAACCCACGCCTACACAAGACATTTTGTCACCCAAGCCAACCCTTGAAAAGGCTGCTTTGCAGAGCAAAAACAAGAAGAATGGTGCGTTTTGCAGCCGCCGCCCACTGCAATGAATCTGAATAACTCCTCCTTTAGGGCGCAAGCAACTCCCCTCCCCCTTGCAGTCTTTCCAATTCACGATACAAAAAGACGGACAGGACAGGTTGCCTGACTTTCCGTCACTGCCACCCTTTGCCATCCTTACCCGTAGAAAGCCCTTTCATCATCCCCAAACCCTAATCTTTTCCCTTTCCTTCCCAGCCCCCAAACCCTGCCCTCTGTACCTTTCTCACCACCCGCTTCCCTTCTCCTGTCATCCCCCTACCACCCGGGAAAAAAAGAGATTGCCCCCTCCTTCCACTAGCCCACCCTCCCACCCAAAGAACAACTTCTTCTGCGCAGCTTGTTTTCTAGGCAGCAGCGCTATTGTGATGTCATCGGGGGGCATTGTGACAAGCCGCCAGTGTTCCGTCTCTTCATGTTGTGCACAGTTCAAACGGAAAATACATCAACAGGCAGACTACAGAAAAGCTTACTATCAAAGGTTAGAGGGGGGCTTTCTCAGAGGGCTTTTTACAGTTTTTCTATTCCCAATTAGCCGTTTAAGTGTACTTATTGAAAGTAGTAATTCTTTCATAGGCCGCCCTTTCTTAGTATTTGACGTTCCTTATATTGCGGTATGAGGCTTCGCAGTAGGTTGCAAACATTCATCACCCATGACTGTCCCCAATTGAGCTCAGAAGCTCAATGTCTATCATGACCTCTCTTTTAGAATGTCCAAGAGCAAGCAAACTATTCCTCCAGGAGAGGGCGCCAACAGACTACTAAAGAGATCATCATTACTCAAAGAAAACCCCAAAAACCAATGCATGATAGGAATAAACAGGTAACTTTCTTTGGAGTGGAAGCGGAGAGATCGCACCAGATGCCAATTCTAGATCTTATCACACCTGTGGTCACTGCAGCAGCAGGTGAATCCACTTTGTCCAAAAGGGATCTATTCCATTCAATTGCAAATGATCTAGATAAGACAGAGAACTGCAGCACGGGGACATAGCCGAGTTGGTCAGGTTGAGTGGTGATGAGTTTGCTATTTGGATGAATAAAGAAAGTCAAAAGTGTGAAAGATAAAAAACAAAAGGAGGAAGTGTGAAAAGTGAATGGGCCAAATTGAGGTGCATATGAAGACGTATGCTTTCTTCCAATTCATTAAATCGGGCTAATATGAATCAGGTGAATTGAGTTCTGCTTTTGGAAACTGGGTTAAGAAGGGGTGCACCGTTCCTGGAGGTACTGCAATACCAGGTCAATGCGTGGAGTGGACAGAGCAAGCTCTTTTTCCATCTCCCTGTTCTAAAAATCCATTTAATATATGGTCCCCAGATAGGGGACGTATCAGATATTAAACTGATAAGAACAGATACTACACTTGATCTTAGCCAAAAGGCCGAGAAGCGATAACCAGAATTGGTTTGGGCCTCGAGTGGCACCCTGGCCTATGCCGGACACATCTTAGGGAGAGAGAGCGAGAGGGAGACAAACCCACGCCTACACAAGACATTTTGTCACCCAAGCCAACCCTTGAAAAGGCTGCTTTGCAGAGCAAAAACAAGAAGAATGGTGCGTTTTGCAGCCGCCGCCCACTGCAATGAATCTGAATAACTCCTCCTTTAGGGCGCAAGCAACTCCCCTCCCCCTTGCAGTCTTTCCAATTCACGATACAAAAAGACGGACAGGACAGGTTGCCTGACTTTCCGTCACTGCCACCCTTTGCCATCCTTACCCGTAGAAAGCCCTTTCATCATCCCCAAACCCTAATCTTTTCCCTTTCCTTCCCAGCCCCCAAACCCTGCCCTCTGTACCTTTCTCACCACCCGCTTCCCTTCTCCTGTCATCCCCCTACCACCCGGGAAAAAAAGAGATTGCCCCCTCCTTCCACTAGCCCACCCTCCCACCCAAAGAACAACTTCTTCTGCGCAGCTTGTTTTCTAGGCAGCAGCGCTATTGTGATGTCATCGGGGGGCATTGTGACAAGCCGCCAGTGTTCCGTCTCTTCATGTTGTGCACAGTTCAAACGGAAAATACATCAACAGGCAGACTACAGAAAAGCTTACTATCAAAGGTTAGAGGGGGGCTTTCTCAGAGGGCTTTTTACAGTTTTTCTATTCCCAATTAGCCGTTTAAGTGTACTTATTGAAAGTAGTAATTCTTTCATAGGCCGCCCTTTCTTAGTATTTGACGTTCCTTATATTGCGGTATGAGGCTTCGCAGTAGGTTGCAAACATTCATCACCCATGACTGTCCCCAATTGAGCTCAGAAGCTCAATGTCTATCATGACCTCTCTTTTAGAATGTCCAAGAGCAAGCAAACTATTCCTCCAGGAGAGGGCGCCAACAGACTACTAAAGAGATCATCATTACTCAAAGAAAACCCCAAAAACCAATGCATGATAGGAATAAACAGGTAACTTTCTTTGGAGTGGAAGCGGAGAGATCGCACCAGATGCCAATTCTAGATCTTATCACACCTGTGGTCACTGCAGCAGCAGGTGAATCCACTTTGTCCAAAAGGGATCTATTCCATTCAATTGCAAATGATCTAGATAAGACAGAGAACTGCAGCACGGGGACATAGCCGAGTTGGTCAGGTTGAGTGGTGATGAGTTTGCTATTTGGATGAATAAAGAAAGTCAAAAGTGTGAAAGATAAAAAACAAAAGGAGGAAGTGTGAAAAGTGAATGGGCCAAATTGAGGTGCATATGAAGACGTATGCTTTCTTCCAATTCATTAAATCGGGCTAATATGAATCAGGTGAATTGAGTTCTGCTTTTGGAAACTGGGTTAAGAAGGGGTGCACCGTTCCTGGAGGTACTGCAATACCAGGTCAATGCGTGGAGTGGACAGAGCAAGCTCTTTTTCCATCTCCCTGTTCTAAAAATCCATTTAATATATGGTCCCCAGATAGGGGACGTATCAGATATTAAACTGATAAGAACAGATACTACACTTGATCTTAGCCAAAAGGCCGAGAAGCGATAACCAGAATTGGTTTGGGCCTCGAGTGGCACCCTGGCCTATGCCGGACACATCTTAGGGAGAGAGAGCGAGAGGGAGACAAACCCACGCCTACACAAGACATTTTGTCACCCAAGCCAACCCTTGAAAAGGCTGCTTTGCAGAGCAAAAACAAGAAGAATGGTGCGTTTTGCAGCCGCCGCCCACTGCAATGAATCTGAATAACTCCTCCTTTAGGGCGCAAGCAACTCCCCTCCCCCTTGCAGTCTTTCCAATTCACGATACAAAAAGACGGACAGGACAGGTTGCCTGACTTTCCGTCACTGCCACCCTTTGCCATCCTTACCCGTAGAAAGCCCTTTCATCATCCCCAAACCCTAATCTTTTCCCTTTCCTTCCCAGCCCCCAAACCCTGCCCTCTGTACCTTTCTCACCACCCGCTTCCCTTCTCCTGTCATCCCCCTACCACCCGGGAAAAAAAGAGATTGCCCCCTCCTTCCACTAGCCCACCCTCCCACCCAAAGAACAACTTCTTCTGCGCAGCTTGTTTTCTAGGCAGCAGCGCTATTGTGATGTCATCGGGGGGCATTGTGACAAGCCGCCAGTGTTCCGTCTCTTCATGTTGTGCACAGTTCAAACGGAAAATACATCAACAGGCAGACTACAGAAAAGCTTACTATCAAAGGTTAGAGGGGGGCTTTCTCAGAGGGCTTTTTACAGTTTTTCTATTCCCAATTAGCCGTTTAAGTGTACTTATTGAAAGTAGTAATTCTTTCATAGGCCGCCCTTTCTTAGTATTTGACGTTCCTTATATTGCGGTATGAGGCTTCGCAGTAGGTTGCAAACATTCATCACCCATGACTGTCCCCAATTGAGCTCAGAAGCTCAATGTCTATCATGACCTCTCTTTTAGAATGTCCAAGAGCAAGCAAACTATTCCTCCAGGAGAGGGCGCCAACAGACTACTAAAGAGATCATCATTACTCAAAGAAAACCCCAAAAACCAATGCATGATAGGAATAAACAGGTAACTTTCTTTGGAGTGGAAGCGGAGAGATCGCACCAGATGCCAATTCTAGATCTTATCACACCTGTGGTCACTGCAGCAGCAGGTGAATCCACTTTGTCCAAAAGGGATCTATTCCATTCAATTGCAAATGATCTAGATAAGACAGAGAACTGCAGCACGGGGACATAGCCGAGTTGGTCAGGTTGAGTGGTGATGAGTTTGCTATTTGGATGAATAAAGAAAGTCAAAAGTGTGAAAGATAAAAAACAAAAGGAGGAAGTGTGAAAAGTGAATGGGCCAAATTGAGGTGCATATGAAGACGTATGCTTTCTTCCAATTCATTAAATCGGGCTAATATGAATCAGGTGAATTGAGTTCTGCTTTTGGAAACTGGGTTAAGAAGGGGTGCACCGTTCCTGGAGGTACTGCAATACCAGGTCAATGCGTGGAGTGGACAGAGCAAGCTCTTTTTCCATCTCCCTGTTCTAAAAATCCATTTAATATATGGTCCCCAGATAGGGGACGTATCAGATATTAAACTGATAAGAACAGATACTACACTTGATCTTAGCCAAAAGGCCGAGAAGCGATAACCAGAATTGGTTTGGGCCTCGAGTGGCACCCTGGCCTATGCCGGACACATCTTAGGGAGAGAGAGCGAGAGGGAGACAAACCCACGCCTACACAAGACATTTTGTCACCCAAGCCAACCCTTGAAAAGGCTGCTTTGCAGAGCAAAAACAAGAAGAATGGTGCGTTTTGCAGCCGCCGCCCACTGCAATGAATCTGAATAACTCCTCCTTTAGGGCGCAAGCAACTCCCCTCCCCCTTGCAGTCTTTCCAATTCACGATACAAAAAGACGGACAGGACAGGTTGCCTGACTTTCCGTCACTGCCACCCTTTGCCATCCTTACCCGTAGAAAGCCCTTTCATCATCCCCAAACCCTAATCTTTTCCCTTTCCTTCCCAGCCCCCAAACCCTGCCCTCTGTACCTTTCTCACCACCCGCTTCCCTTCTCCTGTCATCCCCCTACCACCCGGGAAAAAAAGAGATTGCCCCCTCCTTCCACTAGCCCACCCTCCCACCCAAAGAACAACTTCTTCTGCGCAGCTTGTTTTCTAGGCAGCAGCGCTATTGTGATGTCATCGGGGGGCATTGTGACAAGCCGCCAGTGTTCCGTCTCTTCATGTTGTGCACAGTTCAAACGGAAAATACATCAACAGGCAGACTACAGAAAAGCTTACTATCAAAGGTTAGAGGGGGGCTTTCTCAGAGGGCTTTTTACAGTTTTTCTATTCCCAATTAGCCGTTTAAGTGTACTTATTGAAAGTAGTAATTCTTTCATAGGCCGCCCTTTCTTAGTATTTGACGTTCCTTATATTGCGGTATGAGGCTTCGCAGTAGGTTGCAAACATTCATCACCCATGACTGTCCCCAATTGAGCTCAGAAGCTCAATGTCTATCATGACCTCTCTTTTAGAATGTCCAAGAGCAAGCAAACTATTCCTCCAGGAGAGGGCGCCAACAGACTACTAAAGAGATCATCATTACTCAAAGAAAACCCCAAAAACCAATGCATGATAGGAATAAACAGGTAACTTTCTTTGGAGTGGAAGCGGAGAGATCGCACCAGATGCCAATTCTAGATCTTATCACACCTGTGGTCACTGCAGCAGCAGGTGAATCCACTTTGTCCAAAAGGGATCTATTCCATTCAATTGCAAATGATCTAGATAAGACAGAGAACTGCAGCACGGGGACATAGCCGAGTTGGTCAGGTTGAGTGGTGATGAGTTTGCTATTTGGATGAATAAAGAAAGTCAAAAGTGTGAAAGATAAAAAACAAAAGGAGGAAGTGTGAAAAGTGAATGGGCCAAATTGAGGTGCATATGAAGACGTATGCTTTCTTCCAATTCATTAAATCGGGCTAATATGAATCAGGTGAATTGAGTTCTGCTTTTGGAAACTGGGTTAAGAAGGGGTGCACCGTTCCTGGAGGTACTGCAATACCAGGTCAATGCGTGGAGTGGACAGAGCAAGCTCTTTTTCCATCTCCCTGTTCTAAAAATCCATTTAATATATGGTCCCCAGATAGGGGACGTATCAGATATTAAACTGATAAGAACAGATACTACACTTGATCTTAGCCAAAAGGCCGAGAAGCGATAACCAGAATTGGTTTGGGCCTCGAGTGGCACCCTGGCCTATGCCGGACACATCTTAGGGAGAGAGAGCGAGAGGGAGACAAACCCACGCCTACACAAGACATTTTGTCACCCAAGCCAACCCTTGAAAAGGCTGCTTTGCAGAGCAAAAACAAGAAGAATGGTGCGTTTTGCAGCCGCCGCCCACTGCAATGAATCTGAATAACTCCTCCTTTAGGGCGCAAGCAACTCCCCTCCCCCTTGCAGTCTTTCCAATTCACGATACAAAAAGACGGACAGGACAGGTTGCCTGACTTTCCGTCACTGCCACCCTTTGCCATCCTTACCCGTAGAAAGCCCTTTCATCATCCCCAAACCCTAATCTTTTCCCTTTCCTTCCCAGCCCCCAAACCCTGCCCTCTGTACCTTTCTCACCACCCGCTTCCCTTCTCCTGTCATCCCCCTACCACCCGGGAAAAAAAGAGATTGCCCCCTCCTTCCACTAGCCCACCCTCCCACCCAAAGAACAACTTCTTCTGCGCAGCTTGTTTTCTAGGCAGCAGCGCTATTGTGATGTCATCGGGGGGCATTGTGACAAGCCGCCAGTGTTCCGTCTCTTCATGTTGTGCACAGTTCAAACGGAAAATACATCAACAGGCAGACTACAGAAAAGCTTACTATCAAAGGTTAGAGGGGGGCTTTCTCAGAGGGCTTTTTACAGTTTTTCTATTCCCAATTAGCCGTTTAAGTGTACTTATTGAAAGTAGTAATTCTTTCATAGGCCGCCCTTTCTTAGTATTTGACGTTCCTTATATTGCGGTATGAGGCTTCGCAGTAGGTTGCAAACATTCATCACCCATGACTGTCCCCAATTGAGCTCAGAAGCTCAATGTCTATCATGACCTCTCTTTTAGAATGTCCAAGAGCAAGCAAACTATTCCTCCAGGAGAGGGCGCCAACAGACTACTAAAGAGATCATCATTACTCAAAGAAAACCCCAAAAACCAATGCATGATAGGAATAAACAGGTAACTTTCTTTGGAGTGGAAGCGGAGAGATCGCACCAGATGCCAATTCTAGATCTTATCACACCTGTGGTCACTGCAGCAGCAGGTGAATCCACTTTGTCCAAAAGGGATCTATTCCATTCAATTGCAAATGATCTAGATAAGACAGAGAACTGCAGCACGGGGACATAGCCGAGTTGGTCAGGTTGAGTGGTGATGAGTTTGCTATTTGGATGAATAAAGAAAGTCAAAAGTGTGAAAGATAAAAAACAAAAGGAGGAAGTGTGAAAAGTGAATGGGCCAAATTGAGGTGCATATGAAGACGTATGCTTTCTTCCAATTCATTAAATCGGGCTAATATGAATCAGGTGAATTGAGTTCTGCTTTTGGAAACTGGGTTAAGAAGGGGTGCACCGTTCCTGGAGGTACTGCAATACCAGGTCAATGCGTGGAGTGGACAGAGCAAGCTCTTTTTCCATCTCCCTGTTCTAAAAATCCATTTAATATATGGTCCCCAGATAGGGGACGTATCAGATATTAAACTGATAAGAACAGATACTACACTTGATCTTAGCCAAAAGGCCGAGAAGCGATAACCAGAATTGGTTTGGGCCTCGAGTGGCACCCTGGCCTATGCCGGACACATCTTAGGGAGAGAGAGCGAGAGGGAGACAAACCCACGCCTACACAAGACATTTTGTCACCCAAGCCAACCCTTGAAAAGGCTGCTTTGCAGAGCAAAAACAAGAAGAATGGTGCGTTTTGCAGCCGCCGCCCACTGCAATGAATCTGAATAACTCCTCCTTTAGGGCGCAAGCAACTCCCCTCCCCCTTGCAGTCTTTCCAATTCACGATACAAAAAGACGGACAGGACAGGTTGCCTGACTTTCCGTCACTGCCACCCTTTGCCATCCTTACCCGTAGAAAGCCCTTTCATCATCCCCAAACCCTAATCTTTTCCCTTTCCTTCCCAGCCCCCAAACCCTGCCCTCTGTACCTTTCTCACCACCCGCTTCCCTTCTCCTGTCATCCCCCTACCACCCGGGAAAAAAAGAGATTGCCCCCTCCTTCCACTAGCCCACCCTCCCACCCAAAGAACAACTTCTTCTGCGCAGCTTGTTTTCTAGGCAGCAGCGCTATTGTGATGTCATCGGGGGGCATTGTGACAAGCCGCCAGTGTTCCGTCTCTTCATGTTGTGCACAGTTCAAACGTAAAATACATCAACAGGCAGACTACAGAAAAGCTTACTATCAAAGGTTAGAGGGGGGCTTTCTCAGAGGGCTTTTTACAGTTTTTCTATTCCCAATTAGCCGTTTAAGTGTACTTATTGAAAGTAGTAATTCTTTCATAGGCCGCCCTTTCTTAGTATTTGACGTTCCTTATATTGCGGTATGAGGCTTCGCAGTAGGTTGCAAACATTCATCACCCATGACTGTCCCCAATTGAGCTCAGAAGCTCAATGTCTATCATGACCTCTCTTTTAGAATGTCCAAGAGCAAGCAAACTATTCCTCCAGGAGAGGGCGCCAACAGACTACTAAAGAGATCATCATTACTCAAAGAAAACCCCAAAAACCAATGCATGATAGGAATAAACAGGTAACTTTCTTTGGAGTGGAAGCGGAGAGATCGCACCAGATGCCAATTCTAGATCTTATCACACCTGTGGTCACTGCAGCAGCAGGTGAATCCACTTTGTCCAAAAGGGATCTATTCCATTCAATTGCAAATGATCTAGATAAGACAGAGAACTGCAGCACGGGGACATAGCCGAGTTGGTCAGGTTGAGTGGTGATGAGTTTGCTATTTGGATGAATAAAGAAAGTCAAAAGTGTGAAAGATAAAAAACAAAAGGAGGAAGTGTGAAAAGTGAATGGGCCAAATTGAGGTGCATATGAAGACGTATGCTTTCTTCCAATTCATTAAATCGGGCTAATATGAATCAGGTGAATTGAGTTCTGCTTTTGGAAACTGGGTTAAGAAGGGGTGCACCGTTCCTGGAGGTACTGCAATACCAGGTCAATGCGTGGAGTGGACAGAGCAAGCTCTTTTTCCATCTCCCTGTTCTAAAAATCCATTTAATATATGGTCCCCAGATAGGGGACGTATCAGATATTAAACTGATAAGAACAGATACTACACTTGATCTTAGCCAAAAGGCCGAGAAGCGATAACCAGAATTGGTTTGGGCCTCGAGTGGCACCCTGGCCTATGCCGGACACATCTTAGGGAGAGAGAGCGAGAGGGAGACAAACCCACGCCTACACAAGACATTTTGTCACCCAAGCCAACCCTTGAAAAGGCTGCTTTGCAGAGCAAAAACAAGAAGAATGGTGCGTTTTGCAGCCGCCGCCCACTGCAATGAATCTGAATAACTCCTCCTTTAGGGCGCAAGCAACTCCCCTCCCCCTTGCAGTCTTTCCAATTCACGATACAAAAAGACGGACAGGACAGGTTGCCTGACTTTCCGTCACTGCCACCCTTTGCCATCCTTACCCGTAGAAAGCCCTTTCATCATCCCCAAACCCTAATCTTTTCCCTTTCCTTCCCAGCCCCCAAACCCTGCCCTCTGTACCTTTCTCACCACCCGCTTCCCTTCTCCTGTCATCCCCCTACCACCCGGGAAAAAAAGAGATTGCCCCCTCCTTCCACTAGCCCACCCTCCCACCCAAAGAACAACTTCTTCTGCGCAGCTTGTTTTCTAGGCAGCAGCGCTATTGTGATGTCATCGGGGGGCATTGTGACAAGCCGCCAGTGTTCCGTCTCTTCATGTTGTGCACAGTTCAAACGGAAAATACATCAACAGGCAGACTACAGAAAAGCTTACTATCAAAGGTTAGAGGGGGGCTTTCTCAGAGGGCTTTTTACAGTTTTTCTATTCCCAATTAGCCGTTTAAGTGTACTTATTGAAAGTAGTAATTCTTTCATAGGCCGCCCTTTCTTAGTATTTGACGTTCCTTATATTGCGGTATGAGGCTTCGCAGTAGGTTGCAAACATTCATCACCCATGACTGTCCCCAATTGAGCTCAGAAGCTCAATGTCTATCATGACCTCTCTTTTAGAATGTCCAAGAGCAAGCAAACTATTCCTCCAGGAGAGGGCGCCAACAGACTACTAAAGAGATCATCATTACTCAAAGAAAACCCCAAAAACCAATGCATGATAGGAATAAACAGGTAACTTTCTTTGGAGTGGAAGCGGAGAGATCGCACCAGATGCCAATTCTAGATCTTATCACACCTGTGGTCACTGCAGCAGCAGGTGAATCCACTTTGTCCAAAAGGGATCTATTCCATTCAATTGCAAATGATCTAGATAAGACAGAGAACTGCAGCACGGGGACATAGCCGAGTTGGTCAGGTTGAGTGGTGATGAGTTTGCTATTTGGATGAATAAAGAAAGTCAAAAGTGTGAAAGATAAAAAACAAAAGGAGGAAGTGTGAAAAGTGAATGGGCCAAATTGAGGTGCATATGAAGACGTATGCTTTCTTCCAATTCATTAAATCGGGCTAATATGAATCAGGTGAATTGAGTTCTGCTTTTGGAAACTGGGTTAAGAAGGGGTGCACCGTTCCTGGAGGTACTGCAATACCAGGTCAATGCGTGGAGTGGACAGAGCAAGCTCTTTTTCCATCTCCCTGTTCTAAAAATCCATTTAATATATGGTCCCCAGATAGGGGACGTATCAGATATTAAACTGATAAGAACAGATACTACACTTGATCTTAGCCAAAAGGCCGAGAAGCGATAACCAGAATTGGTTTGGGCCTCGAGTGGCACCCTGGCCTATGCCGGACACATCTTAGGGAGAGAGAGCGAGAGGGAGACAAACCCACGCCTACACAAGACATTTTGTCACCCAAGCCAACCCTTGAAAAGGCTGCTTTGCAGAGCAAAAACAAGAAGAATGGTGCGTTTTGCAGCCGCCGCCCACTGCAATGAATCTGAATAACTCCTCCTTTAGGGCGCAAGCAACTCCCCTCCCCCTTGCAGTCTTTCCAATTCACGATACAAAAAGACGGACAGGACAGGTTGCCTGACTTTCCGTCACTGCCACCCTTTGCCATCCTTACCCGTAGAAAGCCCTTTCATCATCCCCAAACCCTAATCTTTTCCCTTTCCTTCCCAGCCCCCAAACCCTGCCCTCTGTACCTTTCTCACCACCCGCTTCCCTTCTCCTGTCATCCCCCTACCACCCGGGAAAAAAAGAGATTGCCCCCTCCTTCCACTAGCCCACCCTCCCACCCAAAGAACAACTTCTTCTGCGCAGCTTGTTTTCTAGGCAGCAGCGCTATTGTGATGTCATCGGGGGGCATTGTGACAAGCCGCCAGTGTTCCGTCTCTTCATGTTGTGCACAGTTCAAACGGAAAATACATCAACAGGCAGACTACAGAAAAGCTTACTATCAAAGGTTAGAGGGGGGCTTTCTCAGAGGGCTTTTTACAGTTTTTCTATTCCCAATTAGCCGTTTAAGTGTACTTATTGAAAGTAGTAATTCTTTCATAGGCCGCCCTTTCTTAGTATTTGACGTTCCTTATATTGCGGTATGAGGCTTCGCAGTAGGTTGCAAACATTCATCACCCATGACTGTCCCCAATTGAGCTCAGAAGCTCAATGTCTATCATGACCTCTCTTTTAGAATGTCCAAGAGCAAGCAAACTATTCCTCCAGGAGAGGGCGCCAACAGACTACTAAAGAGATCATCATTACTCAAAGAAAACCCCAAAAACCAATGCATGATAGGAATAAACAGGTAACTTTCTTTGGAGTGGAAGCGGAGAGATCGCACCAGATGCCAATTCTAGATCTTATCACACCTGTGGTCACTGCAGCAGCAGGTGAATCCACTTTGTCCAAAAGGGATCTATTCCATTCAATTGCAAATGATCTAGATAAGACAGAGAACTGCAGCACGGGGACATAGCCGAGTTGGTCAGGTTGAGTGGTGATGAGTTTGCTATTTGGATGAATAAAGAAAGTCAAAAGTGTGAAAGATAAAAAACAAAAGGAGGAAGTGTGAAAAGTGAATGGGCCAAATTGAGGTGCATATGAAGACGTATGCTTTCTTCCAATTCATTAAATCGGGCTAATATGAATCAGGTGAATTGAGTTCTGCTTTTGGAAACTGGGTTAAGAAGGGGTGCACCGTTCCTGGAGGTACTGCAATACCAGGTCAATGCGTGGAGTGGACAGAGCAAGCTCTTTTTCCATCTCCCTGTTCTAAAAATCCATTTAATATATGGTCCCCAGATAGGGGACGTATCAGATATTAAACTGATAAGAACAGATACTACACTTGATCTTAGCCAAAAGGCCGAGAAGCGATAACCAGAATTGGTTTGGGCCTCGAGTGGCACCCTGGCCTATGCCGGACACATCTTAGGGAGAGAGAGCGAGAGGGAGACAAACCCACGCCTACACAAGACATTTTGTCACCCAAGCCAACCCTTGAAAAGGCTGCTTTGCAGAGCAAAAACAAGAAGAATGGTGCGTTTTGCAGCCGCCGCCCACTGCAATGAATCTGAATAACTCCTCCTTTAGGGCGCAAGCAACTCCCCTCCCCCTTGCAGTCTTTCCAATTCACGATACAAAAAGACGGACAGGACAGGTTGCCTGACTTTCCGTCACTGCCACCCTTTGCCATCCTTACCCGTAGAAAGCCCTTTCATCATCCCCAAACCCTAATCTTTTCCCTTTCCTTCCCAGCCCCCAAACCCTGCCCTCTGTACCTTTCTCACCACCCGCTTCCCTTCTCCTGTCATCCCCCTACCACCCGGGAAAAAAAGAGATTGCCCCCTCCTTCCACTAGCCCACCCTCCCACCCAAAGAACAACTTCTTCTGCGCAGCTTGTTTTCTAGGCAGCAGCGCTATTGTGATGTCATCGGGGGGCATTGTGACAAGCCGCCAGTGTTCCGTCTCTTCATGTTGTGCACAGTTCAAACGGAAAATACATCAACAGGCAGACTACAGAAAAGCTTACTATCAAAGGTTAGAGGGGGGCTTTCTCAGAGGGCTTTTTACAGTTTTTCTATTCCCAATTAGCCGTTTAAGTGTACTTATTGAAAGTAGTAATTCTTTCATAGGCCGCCCTTTCTTAGTATTTGACGTTCCTTATATTGCGGTATGAGGCTTCGCAGTAGGTTGCAAACATTCATCACCCATGACTGTCCCCAATTGAGCTCAGAAGCTCAATGTCTATCATGACCTCTCTTTTAGAATGTCCAAGAGCAAGCAAACTATTCCTCCAGGAGAGGGCGCCAACAGACTACTAAAGAGATCATCATTACTCAAAGAAAACCCCAAAAACCAATGCATGATAGGAATAAACAGGTAACTTTCTTTGGAGTGGAAGCGGAGAGATCGCACCAGATGCCAATTCTAGATCTTATCACACCTGTGGTCACTGCAGCAGCAGGTGAATCCACTTTGTCCAAAAGGGATCTATTCCATTCAATTGCAAATGATCTAGATAAGACAGAGAACTGCAGCACGGGGACATAGCCGAGTTGGTCAGGTTGAGTGGTGATGAGTTTGCTATTTGGATGAATAAAGAAAGTCAAAAGTGTGAAAGATAAAAAACAAAAGGAGGAAGTGTGAAAAGTGAATGGGCCAAATTGAGGTGCATATGAAGACGTATGCTTTCTTCCAATTCATTAAATCGGGCTAATATGAATCAGGTGAATTGAGTTCTGCTTTTGGAAACTGGGTTAAGAAGGGGTGCACCGTTCCTGGAGGTACTGCAATACCAGGTCAATGCGTGGAGTGGACAGAGCAAGCTCTTTTTCCATCTCCCTGTTCTAAAAATCCATTTAATATATGGTCCCCAGATAGGGGACGTATCAGATATTAAACTGATAAGAACAGATACTACACTTGATCTTAGCCAAAAGGCCGAGAAGCGATAACCAGAATTGGTTTGGGCCTCGAGTGGCACCCTGGCCTATGCCGGACACATCTTAGGGAGAGAGAGCGAGAGGGAGACAAACCCACGCCTACACAAGACATTTTGTCACCCAAGCCAACCCTTGAAAAGGCTGCTTTGCAGAGCAAAAACAAGAAGAATGGTGCGTTTTGCAGCCGCCGCCCACTGCAATGAATCTGAATAACTCCTCCTTTAGGGCGCAAGCAACTCCCCTCCCCCTTGCAGTCTTTCCAATTCACGATACAAAAAGACGGACAGGACAGGTTGCCTGACTTTCCGTCACTGCCACCCTTTGCCATCCTTACCCGTAGAAAGCCCTTTCATCATCCCCAAACCCTAATCTTTTCCCTTTCCTTCCCAGCCCCCAAACCCTGCCCTCTGTACCTTTCTCACCACCCGCTTCCCTTCTCCTGTCATCCCCCTACCACCCGGGAAAAAAAGAGATTGCCCCCTCCTTCCACTAGCCCACCCTCCCACCCAAAGAACAACTTCTTCTGCGCAGCTTGTTTTCTAGGCAGCAGCGCTATTGTGATGTCATCGGGGGGCATTGTGACAAGCCGCCAGTGTTCCGTCTCTTCATGTTGTG
Source organism: Anomaloglossus baeobatrachus (assembly GCF_048569485.1). NCBI lineage: Eukaryota > Metazoa > Chordata > Amphibia > Anura > Aromobatidae > Anomaloglossus > Anomaloglossus baeobatrachus. The sequence goes on from NW_027443076.1 coordinate 197,992, forward strand.
CACAGTTCAAACGGAAAATACATCAACAGGCAGACTACAGAAAAGCTTACTATCAAAGGTTAGAGGGGGGCTTTCTCAGAGGGCTTTTTACAGTTTTTCTATTCCCAATTAGCCGTTTAAGTGTACTTATTGAAAGTAGTAATTCTTTCATAGGCCGCCCTTTCTTAGTATTTGACGTTCCTTATATTGCGGTATGAGGCTTCGCAGTAGGTTGCAAACATTCATCACCCATGACTGTCCCCAATTGAGCTCAGAAGCTCAATGTCTATCATGACCTCTCTTTTAGAATGTCCAAGAGCAAGCAAACTATTCCTCCAGGAGAGGGCGCCAACAGACTACTAAAGAGATCATCATTACTCAAAGAAAACCCCAAAAACCAATGCATGATAGGAATAAACAGGTAACTTTCTTTGGAGTGGAAGCGGAGAGATCGCACCAGATGCCAATTCTAGATCTTATCACACCTGTGGTCACTGCAGCAGCAGGTGAATCCACTTTGTCCAAAAGGGATCTATTCCATTCAATTGCAAATGATCTAGATAAGACAGAGAACTGCAGCACGGGGACATAGCCGAGTTGGTCAGGTTGAGTGGTGATGAGTTTGCTATTTGGATGAATAAAGAAAGTCAAAAGTGTGAAAGATAAAAAACAAAAGGAGGAAGTGTGAAAAGTGAATGGGCCAAATTGAGGTGCATATGAAGACGTATGCTTTCTTCCAATTCATTAAATCGGGCTAATATGAATCAGGTGAATTGAGTTCTGCTTTTGGAAACTGGGTTAAGAAGGGGTGCACCGTTCCTGGAGGTACTGCAATACCAGGTCAATGCGTGGAGTGGACAGAGCAAGCTCTTTTTCCATCTCCCTGTTCTAAAAATCCATTTAATATATGGTCCCCAGATAGGGGACGTATCAGATATTAAACTGATAAGAACAGATACTACACTTGATCTTAGCCAAAAGGCCGAGAAGCGATAACCAGAATTGGTTTGGGCCTCGAGTGGCACCCTGGCCTATGCCGGACACATCTTAGGGAGAGAGAGCGAGAGGGAGACAAACCCACGCCTACACAAGACATTTTGTCACCCAAGCCAACCCTTGAAAAGGCTGCTTTGCAGAGCAAAAACAAGAAGAATGGTGCGTTTTGCAGCCGCCGCCCACTGCAATGAATCTGAATAACTCCTCCTTTAGGGCGCAAGCAACTCCCCTCCCCCTTGCAGTCTTTCCAATTCACGATACAAAAAGACGGACAGGACAGGTTGCCTGACTTTCCGTCACTGCCACCCTTTGCCATCCTTACCCGTAGAAAGCCCTTTCATCATCCCCAAACCCTAATCTTTTCCCTTTCCTTCCCAGCCCCCAAACCCTGCCCTCTGTACCTTTCTCACCACCCGCTTCCCTTCTCCTGTCATCCCCCTACCACCCGGGAAAAAAAGAGATTGCCCCCTCCTTCCACTAGCCCACCCTCCCACCCAAAGAACAACTTCTTCTGCGCAGCTTGTTTTCTAGGCAGCAGCGCTATTGTGATGTCATCGGGGGGCATTGTGACAAGCCGCCAGTGTTCCGTCTCTTCATGTTGTGCACAGTTCAAACGGAAAATACATCAAAAGGCAGACTACAGAAAAGCTTACTATCAAAGGTTAGAGGGGGGCTTTCTCAGAGGGCTTTTTACAGTTTTTCTATTCCCAATTAGCCGTTTAAGTGTACTTATTGAAAGTAGTAATTCTTTCATAGGCCGCCCTTTCTTAGTATTTGACGTTCCTTATATTGCGGTATGAGGCTTCGCAGTAGGTTGCAAACATTCATCACCCATGACTGTCCCCAATTGAGCTCAGAAGCTCAATGTCTATCATGACCTCTCTTTTAGAATGTCCAAGAGCAAGCAAACTATTCCTCCAGGAGAGGGCGCCAACAGACTACTAAAGAGATCATCATTACTCAAAGAAAACCCCAAAAACCAATGCATGATAGGAATAAACAGGTAACTTTCTTTGGAGTGGAAGCGGAGAGATCGCACCAGATGCCAATTCTAGATCTTATCACACCTGTGGTCACTGCAGCAGCAGGTGAATCCACTTTGTCCAAAAGGGATCTATTCCATTCAATTGCAAATGATCTAGATAAGACAGAGAACTGCAGCACGGGGACATAGCCGAGTTGGTCAGGTTGAGTGGTGATGAGTTTGCTATTTGGATGAATAAAGAAAGTCAAAAGTGTGAAAGATAAAAAACAAAAGGAGGAAGTGTGAAAAGTGAATGGGCCAAATTGAGGTGCATATGAAGACGTATGCTTTCTTCCAATTCATTAAATCGGGCTAATATGAATCAGGTGAATTGAGTTCTGCTTTTGGAAACTGGGTTAAGAAGGGGTGCACCGTTCCTGGAGGTACTGCAATACCAGGTCAATGCGTGGAGTGGACAGAGCAAGCTCTTTTTCCATCTCCCTGTTCTAAAAATCCATTTAATATATGGTCCCCAGATAGGGGACGTATCAGATATTAAACTGATAAGAACAGATACTACACTTGATCTTAGCCAAAAGGCCGAGAAGCGATAACCAGAATTGGTTTGGGCCTCGAGTGGCACCCTGGCCTATGCCGGACACATCTTAGGGAGAGAGAGCGAGAGGGAGACAAACCCACGCCTACACAAGACATTTTGTCACCCAAGCCAACCCTTGAAAAGGCTGCTTTGCAGAGCAAAAACAAGAAGAATGGTGCGTTTTGCAGCCGCCGCCCACTGCAATGAATCTGAATAACTCCTCCTTTAGGGCGCAAGCAACTCCCCTCCCCCTTGCAGTCTTTCCAATTCACGATACAAAAAGACGGACAGGACAGGTTGCCTGACTTTCCGTCACTGCCACCCTTTGCCATCCTTACCCGTAGAAAGCCCTTTCATCATCCCCAAACCCTAATCTTTTCCCTTTCCTTCCCAGCCCCCAAACCCTGCCCTCTGTACCTTTCTCACCACCCGCTTCCCTTCTCCTGTCATCCCCCTACCACCCGGGAAAAAAAGAGATTGCCCCCTCCTTCCACTAGCCCACCCTCCCACCCAAAGAACAACTTCTTCTGCGCAGCTTGTTTTCTAGGCAGCAGCGCTATTGTGATGTCATCGGGGGGCATTGTGACAAGCCGCCAGTGTTCCGTCTCTTCATGTTGTGCACAGTTCAAACGGAAAATACATCAACAGGCAGACTACAGAAAAGCTTACTATCAAAGGTTAGAGGGGGGCTTTCTCAGAGGGCTTTTTACAGTTTTTCTATTCCCAATTAGCCGTTTAAGTGTACTTATTGAAAGTAGTAATTCTTTCATAGGCCGCCCTTTCTTAGTATTTGACGTTCCTTATATTGCGGTATGAGGCTTCGCAGTAGGTTGCAAACATTCATCACCCATGACTGTCCCCAATTGAGCTCAGAAGCTCAATGTCTATCATGACCTCTCTTTTAGAATGTCCAAGAGCAAGCAAACTATTCCTCCAGGAGAGGGCGCCAACAGACTACTAAAGAGATCATCATTACTCAAAGAAAACCCCAAAAACCAATGCATGATAGGAATAAACAGGTAACTTTCTTTGGAGTGGAAGCGGAGAGATCGCACCAGATGCCAATTCTAGATCTTATCACACCTGTGGTCACTGCAGCAGCAGGTGAATCCACTTTGTCCAAAAGGGATCTATTCCATTCAATTGCAAATGATCTAGATAAGACAGAGAACTGCAGCACGGGGACATAGCCGAGTTGGTCAGGTTGAGTGGTGATGAGTTTGCTATTTGGATGAATAAAGAAAGTCAAAAGTGTGAAAGATAAAAAACAAAAGGAGGAAGTGTGAAAAGTGAATGGGCCAAATTGAGGTGCATATGAAGACGTATGCTTTCTTCCAATTCATTAAATCGGGCTAATATGAATCAGGTGAATTGAGTTCTGCTTTTGGAAACTGGGTTAAGAAGGGGTGCACCGTTCCTGGAGGTACTGCAATACCAGGTCAATGCGTGGAGTGGACAGAGCAAGCTCTTTTTCCATCTCCCTGTTCTAAAAATCCATTTAATATATGGTCCCCAGATAGGGGACGTATCAGATATTAAACTGATAAGAACAGATACTACACTTGATCTTAGCCAAAAGGCCGAGAAGCGATAACCAGAATTGGTTTGGGCCTCGAGTGGCACCCTGGCCTATGCCGGACACATCTTAGGGAGAGAGAGCGAGAGGGAGACAAACCCACGCCTACACAAGACATTTTGTCACCCAAGCCAACCCTTGAAAAGGCTGCTTTGCAGAGCAAAAACAAGAAGAATGGTGCGTTTTGCAGCCGCCGCCCACTGCAATGAATCTGAATAACTCCTCCTTTAGGGCGCAAGCAACTCCCCTCCCCCTTGCAGTCTTTCCAATTCACGATACAAAAAGACGGACAGGACAGGTTGCCTGACTTTCCGTCACTGCCACCCTTTGCCATCCTTACCCGTAGAAAGCCCTTTCATCATCCCCAAACCCTAATCTTTTCCCTTTCCTTCCCAGCCCCCAAACCCTGCCCTCTGTACCTTTCTCACCACCCGCTTCCCTTCTCCTGTCATCCCCCTACCACCCGGGAAAAAAAGAGATTGCCCCCTCCTTCCACTAGCCCACCCTCCCACCCAAAGAACAACTTCTTCTGCGCAGCTTGTTTTCTAGGCAGCAGCGCTATTGTGATGTCATCGGGGGGCATTGTGACAAGCCGCCAGTGTTCCGTCTCTTCATGTTGTGCACAGTTCAAACGGAAAATACATCAACAGGCAGACTACAGAAAAGCTTACTATCAAAGGTTAGAGGGGGGCTTTCTCAGAGGGCTTTTTACAGTTTTTCTATTCCCAATTAGCCGTTTAAGTGTACTTATTGAAAGTAGTAATTCTTTCATAGGCCGCCCTTTCTTAGTATTTGACGTTCCTTATATTGCGGTATGAGGCTTCGCAGTAGGTTGCAAACATTCATCACCCATGACTGTCCCCAATTGAGCTCAGAAGCTCAATGTCTATCATGACCTCTCTTTTAGAATGTCCAAGAGCAAGCAAACTATTCCTCCAGGAGAGGGCGCCAACAGACTACTAAAGAGATCATCATTACTCAAAGAAAACCCCAAAAACCAATGCATGATAGGAATAAACAGGTAACTTTCTTTGGAGTGGAAGCGGAGAGATCGCACCAGATGCCAATTCTAGATCTTATCACACCTGTGGTCACTGCAGCAGCAGGTGAATCCACTTTGTCCAAAAGGGATCTATTCCATTCAATTGCAAATGATCTAGATAAGACAGAGAACTGCAGCACGGGGACATAGCCGAGTTGGTCAGGTTGAGTGGTGATGAGTTTGCTATTTGGATGAATAAAGAAAGTCAAAAGTGTGAAAGATAAAAAACAAAAGGAGGAAGTGTGAAAAGTGAATGGGCCAAATTGAGGTGCATATGAAGACGTATGCTTTCTTCCAATTCATTAAATCGGGCTAATATGAATCAGGTGAATTGAGTTCTGCTTTTGGAAACTGGGTTAAGAAGGGGTGCACCGTTCCTGGAGGTACTGCAATACCAGGTCAATGCGTGGAGTGGACAGAGCAAGCTCTTTTTCCATCTCCCTGTTCTAAAAATCCATTTAATATATGGTCCCCAGATAGGGGACGTATCAGATATTAAACTGATAAGAACAGATACTACACTTGATCTTAGCCAAAAGGCCGAGAAGCGATAACCAGAATTGGTTTGGGCCTCGAGTGGCACCCTGGCCTATGCCGGACACATCTTAGGGAGAGAGAGCGAGAGGGAGACAAACCCACGCCTACACAAGACATTTTGTCACCCAAGCCAACCCTTGAAAAGGCTGCTTTGCAGAGCAAAAACAAGAAGAATGGTGCGTTTTGCAGCCGCCGCCCACTGCAATGAATCTGAATAACTCCTCCTTTAGGGCGCAAGCAACTCCCCTCCCCCTTGCAGTCTTTCCAATTCACGATACAAAAAGACGGACAGGACAGGTTGCCTGACTTTCCGTCACTGCCACCCTTTGCCATCCTTACCCGTAGAAAGCCCTTTCATCATCCCCAAACCCTAATCTTTTCCCTTTCCTTCCCAGCCCCCAAACCCTGCCCTCTGTACCTTTCTCACCACCCGCTTCCCTTCTCCTGTCATCCCCCTACCACCCGGGAAAAAAAGAGATTGCCCCCTCCTTCCACTAGCCCACCCTCCCACCCAAAGAACAACTTCTTCTGCGCAGCTTGTTTTCTAGGCAGCAGCGCTATTGTGATGTCATCGGGGGGCATTGTGACAAGCCGCCAGTGTTCCGTCTCTTCATGTTGTGCACAGTTCAAACGGAAAATACATCAACAGGCAGACTACAGAAAAGCTTACTATCAAAGGTTAGAGGGGGGCTTTCTCAGAGGGCTTTTTACAGTTTTTCTATTCCCAATTAGCCGTTTAAGTGTACTTATTGAAAGTAGTAATTCTTTCATAGGCCGCCCTTTCTTAGTATTTGACGTTCCTTATATTGCGGTATGAGGCTTCGCAGTAGGTTGCAAACATTCATCACCCATGACTGTCCCCAATTGAGCTCAGAAGCTCAATGTCTATCATGACCTCTCTTTTAGAATGTCCAAGAGCAAGCAAACTATTCCTCCAGGAGAGGGCGCCAACAGACTACTAAAGAGATCATCATTACTCAAAGAAAACCCCAAAAACCAATGCATGATAGGAATAAACAGGTAACTTTCTTTGGAGTGGAAGCGGAGAGATCGCACCAGATGCCAATTCTAGATCTTATCACACCTGTGGTCACTGCAGCAGCAGGTGAATCCACTTTGTCCAAAAGGGATCTATTCCATTCAATTGCAAATGATCTAGATAAGACAGAGAACTGCAGCACGGGGACATAGCCGAGTTGGTCAGGTTGAGTGGTGATGAGTTTGCTATTTGGATGAATAAAGAAAGTCAAAAGTGTGAAAGATAAAAAACAAAAGGAGGAAGTGTGAAAAGTGAATGGGCCAAATTGAGGTGCATATGAAGACGTATGCTTTCTTCCAATTCATTAAATCGGGCTAATATGAATCAGGTGAATTGAGTTCTGCTTTTGGAAACTGGGTTAAGAAGGGGTGCACCGTTCCTGGAGGTACTGCAATACCAGGTCAATGCGTGGAGTGGACAGAGCAAGCTCTTTTTCCATCTCCCTGTTCTAAAAATCCATTTAATATATGGTCCCCAGATAGGGGACGTATCAGATATTAAACTGATAAGAACAGATACTACACTTGATCTTAGCCAAAAGGCCGAGAAGCGATAACCAGAATTGGTTTGGGCCTCGAGTGGCACCCTGGCCTATGCCGGACACATCTTAGGGAGAGAGAGCGAGAGGGAGACAAACCCACGCCTACACAAGACATTTTGTCACCCAAGCCAACCCTTGAAAAGGCTGCTTTGCAGAGCAAAAACAAGAAGAATGGTGCGTTTTGCAGCCGCCGCCCACTGCAATGAATCTGAATAACTCCTCCTTTAGGGCGCAAGCAACTCCCCTCCCCCTTGCAGTCTTTCCAATTCACGATACAAAAAGACGGACAGGACAGGTTGCCTGACTTTCCGTCACTGCCACCCTTTGCCATCCTTACCCGTAGAAAGCCCTTTCATCATCCCCAAACCCTAATCTTTTCCCTTTCCTTCCCAGCCCCCAAACCCTGCCCTCTGTACCTTTCTCACCACCCGCTTCCCTTCTCCTGTCATCCCCCTACCACCCGGGAAAAAAAGAGATTGCCCCCTCCTTCCACTAGCCCACCCTCCCACCCAAAGAACAACTTCTTCTGCGCAGCTTGTTTTCTAGGCAGCAGCGCTATTGTGATGTCATCGGGGGGCATTGTGACAAGCCGCCAGTGTTCCGTCTCTTCATGTTGTGCACAGTTCAAACGGAAAATACATCAACAGGCAGACTACAGAAAAGCTTACTATCAAAGGTTAGAGGGGGGCTTTCTCAGAGGGCTTTTTACAGTTTTTCTATTCCCAATTAGCCGTTTAAGTGTACTTATTGAAAGTAGTAATTCTTTCATAGGCCGCCCTTTCTTAGTATTTGACGTTCCTTATATTGCGGTATGAGGCTTCGCAGTAGGTTGCAAACATTCATCACCCATGACTGTCCCCAATTGAGCTCAGAAGCTCAATGTCTATCATGACCTCTCTTTTAGAATGTCCAAGAGCAAGCAAACTATTCCTCCAGGAGAGGGCGCCAACAGACTACTAAAGAGATCATCATTACTCAAAGAAAACCCCAAAAACCAATGCATGATAGGAATAAACAGGTAACTTTCTTTGGAGTGGAAGCGGAGAGATCGCACCAGATGCCAATTCTAGATCTTATCACACCTGTGGTCACTGCAGCAGCAGGTGAATCCACTTTGTCCAAAAGGGATCTATTCCATTCAATTGCAAATGATCTAGATAAGACAGAGAACTGCAGCACGGGGACATAGCCGAGTTGGTCAGGTTGAGTGGTGATGAGTTTGCTATTTGGATGAATAAAGAAAGTCAAAAGTGTGAAAGATAAAAAACAAAAGGAGGAAGTGTGAAAAGTGAATGGGCCAAATTGAGGTGCATATGAAGACGTATGCTTTCTTCCAATTCATTAAATCGGGCTAATATGAATCAGGTGAATTGAGTTCTGCTTTTGGAAACTGGGTTAAGAAGGGGTGCACCGTTCCTGGAGGTACTGCAATACCAGGTCAATGCGTGGAGTGGACAGAGCAAGCTCTTTTTCCATCTCCCTGTTCTAAAAATCCATTTAATATATGGTCCCCAGATAGGGGACGTATCAGATATTAAACTGATAAGAACAGATACTACACTTGATCTTAGCCAAAAGGCCGAGAAGCGATAACCAGAATTGGTTTGGGCCTCGAGTGGCACCCTGGCCTATGCCGGACACATCTTAGGGAGAGAGAGCGAGAGGGAGACAAACCCACGCCTACACAAGACATTTTGTCACCCAAGCCAACCCTTGAAAAGGCTGCTTTGCAGAGCAAAAACAAGAAGAATGGTGCGTTTTGCAGCCGCCGCCCACTGCAATGAATCTGAATAACTCCTCCTTTAGGGCGCAAGCAACTCCCCTCCCCCTTGCAGTCTTTCCAATTCACGATACAAAAAGACGGACAGGACAGGTTGCCTGACTTTCCGTCACTGCCACCCTTTGCCATCCTTACCCGTAGAAAGCCCTTTCATCATCCCCAAACCCTAATCTTTTCCTTTTCCTTCCCAGCCCCCAAACCCTGCCCTCTGTACCTTTCTCACCACCCGCTTCCCTTCTCCTGTCATCCCCCTACCACCCGGGAAAAAAAGAGATTGCCCCCTCCTTCCACTAGCCCACCCTCCCACCCAAAGAACAACTTCTTCTGCGCAGCTTGTTTTCTAGGCAGCAGCGCTATTGTGATGTCATCGGGGGGCATTGTGACAAGCCGCCAGTGTTCCGTCTCTTCATGTTGTGCACAGTTCAAACGGAAAATACATCAACAGGCAGACTACAGAAAAGCTTACTATCAAAGGTTAGAGGGGGGCTTTCTCAGAGGGCTTTTTACAGTTTTTCTATTCCCAATTAGCCGTTTAAGTGTACTTATTGAAAGTAGTAATTCTTTCATAGGCCGCCCTTTCTTAGTATTTGACGTTCCTTATATTGCGGTATGAGGCTTCGCAGTAGGTTGCAAACATTCATCACCCATGACTGTCCCCAATTGAGCTCAGAAGCTCAATGTCTATCATGACCTCTCTTTTAGAATGTCCAAGAGCAAGCAAACTATTCCTCCAGGAGAGGGCGCCAACAGACTACTAAAGAGATCATCATTACTCAAAGAAAACCCCAAAAACCAATGCATGATAGGAATAAACAGGTAACTTTCTTTGGAGTGGAAGCGGAGAGATCGCACCAGATGCCAATTCTAGATCTTATCACACCTGTGGTCACTGCAGCAGCAGGTGAATCCACTTTGTCCAAAAGGGATCTATTCCATTCAATTGCAAATGATCTAGATAAGACAGAGAACTGCAGCACGGGGACATAGCCGAGTTGGTCAGGTTGAGTGGTGATGAGTTTGCTATTTGGATGAATAAAGAAAGTCAAAAGTGTGAAAGATAAAAAACAAAAGGAGGAAGTGTGAAAAGTGAATGGGCCAAATTGAGGTGCATATGAAGACGTATGCTTTCTTCCAATTCATTAAATCGGGCTAATATGAATCAGGTGAATTGAGTTCTGCTTTTGGAAACTGGGTTAAGAAGGGGTGCACCGTTCCTGGAGGTACTGCAATACCAGGTCAATGCGTGGAGTGGACAGAGCAAGCTCTTTTTCCATCTCCCTGTTCTAAAAATCCATTTAATATATGGTCCCCAGATAGGGGACGTATCAGATATTAAACTGATAAGAACAGATACTACACTTGATCTTAGCCAAAAGGCCGAGAAGCGATAACCAGAATTGGTTTGGGCCTCGAGTGGCACCCTGGCCTATGCCGGACACATCTTAGGGAGAGAGAGCAAGAGGGAGACAAACCCACGCCTACACAAGACATTTTGTCACCCAAGCCAACCCTTGAAAAGGCTGCTTTGCAGAGCAAAAACAAGAAGAATGGTGCGTTTTGCAGCCGCCGCCCACTGCAATGAATCTGAATAACTCCTCCTTTAGGGCGCAAGCAACTCCCCTCCCCCTTGCAGTCTTTCCAATTCACGATACAAAAAGACGGACAGGACAGGTTGCCTGACTTTCCGTCACTGCCACCCTTTGCCATCCTTACCCGTAGAAAGCCCTTTCATCATCCCCAAACCCTAATCTTTTCCCTTTCCTTCCCAGCCCCCAAACCCTGCCCTCTGTACCTTTCTCACCACCCGCTTCCCTTCTCCTGTCATCCCCCTACCACCCGGGAAAAAAAGAGATTGCCCCCTCCTTCCACTAGCCCACCCTCCCACCCAAAGAACAACTTCTTCTGCGCAGCTTGTTTTCTAGGCAGCAGCGCTATTGTGATGTCATCGGGGGGCATTGTGACAAGCCGCCAGTGTTCCGTCTCTTCATGTTGTGCACAGTTCAAACGGAAAATACATCAACAGGCAGACTACAGAAAAGCTTACTATCAAAGGTTAGAGGGGGGCTTTCTCAGAGGGCTTTTTACAGTTTTTCTATTCCCAATTAGCCGTTTAAGTGTACTTATTGAAAGTAGTAATTCTTTCATAGGCCGCCCTTTCTTAGTATTTGACGTTCCTTATATTGCGGTATGAGGCTTCGCAGTAGGTTGCAAACATTCATCACCCATGACTGTCCCCAATTGAGCTCAGAAGCTCAATGTCTATCATGACCTCTCTTTTAGAATGTCCAAGAGCAAGCAAACTATTCCTCCAGGAGAGGGCGCCAACAGACTACTAAAGAGATCATCATTACTCAAAGAAAACCCCAAAAACCAATGCATGATAGGAATAAACAGGTAACTTTCTTTGGAGTGGAAGCGGAGAGATCGCACCAGATGCCAATTCTAGATCTTATCACACCTGTGGTCACTGCAGCAGCAGGTGAATCCACTTTGTCCAAAAGGGATCTATTCCATTCAATTGCAAATGATCTAGATAAGACAGAGAACTGCAGCACGGGGACATAGCCGAGTTGGTCAGGTTGAGTGGTGATGAGTTTGCTATTTGGATGAATAAAGAAAGTCAAAAGTGTGAAAGATAAAAAACAAAAGGAGGAAGTGTGAAAAGTGAATGGGCCAAATTGAGGTGCATATGAAGACGTATGCTTTCTTCCAATTCATTAAATCGGGCTAATATGAATCAGGTGAATTGAGTTCTGCTTTTGGAAACTGGGTTAAGAAGGGGTGCACCGTTCCTGGAGGTACTGCAATACCAGGTCAATGCGTGGAGTGGACAGAGCAAGCTCTTTTTCCATCTCCCTGTTCTAAAAATCCATTTAATATATGGTCCCCAGATAGGGGACGTATCAGATATTAAACTGATAAGAACAGATACTACACTTGATCTTAGCCAAAAGGCCGAGAAGCGATAACCAGAATTGGTTTGGGCCTCGAGTGGCACCCTGGCCTATGCCGGACACATCTTAGGGAGAGAGAGCGAGAGGGAGACAAACCCACGCCTACACAAGACATTTTGTCACCCAAGCCAACCCTTGAAAAGGCTGCTTTGCAGAGCAAAAACAAGAAGAATGGTGCGTTTTGCAGCCGCCGCCCACTGCAATGAATCTGAATAACTCCTCCTTTAGGGCGCAAGCAACTCCCCTCCCCCTTGCAGTCTTTCCAATTCACGATACAAAAAGACGGACAGGACAGGTTGCCTGACTTTCCGTCACTGCCACCCTTTGCCATCCTTACCCGTAGAAAGCCCTTTCATCATCCCCAAACCCTAATCTTTTCCCTTTCCTTCCCAGCCCCCAAACCCTGCCCTCTGTACCTTTCTCACCACCCGCTTCCCTTCTCCTGTCATCCCCCTACCACCCGGGAAAAAAAGAGATTGCCCCCTCCTTCCACTAGCCCACCCTCCCACCCAAAGAACAACTTCTTCTGCGCAGCTTGTTTTCTAGGCAGCAGCGCTATTGTGATGTCATCGGGGGGCATTGTGACAAGCCGCCAGTGTTCCGTCTCTTCATGTTGTGCACAGTTCAAACGGAAAATACATCAACAGGCAGACTACAGAAAAGCTTACTATCAAAGGTTAGAGGGGGGCTTTCTCAGAGGGCTTTTTACAGTTTTTCTATTCCCAATTAGCCGTTTAAGTGTACTTATTGAAAGTAGTAATTCTTTCATAGGCCGCCCTTTCTTAGTATTTGACGTTCCTTATATTGCGGTATGAGGCTTCGCAGTAGGTTGCAAACATTCATCACCCATGACTGTCCCCAATTGAGCTCAGAAGCTCAATGTCTATCATGACCTCTCTTTTAGAATGTCCAAGAGCAAGCAAACTATTCCTCCAGGAGAGGGCGCCAACAGACTACTAAAGAGATCATCATTACTCAAAGAAAACCCCAAAAACCAATGCATGATAGGAATAAACAGGTAACTTTCTTTGGAGTGGAAGCGGAGAGATCGCACCAGATGCCAATTCTAGATCTTATCACACCTGTGGTCACTGCAGCAGCAGGTGAATCCACTTTGTCCAAAAGGGATCTATTCCATTCAATTGCAAATGATCTAGATGAGACAGAGAACTGCAGCACGGGGACATAGCCGAGTTGGTCAGGTTGAGTGGTGATGAGTTTGCTATTTGGATGAATAAAGAAAGTCAAAAGTGTGAAAGATAAAAAACAAAAGGAGGAAGTGTGAAAAGTGAATGGGCCAAATTGAGGTGCATATGAAGACGTATGCTTTCTTCCAATTCATTAAATCGGGCTAATATGAATCAGGTGAATTGAGTTCTGCTTTTGGAAACTGGGTTAAGAAGGGGTGCACCGTTCCTGGAGGTACTGCAATACCAGGTCAATGCGTGGAGTGGACAGAGCAAGCTCTTTTTCCATCTCCCTGTTCTAAAAATCCATTTAATATATGGTCCCCAGATAGGGGACGTATCAGATATTAAACTGATAAGAACAGATTTTGATTTAATGAAGCTTTCCAAAGCACCGCAAAAAATGCATGACCGAAGTCACACCAAAAACAGTGCAAAGGCTAGGATTCGTGTGGACCCCTCCGTGAGGAGAGGGTCCCCAAAAATCAACCCCGTCCCTCCGAGCCAGAAGGCCACAGCAAGGGTCAGGGATCTTCGGTGCTCCCCCAAGCCGAAGCCTGGTTGAGCCTTGTCGTTGCTCCCAGCGTCCACCCAGGCATCTTACCCAAGTGGAGTAGAGAGCTACTAGTTGTTGGTTTCGCAGCCGAAACTGCCCGGACCGTCAACCGGTGTTGGTTTCTCAGCCCAAGGCTAACCGGACCTCCAACCGGGTGTTGGTTTCTCAGCCGAAGCTGACCCGGACCTCCAACCGGGTGTTGGTTTCTCAGCCGAAGCTGACCCAGACCTCCAACCGGGTGTTGGTTTCTCAGCCGAAGCTGACCCGGACCTCCAACCGGGTGTTGGTTTCTCAGCCCAAAGCTGAACGGACCTCCGACCATGATTATAAAAATTTCCCTTCCTAGCCAGAAGGCCGGGATAGAGCAATATGCTCAGAAAGTATGAAAGGGCAAGGTACGGTGTGCTACAGAGCCCAAGGCTCGCCGGGGTCCCAAGCCAGCAAGCTCAGACTCACTCCAGGGTCGTCAGTCCTGGGGCACATTGCACCATAGCCCCCACACTTACTCAGTCTAATAGCCTCGATCCTGGTAGGGCCATGTTTTCCTCTAGATGAATATACTATACATCAAGAGTACTAGCAAGCGCAACCTTCCAGTGTGCATTGCATCTGCCGAGCCTCACAGATACTACACTTGATTTTAGCCAAAAGGCCGAGAAGCGATAACCAGAATTGGTTTGGGCCTCGAGTGGCACCCTGGCCTATGCCGGACACATCTTAGGGAGAGAGAGCGAGAGGGAGACAAACCCACGCCTACACAAGACATTTTGTCACCCAAGCCAACCCTTGAAAAGGCTGCTTTGCAGAGCAAAAACAAGAAGAATGGTGCGTTTTGCAGCCGCCGCCCACTGCAATGAATCTGAATAACTCCTCCTTTAGGGCGCAAGCAACTCCCCTCCCCCTTGCAGTCTTTCCAATTCACGATACAAAAAGACGGACAGGACAGGTTGCCTGACTTTCCGTCACTGCCACCCTTTGCCATCCTTACCCGTAGAAAGCCCTTTCATCATCCCCAAACCCTAATCTTTTCCCTTTCCTTCCCAGCCCCCAAACCCTGCCCTCTGTACCTTTCTCACCACCCGCTTCCCTTCTCCTGTCATCCCCCTACCACCCGGGAAAAAAAGAGATTGCCCCCTCCTTCCACTAGCCCACCCTCCCACCCAAAGAACAACTTCTTCTGCGCAGCTTGTTTTCTAGGCAGCAGCGCTATTGTGATGTCATCGGGGGGCATTGTGACAAGCCGCCAGTGTTCCGTCTCTTCATGTTGTGCACAGTTCAAACGGAAAATACATCAACAGGCAGACTACAGAAAAGCTTACTATCAAAGGTTAGAGGGGGGCTTTCTCAGAGGGCTTTTTACAGTTTTTCTATTCCCAATTAGCCGTTTAAGTGTACTTATTGAAAGTAGTAATTCTTTCATAGGCCGCCCTTTCTTAGTATTTGACGTTCCTTATATTGCGGTATGAGGCTTCGCAGTAGGTTGCAAACATTCATCACCCATGACTGTCCCCAATTGAGCTCAGAAGCTCAATGTCTATCATGACCTCTCTTTTAGAATGTCCAAGAGCAAGCAAACTATTCCTCCAGGAGAGGGCGCCAACAGACTACTAAAGAGATCATCATTACTCAAAGAAAACCCCAAAAACCAATGCATGATAGGAATAAACAGGTAACTTTCTTTGGAGTGGAAGCGGAGAGATCGCACCAGATGCCAATTCTAGATCTTATCACACCTGTGGTCACTGCAGCAGCAGGTGAATCCACTTTGTCCAAAAGGGATCTATTCCATTCAATTGCAAATGATCTAGATAAGACAGAGAACTGCAGCACGGGGACATAGCCGAGTTGGTCAGGTTGAGTGGTGATGAGTTTGCTATTTGGATGAATAAAGAAAGTCAAAAGTGTGAAAGATAAAAAACAAAAGGAGGAAGTGTGAAAAGTGAATGGGCCAAATTGAGGTGCATATGAAGACGTATGCTTTCTTCCAATTCATTAAATCGGGCTAATATGAATCAGGTGAATTGAGTTCTGCTTTTGGAAACTGGGTTAAGAAGGGGTGCACCGTTCCTGGAGGTACTGCAATACCAGGTCAATGCGTGGAGTGGACAGAGCAAGCTCTTTTTCCATCTCCCTGTTCTAAAAATCCATTTAATATATGGTCCCCAGATAGGGGACGTATCAGATATTAAACTGATAAGAACAGATACTACACTTGATCTTAGCCAAAAGGCCGAGAAGCGATAACCAGAATTGGTTTGGGCCTCGAGTGGCACCCTGGCCTATGCCGGACACATCTTAGGGAGAGAGAGCGAGAGGGAGACAAACCCACGCCTACACAAGACATTTTGTCACCCAAGCCAACCCTTGAAAAGGCTGCTTTGCAGAGCAAAAACAAGAAGAATGGTGCGTTTTGCAGCCGCCGCCCACTGCAATGAATCTGAATAACTCCTCCTTTAGGGCGCAAGCAACTCCCCTCCCCCTTGCAGTCTTTCCAATTCACGATACAAAAAGACGGACAGGACAGGTTGCCTGACTTTCCGTCACTGCCACCCTTTGCCATCCTTACCCGTAGAAAGCCCTTTCATCATCCCCAAACCCTAATCTTTTCCCTTTCCTTCCCAGCCCCCAAACCCTGCCCTCTGTACCTTTCTCACCACCCGCTTCCCTTCTCCTGTCATCCCCCTACCACCCGGGAAAAAAAGAGATTGCCCCCTCCTTCCACTAGCCCACCCTCCCACCCAAAGAACAACTTCTTCTGCGCAGCTTGTTTTCTAGGCAGCAGCGCTATTGTGATGTCATCGGGGGGCATTGTGACAAGCCGCCAGTGTTCCGTCTCTTCATGTTGTGCACAGTTCAAACGGAAAATACATCAACAGGCAGACTACAGAAAAGCTTACTATCAAAGGTTAGAGGGGGGCTTTCTCAGAGGGCTTTTTACAGTTTTTCTATTCCCAATTAGCCGTTTAAGTGTACTTATTGAAAGTAGTAATTCTTTCATAGGCCGCCCTTTCTTAGTATTTGACGTTCCTTATATTGCGGTATGAGGCTTCGCAGTAGGTTGCAAACATTCATCACCCATGACTGTCCCCAATTGAGCTCAGAAGCTCAATGTCTATCATGACCTCTCTTTTAGAATGTCCAAGAGCAAGCAAACTATTCCTCCAGGAGAGGGCGCCAACAGACTACTAAAGAGATCATCATTACTCAAAGAAAACCCCAAAAACCAATGCATGATAGGAATAAACAGGTAACTTTCTTTGGAGTGGAAGCGGAGAGATCGCACCAGATGCCAATTCTAGATCTTATCACACCTGTGGTCACTGCAGCAGCAGGTGAATCCACTTTGTCCAAAAGGGATCTATTCCATTCAATTGCAAATGATCTAGATAAGACAGAGAACTGCAGCACGGGGACATAGCCGAGTTGGTCAGGTTGAGTGGTGATGAGTTTGCTATTTGGATGAATAAAGAAAGTCAAAAGTGTGAAAGATAAAAAACAAAAGGAGGAAGTGTGAAAAGTGAATGGGCCAAATTGAGGTGCATATGAAGACGTATGCTTTCTTCCAATTCATTAAATCGGGCTAATATGAATCAGGTGAATTGAGTTCTGCTTTTGGAAACTGGGTTAAGAAGGGGTGCACCGTTCCTGGAGGTACTGCAATACCAGGTCAATGCGTGGAGTGGACAGAGCAAGCTCTTTTTCCATCTCCCTGTTCTAAAAATCCATTTAATATATGGTCCCCAGATAGGGGACGTATCAGATATTAAACTGATAAGAACAGATACTACACTTGATCTTAGCCAAAAGGCCGAGAAGCGATAACCAGAATTGGTTTGGGCCTCGAGTGGCACCCTGGCCTATGCCGGACACATCTTAGGGAGAGAGAGCGAGAGGGAGACAAACCCACGCCTACACAAGACATTTTGTCACCCAAGCCAACCCTTGAAAAGGCTGCTTTGCAGAGCAAAAACAAGAAGAATGGTGCGTTTTGCAGCCGCCGCCCACTGCAATGAATCTGAATAACTCCTCCTTTAGGGCGCAAGCAACTCCCCTCCCCCTTGCAGTCTTTCCAATTCACGATACAAAAAGACGGACAGGACAGGTTGCCTGACTTTCCGTCACTGCCACCCTTTGCCATCCTTACCCGTAGAAAGCCCTTTCATCATCCCCAAACCCTAATCTTTTCCCTTTCCTTCCCAGCCCCCAAACCCTGCCCTCTGTACCTTTCTCACCACCCGCTTCCCTTCTCCTGTCATCCCCCTACCACCCGGGAAAAAAAGAGATTGCCCCCTCCTTCCACTAGCCCACCCTCCCACCCAAAGAACAACTTCTTCTGCGCAGCTTGTTTTCTAGGCAGCAGCGCTATTGTGATGTCATCGGGGGGCATTGTGACAAGCCGCCAGTGTTCCGTCTCTTCATGTTGTGCACAGTTCAAACGGAAAATACATCAACAGGCAGACTACAGAAAAGCTTACTATCAAAGGTTAGAGGGGGGCTTTCTCAGAGGGCTTTTTACAGTTTTTCTATTCCCAATTAGCCGTTTAAGTGTACTTATTGAAAGTAGTAATTCTTTCATAGGCCGCCCTTTCTTAGTATTTGACGTTCCTTATATTGCGGTATGAGGCTTCGCAGTAGGTTGCAAACATTCATCACCCATGACTGTCCCCAATTGAGCTCAGAAGCTCAATGTCTATCATGACCTCTCTTTTAGAATGTCCAAGAGCAAGCAAACTATTCCTCCAGGAGAGGGCGCCAACAGACTACTAAAGAGATCATCATTACTCAAAGAAAACCCCAAAAACCAATGCATGATAGGAATAAACAGGTAACTTTCTTTGGAGTGGAAGCGGAGAGATCGCACCAGATGCCAATTCTAGATCTTATCACACCTGTGGTCACTACAGCAGCAGGTGAATCCACTTTGTCCAAAAGGGATCTATTCCATTCAATTGCAAATGATCTAGATAAGACAGAGAACTGCAGCACGGGGACATAGCCGAGTTGGTCAGGTTGAGTGGTGATGAGTTTGCTATTTGGATGAATAAAGAAAGTCAAAAGTGTGAAAGATAAAAAACAAAAGGAGGAAGTGTGAAAAGTGAATGGGCCAAATTGAGGTGCATATGAAGACGTATGCTTTCTTCCAATTCATTAAATCGGGCTAATATGAATCAGGTGAATTGAGTTCTGCTTTTGGAAACTGGGTTAAGAAGGGGTGCACCGTTCCTGGAGGTACTGCAATACCAGGTCAATGCGTGGAGTGGACAGAGCAAGCTCTTTTTCCATCTCCCTGTTCTAAAAATCCATTTAATATATGGTCCCCAGATAGGGGACGTATCAGATATTAAACTGATAAGAACAGATACTACACTTGATCTTAGCCAAAAGGCCGAGAAGCGATAACCAGAATTGGTTTGGGCCTCGAGTGGCACCCTGGCCTATGCCGGACACATCTTAGGGAGAGAGAGCGAGAGGGAGACAAACCCACGCCTACACAAGACATTTTGTCACCCAAGCCAACCCTTGAAAAGGCTGCTTTGCAGAGCAAAAACAAGAAGAATGGTGCGTTTTGCAGCCGCCGCCCACTGCAATGAATCTGAATAACTCCTCCTTTAGGGCGCAAGCAACTCCCCTCCCCCTTGCAGTCTTTCCAATTCACGATACAAAAAGACGGACAGGACAGGTTGCCTGACTTTCCGTCACTGCCACCCTTTGCCATCCTTACCCGTAGAAAGCCCTTTCATCATCCCCAAACCCTAATCTTTTCCCTTTCCTTCCCAGCCCCCAAACCCTGCCCTCTGTACCTTTCTCACCACCCGCTTCCCTTCTCCTGTCATCCCCCTACCACCCGGGAAAAAAAGAGATTGCCCCCTCCTTCCACTAGCCCACCCTCCCACCCAAAGAACAACTTCTTCTGCGCAGCTTGTTTTCTAGGCAGCAGCGCTATTGTGATGTCATCGGGGGGCATTGTGACAAGCCGCCAGTGTTCCGTCTCTTCATGTTGTGCACAGTTCAAACGGAAAATACATCAACAGGCAGACTACAGAAAAGCTTACTATCAAAGGTTAGAGGGGGGCTTTCTCAGAGGGCTTTTTACAGTTTTTCTATTCCCAATTAGCCGTTTAAGTGTACTTATTGAAAGTAGTAATTCTTTCATAGGCCGCCCTTTCTTAGTATTTGACGTTCCTTATATTGCGGTATGAGGCTTCGCAGTAGGTTGCAAACATTCATCACCCATGACTGTCCCCAATTGAGCTCAGAAGCTCAATGTCTATCATGACCTCTCTTTTAGAATGTCCAAGAGCAAGCAAACTATTCCTCCAGGAGAGGGCGCCAACAGACTACTAAAGAGATCATCATTACTCAAAGAAAACCCCAAAAACCAATGCATGATAGGAATAAACAGGTAACTTTCTTTGGAGTGGAAGCGGAGAGATCGCACCAGATGCCAATTCTAGATCTTATCACACCTGTGGTCACTGCAGCAGCAGGTGAATCCACTTTGTCCAAAAGGGATCTATTCCATTCAATTGCAAATGATCTAGATAAGACAGAGAACTGCAGCACGGGGACATAGCCGAGTTGGTCAGGTTGAGTGGTGATGAGTTTGCTATTTGGATGAATAAAGAAAGTCAAAAGTGTGAAAGATAAAAAACAAAAGGAGGAAGTGTGAAAAGTGAATGGGCCAAATTGAGGTGCATATGAAGACGTATGCTTTCTTCCAATTCATTAAATCGGGCTAATATGAATCAGGTGAATTGAGTTCTGCTTTTGGAAACTGGGTTAAGAAGGGGTGCACCGTTCCTGGAGGTACTGCAATACCAGGTCAATGCGTGGAGTGGACAGAGCAAGCTCTTTTTCCATCTCCCTGTTCTAAAAATCCATTTAATATATGGTCCCCAGATAGGGGACGTATCAGATATTAAACTGATAAGAACAGATACTACACTTGATCTTAGCCAAAAGGCCGAGAAGCGATAACCAGAATTGGTTTGGGCCTCGAGTGGCACCCTGGCCTATGCCGGACACATCTTAGGGAGAGAGAGCGAGAGGGAGACAAACCCACGCCTACACAAGACATTTTGTCACCCAAGCCAACCCTTGAAAAGGCTGCTTTGCAGAGCAAAAACAAGAAGAATGGTGCGTTTTGCAGCCGCCGCCCACTGCAATGAATCTGAATAACTCCTCCTTTAGGGCGCAAGCAACTCCCCTCCCCCTTGCAGTCTTTCCAATTCACGATACAAAAAGACGGACAGGACAGGTTGCCTGACTTTCCGTCACTGCCACCCTTTGCCATCCTTACCCGTAGAAAGCCCTTTCATCATCCCCAAACCCTAATCTTTTCCCTTTCCTTCCCAGCCCCCAAACCCTGCCCTCTGTACCTTTCTCACCACCCGCTTCCCTTCTCCTGTCATCCCCCTACCACCCGGGAAAAAAAGAGATTGCCCCCTCCTTCCACTAGCCCACCCTCCCACCCAAAGAACAACTTCTTCTGCGCAGCTTGTTTTCTAGGCAGCAGCGCTATTGTGATGTCATCGGGGGGCATTGTGACAAGCCGCCAGTGTTCCGTCTCTTCATGTTGTGCACAGTTCAAACGGAAAATACATCAACAGGCAGACTACAGAAAAGCTTACTATCAAAGGTTAGAGGGGGGCTTTCTCAGAGGGCTTTTTACAGTTTTTCTATTCCCAATTAGCCGTTTAAGTGTACTTATTGAAAGTAGTAATTCTTTCATAGGCCGCCCTTTCTTAGTATTTGACGTTCCTTATATTGCGGTATGAGGCTTCGCAGTAGGTTGCAAACATTCATCACCCATGACTGTCCCCAATTGAGCTCAGAAGCTCAATGTCTATCATGACCTCTCTTTTAGAATGTCCAAGAGCAAGCAAACTATTCCTCCAGGAGAGGGCGCCAACAGACTACTAAAGAGATCATCATTACTCAAAGAAAACCCCAAAAACCAATGCATGATAGGAATAAACAGGTAACTTTCTTTGGAGTGGAAGCGGAGAGATCGCACCAGATGCCAATTCTAGATCTTATCACACCTGTGGTCACTGCAGCAGCAGGTGAATCCACTTTGTCCAAAAGGGATCTATTCCATTCAATTGCAAATGATCTAGATAAGACAGAGAACTGCAGCACGGGGACATAGCCGAGTTGGTCAGGTTGAGTGGTGATGAGTTTGCTATTTGGATGAATAAAGAAAGTCAAAAGTGTGAAAGATAAAAAACAAAAGGAGGAAGTGTGAAAAGTGAATGGGCCAAATTGAGGTGCATATGAAGACGTATGCTTTCTTCCAATTCATTAAATCGGGCTAATATGAATCAGGTGAATTGAGTTCTGCTTTTGGAAACTGGGTTAAGAAGGGGTGCACCGTTCCTGGAGGTACTGCAATACCAGGTCAATGCGTGGAGTGGACAGAGCAAGCTCTTTTTCCATCTCCCTGTTCTAAAAATCCATTTAATATATGGTCCCCAGATAGGGGACGTATCAGATATTAAACTGATAAGAACAGATACTACACTTGATCTTAGCCAAAAGGCCGAGAAGCGATAACCAGAATTGGTTTGGGCCTCGAGTGGCACCCTGGCCTATGCCGGACACATCTTAGGGAGAGAGAGCGAGAGGGAGACAAACCCACGCCTACACAAGACATTTTGTCACCCAAGCCAACCCTTGAAAAGGCTGCTTTGCAGAGCAAAAACAAGAAGAATGGTGCGTTTTGCAGCCGCCGCCCACTGCAATGAATCTGAATAACTCCTCCTTTAGGGCGCAAGCAACTCCCCTCCCCCTTGCAGTCTTTCCAATTCACGATACAAAAAGACGGACAGGACAGGTTGCCTGACTTTCCGTCACTGCCACCCTTTGCCATCCTTACCCGTAGAAAGCCCTTTCATCATCCCCAAACCCTAATCTTTTCCCTTTCCTTCCCAGCCCCCAAACCCTGCCCTCTGTACCTTTCTCACCACCCGCTTCCCTTCTCCTGTCATCCCCCTACCACCCGGGAAAAAAAGAGATTGCCCCCTCCTTCCACTAGCCCACCCTCCCACCCAAAGAACAACTTCTTCTGCGCAGCTTGTTTTCTAGGCAGCAGCGCTATTGTGATGTCATCGGGGGGCATTGTGACAAGCCGCCAGTGTTCCGTCTCTTCATGTTGTGCACAGTTCAAACGGAAAATACATCAACAGGCAGACTACAGAAAAGCTTACTATCAAAGGTTAGAGGGGGGCTTTCTCAGAGGGCTTTTTACAGTTTTTCTATTCCCAATTAGCCGTTTAAGTGTACTTATTGAAAGTAGTAATTCTTTCATAGGCCGCCCTTTCTTAGTATTTGACGTTCCTTATATTGCGGTATGAGGCTTCGCAGTAGGTTGCAAACATTCATCACCCATGACTGTCCCCAATTGAGCTCAGAAGCTCAATGTCTATCATGACCTCTCTTTTAGAATGTCCAAGAGCAAGCAAACTATTCCTCCAGGAGAGGGCGCCAACAGACTACTAAAGAGATCATCATTACTCAAAGAAAACCCCAAAAACCAATGCATGATAGGAATAAACAGGTAACTTTCTTTGGAGTGGAAGCGGAGAGATCGCACCAGATGCCAATTCTAGATCTTATCACACCTGTGGTCACTGCAGCAGCAGGTGAATCCACTTTGTCCAAAAGGGATCTATTCCATTCAATTGCAAATGATCTAGATAAGACAGAGAACTGCAGCACGGGGACATAGCCGAGTTGGTCAGGTTGAGTGGTGATGAGTTTGCTATTTGGATGAATAAAGAAAGTCAAAAGTGTGAAAGATAAAAAACAAAAGGAGGAAGTGTGAAAAGTGAATGGGCCAAATTGAGGTGCATATGAAGACGTATGCTTTCTTCCAATTCATTAAATCGGGCTAATATGAATCAGGTGAATTGAGTTCTGCTTTTGGAAACTGGGTTAAGAAGGGGTGCACCGTTCCTGGAGGTACTGCAATACCAGGTCAATGCGTGGAGTGGACAGAGCAAGCTCTTTTTCCATCTCCCTGTTCTAAAAATCCATTTAATATATGGTCCCCAGATAGGGGACGTATCAGATATTAAACTGATAAGAACAGATACTACACTTGATCTTAGCCAAAAGGCCGAGAAGCGATAACCAGAATTGGTTTGGGCCTCGAGTGGCACCCTGGCCTATGCCGGACACATCTTAGGGAGAGAGAGCGAGAGGGAGACAAACCCACGCCTACACAAGACATTTTGTCACCCAAGCCAACCCTTGAAAAGGCTGCTTTGCAGAGCAAAAACAAGAAGAATGGTGCGTTTTGCAGCCGCCGCCCACTGCAATGAATCTGAATAACTCCTCCTTTAGGGCGCAAGCAACTCCCCTCCCCCTTGCAGTCTTTCCAATTCACGATACAAAAAGACGGACAGGACAGGTTGCCTGACTTTCCGTCACTGCCACCCTTTGCCATCCTTACCCGTAGAAAGCCCTTTCATCATCCCCAAACCCTAATCTTTTCCCTTTCCTTCCCAGCCCCCAAACCCTGCCCTCTGTACCTTTCTCACCACCCGCTTCCCTTCTCCTGTCATCCCCCTACCACCCGGGAAAAAAAGAGATTGCCCCCTCCTTCCACTAGCCCACCCTCCCACCCAAAGAACAACTTCTTCTGCGCAGCTTGTTTTCTAGGCAGCAGCGCTATTGTGATGTCATCGGGGGGCATTGTGACAAGCCGCCAGTGTTCCGTCTCTTCATGTTGTGCACAGTTCAAACGGAAAATACATCAACAGGCAGACTACAGAAAAGCTTACTATCAAAGGTTAGAGGGGGGCTTTCTCAGAGGGCTTTTTACAGTTTTTCTATTCCCAATTAGCCGTTTAAGTGTACTTATTGAAAGTAGTAATTCTTTCATAGGCCGCCCTTTCTTAGTATTTGACGTTCCTTATATTGCGGTATGAGGCTTCGCAGTAGGTTGCAAACATTCATCACCCATGACTGTCCCCAATTGAGCTCAGAAGCTCAATGTCTATCATGACCTCTCTTTTAGAATGTCCAAGAGCAAGCAAACTATTCCTCCAGGAGAGGGCGCCAACAGACTACTAAAGAGATCATCATTACTCAAAGAAAACCCCAAAAACCAATGCATGATAGGAATAAACAGGTAACTTTCTTTGGAGTGGAAGCGGAGAGATCGCACCAGATGCCAATTCTAGATCTTATCACACCTGTGGTCACTGCAGCAGCAGGTGAATCCACTTTGTCCAAAAGGGATCTATTCCATTCAATTGCAAATGATCTAGATAAGACAGAGAACTGCAGCACGGGGACATAGCCGAGTTGGTCAGGTTGAGTGGTGATGAGTTTGCTATTTGGATGAATAAAGAAAGTCAAAAGTGTGAAAGATAAAAAACAAAAGGAGGAAGTGTGAAAAGTGAATGGGCCAAATTGAGGTGCATATGAAGACGTATGCTTTCTTCCAATTCATTAAATCGGGCTAATATGAATCAGGTGAATTGAGTTCTGCTTTTGGAAACTGGGTTAAGAAGGGGTGCACCGTTCCTGGAGGTACTGCAATACCAGGTCAATGCGTGGAGTGGACAGAGCAAGCTCTTTTTCCATCTCCCTGTTCTAAAAATCCATTTAATATATGGTCCCCAGATAGGGGACGTATCAGATATTAAACTGATAAGAACAGATACTACACTTGATCTTAGCCAAAAGGCCGAGAAGCGATAACCAGAATTGGTTTGGGCCTCGAGTGGCACCCTGGCCTATGCCGGACACATCTTAGGGAGAGAGAGCGAGAGGGAGACAAACCCACGCCTACACAAGACATTTTGTCACCCAAGCCAACCCTTGAAAAGGCTGCTTTGCAGAGCAAAAACAAGAAGAATGGTGCGTTTTGCAGCCGCCGCCCACTGCAATGAATCTGAATAACTCCTCCTTTAGGGCGCAAGCAACTCCCCTCCCCCTTGCAGTCTTTCCAATTCACGATACAAAAAGACGGACAGGACAGGTTGCCTGACTTTCCGTCACTGCCACCCTTTGCCATCCTTACCCGTAGAAAGCCCTTTCATCATCCCCAAACCCTAATCTTTTCCCTTTCCTTCCCAGCCCCCAAACCCTGCCCTCTGTACCTTTCTCACCACCCGCTTCCCTTCTCCTGTCATCCCCCTACCACCCGGGAAAAAAAGAGATTGCCCCCTCCTTCCACTAGCCCACCCTCCCACCCAAAGAACAACTTCTTCTGCGCAGCTTGTTTTCTAGGCAGCAGCGCTATTGTCATGTCATCGGGGGCAATGTGACAAGCCGCCAGTGTTCCGTCTCTTCATGTTGTGCACAGTTCAAACGGAAAATACATCAACAGGCAGACTACAGAAAAGCTTACTATCAAAGGTTAGAGGGGGGCTTTCTCAGAGGGCTTTTTACAGTTTTTCTATTCCCAATTAGCCGTTTAAGTGTACTTATTGAAAGTAGTAATTCTTTCATAGGCCGCCCTTTCTTAGTATTTGACGTTCCTTATATTGCGGTATGAGGCTTCGCAGTAGGTTGCAAACATTCATCACCCATGACTGTCCCCAATTGAGCTCAGAAGCTCAATGTCTATCATGACCTCTCTTTTAGAATGTCCAAGAGCAAGCAAACTATTCCTCCAGGAGAGGGCGCCAACAGACTACTAAAGAGATCATCATTACTTCAAAGAAAACCCCAAAAACCAATGCATGATAGGAATAAACAGGTAACTTTCTTTGGAGTGGAAGCGGAGAGATCGCACCAGATGCCAATTCTAGATCTTATCACACCTGTGGTCACTGCAGCAGCAGGTGAATCCACTTTGTCCAAAAGGGATCTATTCCATTCAATTGCAAATGATCTAGATAAGACAGAGAACTGCAGCACGGGGACATAGCCGAGTTGGTCAGGTTGAGTGGTGATGAGTTTGCTATTTGGATGAATAAAGAAAGTCAAAAGTGTGAAAGATAAAAAACAAAAGGAGGAAGTGTGAAAAGTGAATGGGCCAAATTGAGGTGCATATGAAGACGTATGCTTTCTTCCAATTCATTAAATCGGGCTAATATGAATCAGGTGAATTGAGTTCTGCTTTTGGAAACTGGGTTAAGAAGGGGTGCACCGTTCCTGGAGGTACTGCAATACCAGGTCAATGCGTGGAGTGGACAGAGCAAGCTCTTTTTCCATCTCCCTGTTCTAAAAATCCATTTAATATATGGTCCCCAGATAGGGGACGTATCAGATATTAAACTGATAAGAACAGATACTACACTTGATCTTAGCCAAAAGGCCGAGAAGCGATAACCAGAATTGGTTTGGGCCTCGAGTGGCACCCTGGCCTATGCCGGACACATCTTAGGGAGAGAGAGCGAGAGGGAGACAAACCCACGCCTACACAAGAC
Organism: Anomaloglossus baeobatrachus; assembly: GCF_048569485.1. Lineage (NCBI taxonomy): Eukaryota > Metazoa > Chordata > Amphibia > Anura > Aromobatidae > Anomaloglossus > Anomaloglossus baeobatrachus. The sequence goes on from NW_027443076.1 coordinate 225,129, forward strand.
ATTTTGTCACCCAAGCCAACCCTTGAAAAGGCTGCTTTGCAGAGCAAAAACAAGAAGAATGGTGCGTTTTGCAGCCGCCGCCCACTGCAATGAATCTGAATAACTCCTCCTTTAGGGCGCAAGCAACTCCCCTCCCCCTTGCAGTCTTTCCAATTCACGATACAAAAAGACGGACAGGACAGGTTGCCTGACTTTCCGTCACTGCCACCCTTTGCCATCCTTACCCGTAGAAAGCCCTTTCATCATCCCCAAACCCTAATCTTTTCCCTTTCCTTCCCAGCCCCCAAACCCTGCCCTCTGTACCTTTCTCACCACCCGCTTCCCTTCTCCTGTCATCCCCTACCACCCGGGAAAAAAAGAGATTGCCCCTCCTTCCACTAGCCCACCCTCCCACCCAAAGAACAACTTCTTCTGCGCAGCTTGTTTTCTAGGCAGCAGCGCTATTGTGATGTCATCGGGGGGCATTGTGACAAGCCGCCAGTGTTCCGTCTCTTCATGTTGTGCACAGTTCAAACGGAAAATACATCAACAGGCAGACTACAGAAAAGCTTACTATCAAAGGTTAGAGGGGGGCTTTCTCAGAGGGCTTTTTACAGTTTTTCTATTCCCAATTAGCCGTTTAAGTGTACTTATTGAAAGTAGTAATTCTTTCATAGGCCGCCCTTTCTTAGTATTTGACGTTCCTTATATTGCGGTATGAGGCTTCGCAGTAGGTTGCAAACATTCATCACCCATGACTGTCCCCAATTGAGCTCAGAAGCTCAATGTCTATCATGACCTCTCTTTTAGAATGTCCAAGAGCAAGCAAACTATTCTCCAGGAGAGGGCGCCAACAGACTACTAAAGAGATCATCATTACTCAAAGAAAACCCCAAAAACCAATGCATGATAGGAATAAACAGGTAACTTTCTTTGGAGTGGAAGCGGAGAGATCGCACCAGATGCCAATTCTAGATCTTATCACACCTGTGGTCACTGCAGCAGCAGGTGAATCCACTTTGTCCAAAAAGGGATCTATTCCATTCAATTGCAAATGATCTAGATAAGACAGAGAACTGCAGCACGGGGACATAGCCGAGTTGGTCAGGTTGAGTGGTGATGAGTTTGCTATTTGGATGAATAAAGAAAGTCAAAAGTGTGAAAGATAAAAAACAAAAGGAGGAAGTGTGAAAAGTGAATGGGCCAAATTGAGGTGCATATGAAGACGTATGCTTTCTTCCAATTCATTAAATCGGGCTAATATGAATCAGGTGAATTGAGTTCTGCTTTTGGAAACTGGGTTAAGAAGGGGTGCACCGTTCCTGGAGGTACTGCAATACCAGGTCAATGCGTGGAGTGGACAGAGCAAGCTCTTTTTCCATCTCCCTGTTCTAAAAATCCATTTAATATATGGTCCCCAGATAGGGGACGTATCAGATATTAAACTGATAAGAACAGATACTACACTTGATCTTAGCCAAAAGGCCGAGAAGCGATAACCAGAATTGGTTTGGGCCTCGAGTGGCACCCTGGCCTATGCCGGACACATCTTAGGGAGAGAGAGCGAGAGGGAGACAAACCCACGCCTACACAAGACATTTTGTCACCCAAGCCAACCCTTGAAAAGGCTGCTTTGCAGAGCAAAAACAAGAAGAATGGTGCGTTTTGCAGCCGCCGCCCACTGCAATGAATCTGAATAACTCCTCCTTTAGGGCGCAAGCAACTCCCCTCCCCCTTGCAGTCTTTCCAATTCACGATACAAAAAGACGGACAGGACAGGTTGCCTGACTTTCCGTCACTGCCACCCTTTGCCATCCTTACCCGTAGAAAGCCCTTTCATCATCCCCAAACCCTAATCTTTTCCCTTTCCTTCCCAGCCCCCAAACCCTGCCCTCTGTACCTTTCTCACCACCCGCTTCCCTTCTCCTGTCATCCCCCTACCACCCGGGAAAAAAAGAGATTGCCCCCTCCTTCCACTAGCCCACCCTCCCACCCAAAGAACAACTTCTTCTGCGCAGCTTGTTTTCTAGGCAGCAGCGCTATTGTGATGTCATCGGGGGGCATTGTGACAAGCCGCCAGTGTTCCGTCTCTTCATGTTGTGCACAGTTCAAACGGAAAATACATCAACAGGCAGACTACAGAAAAGCTTACTATCAAAGGTTAGAGGGGGGCTTTCTCAGAGGGCTTTTTACAGTTTTTCTATTCCCAATTAGCCGTTTAAGTGTACTTATTGAAAGTAGTAATTCTTTCATAGGCCGCCCTTTCTTAGTATTTGACGTTCCTTATATTGCGGTATGAGGCTTCGCAGTAGGTTGCAAACATTCATCACCCATGACTGTCCCCAATTGAGCTCAGAAGCTCAATGTCTATCATGACCTCTCTTTTAGAATGTCCAAGAGCAAGCAAACTATTCCTCCAGGAGAGGGCGCCAACAGACTACTAAAGAGATCATCATTACTCAAAGAAAACCCCAAAAACCAATGCATGATAGGAATAAACAGGTAACTTTCTTTGGAGTGGAAGCGGAGAGATCGCACCAGATGCCAATTCTAGATCTTATCACACCTGTGGTCACTGCAGCAGCAGGTGAATCCACTTTGTCCAAAAGGGATCTATTCCATTCAATTGCAAATGATCTAGATAAGACAGAGAACTGCAGCACGGGGACATAGCCGAGTTGGTCAGGTTGAGTGGTGATGAGTTTGCTATTTGGATGAATAAAGAAAGTCAAAAGTGTGAAAGATAAAAAACAAAAGGAGGAAGTGTGAAAAGTGAATGGGCCAAATTGAGGTGCATATGAAGACGTATGCTTTCTTCCAATTCATTAAATCGGGCTAATATGAATCAGGTGAATTGAGTTCTGCTTTTGGAAACTGGGTTAAGAAGGGGTGCACCGTTCCTGGAGGTACTGCAATACCAGGTCAATGCGTGGAGTGGACAGAGCAAGCTCTTTTTCCATCTCCCTGTTCTAAAAATCCATTTAATATATGGTCCCCAGATAGGGGACGTATCAGATATTAAACTGATAAGAACAGATTTTTTTGATTTAACAGCATCTTTATTATCCTGCACTACTCACAAATAGGTAACAAACCGTGTACAGTGCCGCAGCCCCGTACACACAGAAATATACAATCCTTCTTACATAGCCATAGAGTACGACACACTAAACTATACATCACGCTCCTATGCTTATCCATAACACTCAAGCTGAAAGAAAAAGTTAGACAATAAATAACGACGAACCGGCGATTGGGGGATGGGGGTAGGGGAAAAGGGGGATAGGGTGGGGAAATCACAGGCCCGAAGCTTTATTGAAAGACGCACATAACGGGAAAAGGAGGGAGGGGGCATGGAAGAGGTCTAAACCTCCTCCTCGGCGCTGTCGTCCGGACTGTCCATGATGGAATAGTCTCTGAGCAGGCTGTGGATCAGCCTGCGGCAATCCTGGATAGACATCCTCTCCCTCTTCAAGATGAGCCGGTTCCTGGCGACCCAAATAGCGTCCTTAAAGCAGTTCATAAGGCGCCAAGCCTCCTGGATGGCTCCAACGGTGTGAGTCCCAGGGAAGAGTCCATAAAGTACGGAATGGTACGATAGGCTCCCTCTGGGGACGGAGTTCCTCAGGTCATCCTCCAGGGCAACCAACAGGCGCTGTGCGAAACGGCAGTCCCAAAAGGCGTGCAGCGATGTTTCCTCCACGAAGGGGCACCTTGGGCAGTACCGGGTTTTGCACAGGTTCCGGGCGTGCATGAATGACCGGACGGGCAGTCCGCCCTGTATCGCCATCCATGACAAGTCCTTGTGCCCGTTGGTCAATCCAGCCGATGACACGTTTGTCCAAACAGTCTCCAGTGTGTCGTGATGAAGTCCTGGAATGTTCTCCATTTCAGATACTACACTTGATCTTAGCCAAAAGGCCGAGAAGCGATAACCAGAATTGGTTTGGGCCTCGAGTGGCACCCTGGCCTATGCCGGACACATCTTAGGGAGAGAGAGCGAGAGGGAGACAAACCCACGCCTACACAAGACATTTTGTCACCCAAGCCAACCCTTGAAAAGGCTGCTTTGCAGAGCAAAAACAAGAAGAATGGTGCGTTTTGCAGCCGCCGCCCACTGCAATGAATCTGAATAACTCCTCCTTTAGGGCGCAAGCAACTCCCCTCCCCCTTGCAGTCTTTCCAATTCACGATACAAAAAGACGGACAGGACAGGTTGCCTGACTTTCCGTCACTGCCACCCTTTGCCATCCTTACCCGTAGAAAGCCCTTTCATCATCCCCAAACCCTAATCTTTTCCCTTTCCTTCCCAGCCCCCAAACCCTGCCCTCTGTACCTTTCTCACCACCCGCTTCCCTTCTCCTGTCATCCCCCTACCACCCGGGAAAAAAAGAGATTGCCCCCTCCTTCCACTAGCCCACCCTCCCACCCAAAGAACAACTTCTTCTGCGCAGCTTGTTTTCTAGGCAGCAGCGCTATTGTGATGTCATCGGGGGGCATTGTGACAAGCCGCCAGTGTTCCGTCTCTTCATGTTGTGCACAGTTCAAACGGAAAATACATCAACAGGCAGACTACAGAAAAGCTTACTATCAAAGGTTAGAGGGGGGCTTTCTCAGAGGGCTTTTTACAGTTTTTCTATTCCCAATTAGCCGTTTAAGTGTACTTATTGAAAGTAGTAATTCTTTCATAGGCCGCCCTTTCTTAGTATTTGACGTTCCTTATATTGCGGTATGAGGCTTCGCAGTAGGTTGCAAACATTCATCACCCATGACTGTCCCCAATTGAGCTCAGAAGCTCAATGTCTATCATGACCTCTCTTTTAGAATGTCCAAGAGCAAGCAAACTATTCCTCCAGGAGAGGGCGCCAACAGACTACTAAAGAGATCATCATTACTCAAAGAAAACCCCAAAAACCAATGCATGATAGGAATAAACAGGTAACTTTCTTTGGAGTGGAAGCGGAGAGATCGCACCAGATGCCAATTCTAGATCTTATCACACCTGTGGTCACTGCAGCAGCAGGTGAATCCACTTTGTCCAAAAGGGATCTATTCCATTCAATTGCAAATGATCTAGATAAGACAGAGAACTGCAGCACGGGGACATAGCCGAGTTGGTCAGGTTGAGTGGTGATGAGTTTGCTATTTGGATGAATAAAGAAAGTCAAAAGTGTGAAAGATAAAAAACAAAAGGAGGAAGTGTGAAAAGTGAATGGGCCAAATTGAGGTGCATATGAAGACGTATGCTTTCTTCCAATTCATTAAATCGGGCTAATATGAATCAGGTGAATTGAGTTCTGCTTTTGGAAACTGGGTTAAGAAGGGGTGCACCGTTCCTGGAGGTACTGCAATACCAGGTCAATGCGTGGAGTGGACAGAGCAAGCTCTTTTTCCATCTCCCTGTTCTAAAAATCCATTTAATATATGGTCCCCAGATAGGGGACGTATCAGATATTAAACTGATAAGAACAGATACTACACTTGATCTTAGCCAAAAGGCCGAGAAGCGATAACCAGAATTGGTTTGGGCCTCGAGTGGCACCCTGGCCTATGCCGGACACATCTTAGGGAGAGAGAGCGAGAGGGAGACAAACCCACGCCTACACAAGACATTTTGTCACCCAAGCCAACCCTTGAAAAGGCTGCTTTGCAGAGCAAAAACAAGAAGAATGGTGCGTTTTGCAGCCGCCGCCCACTGCAATGAATCTGAATAACTCCTCCTTTAGGGCGCAAGCAACTCCCCTCCCCCTTGCAGTCTTTCCAATTCACGATACAAAAAGACGGACAGGACAGGTTGCCTGACTTTCCGTCACTGCCACCCTTTGCCATCCTTACCCGTAGAAAGCCCTTTCATCATCCCCAAACCCTAATCTTTTCCCTTTCCTTCCCAGCCCCCAAACCCTGCCCTCTGTACCTTTCTCACCACCCGCTTCCCTTCTCCTGTCATCCCCCTACCACCCGGGAAAAAAAGAGATTGCCCCCTCCTTCCACTAGCCCACCCTCCCACCCAAAGAACAACTTCTTCTGCGCAGCTTGTTTTCTAGGCAGCAGCGCTATTGTGATGTCATCGGGGGGCATTGTGACAAGCCGCCAGTGTTCCGTCTCTTCATGTTGTGCACAGTTCAAACGGAAAATACATCAACAGGCAGACTACAGAAAAGCTTACTATCAAAGGTTAGAGGGGGGCTTTCTCAGAGGGCTTTTTACAGTTTTTCTATTCCCAATTAGCCGTTTAAGTGTACTTATTGAAAGTAGTAATTCTTTCATAGGCCGCCCTTTCTTAGTATTTGACGTTCCTTATATTGCGGTATGAGGCTTCGCAGTAGGTTGCAAACATTCATCACCCATGACTGTCCCCAATTGAGCTCAGAAGCTCAATGTCTATCATGACCTCTCTTTTAGAATGTCCAAGAGCAAGCAAACTATTCCTCCAGGAGAGGGCGCCAACAGACTACTAAAGAGATCATCATTACTCAAAGAAAACCCCAAAAACCAATGCATGATAGGAATAAACAGGTAACTTTCTTTGGAGTGGAAGCGGAGAGATCGCACCAGATGCCAATTCTAGATCTTATCACACCTGTGGTCACTGCAGCAGCAGGTGAATCCACTTTGTCCAAAAGGGATCTATTCCATTCAATTGCAAATGATCTAGATAAGACAGAGAACTGCAGCACGGGGACATAGCCGAGTTGGTCAGGTTGAGTGGTGATGAGTTTGCTATTTGGATGAATAAAGAAAGTCAAAAGTGTGAAAGATAAAAAACAAAAGGAGGAAGTGTGAAAAGTGAATGGGCCAAATTGAGGTGCATATGAAGACGTATGCTTTCTTCCAATTCATTAAATCGGGCTAATATGAATCAGGTGAATTGAGTTCTGCTTTTGGAAACTGGGTTAAGAAGGGGTGCACCGTTCCTGGAGGTACTGCAATACCAGGTCAATGCGTGGAGTGGACAGAGCAAGCTCTTTTTCCATCTCCCTGTTCTAAAAATCCATTTAATATATGGTCCCCAGATAGGGGACGTATCAGATATTAAACTGATAAGAACAGATACTACACTTGATCTTAGCCAAAAGGCCGAGAAGCGATAACCAGAATTGGTTTGGGCCTCGAGTGGCACCCTGGCCTATGCCGGACACATCTTAGGGAGAGAGAGCGAGAGGGAGACAAACTCACGCCTACACAAGACATTTTGTCACCCAAGCCAACCCTTGAAAAGGCTGCTTTGCAGAGCAAAAACAAGAAGAATGGTGCGTTTTGCAGCCGCCGCCCACTGCAATGAATCTGAATAACTCCTCCTTTAGGGCGCAAGCAACTCCCCTCCCCCTTGCAGTCTTTCCAATTCACGATACAAAAAGACGGACAGGACAGGTTGCCTGACTTTCCGTCACTGCCACCCTTTGCCATCCTTACCCGTAGAAAGCCCTTTCATCATCCCCAAACCCTAATCTTTTCCCTTTCCTTCCCAGCCCCCAAACCCTGCCCTCTGTACCTTTCTCACCACCCGCTTCCCTTCTCCTGTCATCCCCCTACCACCCGGGAAAAAAAGAGATTGCCCCCTCCTTCCACTAGCCCACCCTCCCACCCAAAGAACAACTTCTTCTGCGCAGCTTGTTTTCTAGGCAGCAGCGCTATTGTGATGTCATCGGGGGGCATTGTGACAAGCCGCCAGTGTTCCGTCTCTTCATGTTGTGCACAGTTCAAACGGAAAATACATCAACAGGCAGACTACAGAAAAGCTTACTATCAAAGGTTAGAGGGGGGCTTTCTCAGAGGGCTTTTTACAGTTTTTCTATTCCCAATTAGCCGTTTAAGTGTACTTATTGAAAGTAGTAATTCTTTCATAGGCCGCCCTTTCTTAGTATTTGACGTTCCTTATATTGCGGTATGAGGCTTCGCAGTAGGTTGCAAACATTCATCACCCATGACTGTCCCCAATTGAGCTCAGAAGCTCAATGTCTATCATGACCTCTCTTTTAGAATGTCCAAGAGCAAGCAAACTATTCCTCCAGGAGAGGGCGCCAACAGACTACTAAAGAGATCATCATTACTCAAAGAAAACCCCAAAAACCAATGCATGATAGGAATAAACAGGTAACTTTCTTTGGAGTGGAAGCGGAGAGATCGCACCAGATGCCAATTCTAGATCTTATCACACCTGTGGTCACTGCAGCAGCAGGTGAATCCACTTTGTCCAAAAGGGATCTATTCCATTCAATTGCAAATGATCTAGATAAGACAGAGAACTGCAGCACGGGGACATAGCCGAGTTGGTCAGGTTGAGTGGTGATGAGTTTGCTATTTGGATGAATAAAGAAAGTCAAAAGTGTGAAAGATAAAAAACAAAAGGAGGAAGTGTGAAAAGTGAATGGGCCAAATTGAGGTGCATATGAAGACGTATGCTTTCTTCCAATTCATTAAATCGGGCTAATATGAATCAGGTGAATTGAGTTCTGCTTTTGGAAACTGGGTTAAGAAGGGGTGCACCGTTCCTGGAGGTACTGCAATACCAGGTCAATGCGTGGAGTGGACAGAGCAAGCTCTTTTTCCATCTCCCTGTTCTAAAAATCCATTTAATATATGGTCCCCAGATAGGGGACGTATCAGATATTAAACTGATAAGAACAGATACTACACTTGATCTTAGCCAAAAGGCCGAGAAGCGATAACCAGAATTGGTTTGGGCCTCGAGTGGCACCCTGGCCTATGCCGGACACATCTTAGGGAGAGAGAGCGAGAGGGAGACAAACCCACGCCTACACAAGACATTTTGTCACCCAAGCCAACCCTTGAAAAGGCTGCTTTGCAGAGCAAAAACAAGAAGAATGGTGCGTTTTGCAGCCGCCGCCCACTGCAATGAATCTGAATAACTCCTCCTTTAGGGCGCAAGCAACTCCCCTCCCCCTTGCAGTCTTTCCAATTCACGATACAAAAAGACGGACAGGACAGGTTGCCTGACTTTCCGTCACTGCCACCCTTTGCCATCCTTACCCGTAGAAAGCCCTTTCATCATCCCCAAACCCTAATCTTTTCCCTTTCCTTCCCAGCCCCCAAACCCTGCCCTCTGTACCTTTCTCACCACCCGCTTCCCTTCTCCTGTCATCCCCCTACCACCCGGGAAAAAAAGAGATTGCCCCCTCCTTCCACTAGCCCACCCTCCCACCCAAAGAACAACTTCTTCTGCGCAGCTTGTTTTCTAGGCAGCAGCGCTATTGTGATGTCATCGGGGGGCATTGTGACAAGCCGCCAGTGTTCCGTCTCTTCATGTTGTGCACAGTTCAAACGGAAAATACATCAACAGGCAGACTACAGAAAAGCTTACTATCAAAGGTTAGAGGGGGGCTTTCTCAGAGGGCTTTTTACAGTTTTTCTATTCCCAATTAGCCGTTTAAGTGTACTTATTGAAAGTAGTAATTCTTTCATAGGCCGCCCTTTCTTAGTATTTGACGTTCCTTATATTGCGGTATGAGGCTTCGCAGTAGGTTGCAAACATTCATCACCCATGACTGTCCCCAATTGAGCTCAGAAGCTCAATGTCTATCATGACCTCTCTTTTAGAATGTCCAAGAGCAAGCAAACTATTCCTCCAGGAGAGGGCGCCAACAGACTACTAAAGAGATCATCATTACTCAAAGAAAACCCCAAAAACCAATGCATGATAGGAATAAACAGGTAACTTTCTTTGGAGTGGAAGCGGAGAGATCGCACCAGATGCCAATTCTAGATCTTATCACACCTGTGGTCACTGCAGCAGCAGGTGAATCCACTTTGTCCAAAAGGGATCTATTCCATTCAATTGCAAATGATCTAGATAAGACAGAGAACTGCAGCACGGGGACATAGCCGAGTTGGTCAGGTTGAGTGGTGATGAGTTTGCTATTTGGATGAATAAAGAAAGTCAAAAGTGTGAAAGATAAAAAACAAAAGGAGGAAGTGTGAAAAGTGAATGGGCCAAATTGAGGTGCATATGAAGACGTATGCTTTCTTCCAATTCATTAAATCGGGCTAATATGAATCAGGTGAATTGAGTTCTGCTTTTGGAAACTGGGTTAAGAAGGGGTGCACCGTTCCTGGAGGTACTGCAATACCAGGTCAATGCGTGGAGTGGACAGAGCAAGCTCTTTTTCCATCTCCCTGTTCTAAAAATCCATTTAATATATGGTCCCCAGATAGGGGACGTATCAGATATTAAACTGATAAGAACAGATACTACACTTGATCTTAGCCAAAAGGCCGAGAAGCGATAACCAGAATTGGTTTGGGCCTCGAGTGGCACCCTGGCCTATGCCGGACACATCTTAGGGAGAGAGAGCGAGAGGGAGACAAACCCACGCCTACACAAGACATTTTGTCACCCAAGCCAACCCTTGAAAAGGCTGCTTTGCAGAGCAAAAACAAGAAGAATGGTGCGTTTTGCAGCCGCCGCCCACTGCAATGAATCTGAATAACTCCTCCTTTAGGGCGCAAGCAACTCCCCTCCCCCTTGCAGTCTTTCCAATTCACGATACAAAAAGACGGACAGGACAGGTTGCCTGACTTTCCGTCACTGCCACCCTTTGCCATCCTTACCCGTAGAAAGCCCTTTCATCATCCCCAAACCCTAATCTTTTCCCTTTCCTTCCCAGCCCCCAAACCCTGCCCTCTGTACCTTTCTCACCACCCGCTTCCCTTCTCCTGTCATCCCCCTACCACCCGGGAAAAAAAGAGATTGCCCCCTCCTTCCACTAGCCCACCCTCCCACCCAAAGAACAACTTCTTCTGCGCAGCTTGTTTTCTAGGCAGCAGCGCTATTGTGATGTCATCGGGGGGCATTGTGACAAGCCGCCAGTGTTCCGTCTCTTCATGTTGTGCACAGTTCAAACGGAAAATACATCAACAGGCAGACTACAGAAAAGCTTACTATCAAAGGTTAGAGGGGGGCTTTCTCAGAGGGCTTTTTACAGTTTTTCTATTCCCAATTAGCCGTTTAAGTGTACTTATTGAAAGTAGTAATTCTTTCATAGGCCGCCCTTTCTTAGTATTTGACGTTCCTTATATTGCGGTATGAGGCTTCGCAGTAGGTTGCAAACATTCATCACCCATGACTGTCCCCAATTGAGCTCAGAAGCTCAATGTCTATCATGACCTCTCTTTTAGAATGTCCAAGAGCAAGCAAACTATTCCTCCAGGAGAGGGCGCCAACAGACTACTAAAGAGATCATCATTACTCAAAGAAAACCCCAAAAACCAATGCATGATAGGAATAAACAGGTAACTTTCTTTGGAGTGGAAGCGGAGAGATCGCACCAGATGCCAATTCTAGATCTTATCACACCTGTGGTCACTGCAGCAGCAGGTGAATCCACTTTGTCCAAAAGGGATCTATTCCATTCAATTGCAAATGATCTAGATAAGACAGAGAACTGCAGCACGGGGACATAGCCGAGTTGGTCAGGTTGAGTGGTGATGAGTTTGCTATTTGGATGAATAAAGAAAGTCAAAAGTGTGAAAGATAAAAAACAAAAGGAGGAAGTGTGAAAAGTGAATGGGCCAAATTGAGGTGCATATGAAGACGTATGCTTTCTTCCAATTCATTAAATCGGGCTAATATGAATCAGGTGAATTGAGTTCTGCTTTTGGAAACTGGGTTAAGAAGGGGTGCACCGTTCCTGGAGGTACTGCAATACCAGGTCAATGCGTGGAGTGGACAGAGCAAGCTCTTTTTCCATCTCCCTGTTCTAAAAATCCATTTAATATATGGTCCCCAGATAGGGGACGTATCAGATATTAAACTGATAAGAACAGATTTTGATTTAATGAAGCTTTCCAAAGCACCGCAAAAAATGCATGACCGAAGTCACACCAAAAACAGTGCAAAGGCTAGGATTCGTGTGGACCCCTCCGTGAGGAGAGGGTCCCCAAAAATCAACCCCGTCCCTCCGAGCCAGAAGGCCACAGCAAGGGTCAGGGATCTTCGGTGCTCCCCCAAGCCGAAGCCTGGTTGAGCCTTGTCGTTGCTCCCAGCGTCCACCCAAGCATCTTACCCAAGTGGAGTAGAGAGCTACTAGTTGTTGGTTTCGCAGCCGAAACTGCCCGGACCGTCAACCGGTGTTGGTTTCTCAGCCCAAGGCTAACCGGACCTCCAACCGGGTGTTGGTTTCTCAGCCGAAGCTGACCCGGACCTCCAACCGGGTGTTGGTTTCTCAGCCGAAGCTGACCCAGACCTCCAACCGGGTGTTGGTTTCTCAGCCGAAGCTGACCCGGACCTCCAACCGGGTGTTGGTTTCTCAGCCCAAAGCTGAACGGACCTCCGACCATGATTATAAAAATTTCCCTTCCTAGCCAGAAGGCTGGGATAGAGCAATATGCTCAGAAAGTATGAAAGGGCAAGGAACGGTGTGCTACAGAGCCCAAGGCTCGCCGGGGTCCCAAGCCAGCAAGCTCAGACTCACTCCAGGGTCGTCAGTCCTGGGGCACATTGCACCATAGCCCCCACACTTACTCAGTCTAATAGCCTCGATCCTGGTAGGGCCATGTTTTCCTCTAGATGAATATACTATACATCAAGAGTACTAGCAAGCGCAACCTTCCAGTGTGCATTGCATCTGCCGAGCCTCACAGCTACTACACTTGATCTTAGCCAAAAGGCCGAGAAGCGATAACCAGAATTGGTTTGGGCCTCGAGTGGCACCCTGGCCTATGCCGGACACATCTTAGGGAGAGAGAGCGAGAGGGAGACAAACCCACGCCTACACAAGACATTTTGTCACCCAAGCCAACCCTTGAAAAGGCTGCTTTGCAGAGCAAAAACAAGAAGAATGGTGCGTTTTGCAGCCGCCGCCCACTGCAATGAATCTGAATAACTCCTCCTTTAGGGCGCAAGCAACTCCCCTCCCCCTTGCAGTCTTTCCAATTCACGATACAAAAAGACGGACAGGACAGGTTGCCTGACTTTCCGTCACTGCCACCCTTTGCCATCCTTACCCGTAGAAAGCCCTTTCATCATCCCCAAACCCTAATCTTTTCCCTTTCCTTCCCAGCCCCCAAACCCTGCCCTCTGTACCTTTCTCACCACCCGCTTCCCTTCTCCTGTCATCCCCCTACCACCCGGGAAAAAAAGAGATTGCCCCCTCCTTCCACTAGCCCACCCTCCCACCCAAAGAACAACTTCTTCTGCGCAGCTTGTTTTCTAGGCAGCAGCGCTATTGTGATGTCATCGGGGGGCATTGTGACAAGCCGCCAGTGTTCCGTCTCTTCATGTTGTGCACAGTTCAAACGGAAAATACATCAACAGGCAGACTACAGAAAAGCTTACTATCAAAGGTTAGAGGGGGGCTTTCTCAGAGGGCTTTTTACAGTTTTTCTATTCCCAATTAGCCGTTTAAGTGTACTTATTGAAAGTAGTAATTCTTTCATAGGCCGCCCTTTCTTAGTATTTGACGTTCCTTATATTGCGGTATGAGGCTTCGCAGTAGGTTGCAAACATTCATCACCCATGACTGTCCCCAATTGAGCTCAGAAGCTCAATGTCTATCATGACCTCTCTTTTAGAATGTCCAAGAGCAAGCAAACTATTCCTCCAGGAGAGGGCGCCAACAGACTACTAAAGAGATCATCATTACTCAAAGAAAACCCCAAAAACCAATGCATGATAGGAATAAACAGGTAACTTTCTTTGGAGTGGAAGCGGAGAGATCGCACCAGATGCCAATTCTAGATCTTATCACACCTGTGGTCACTGCAGCAGCAGGTGAATCCACTTTGTCCAAAAGGGATCTATTCCATTCAATTGCAAATGATCTAGATAAGACAGAGAACTGCAGCACGGGGACATAGCCGAGTTGGTCAGGTTGAGTGGTGATGAGTTTGCTATTTGGATGAATAAAGAAAGTCAAAAGTGTGAAAGATAAAAAACAAAAGGAGGAAGTGTGAAAAGTGAATGGGCCAAATTGAGGTGCATATGAAGACGTATGCTTTCTTCCAATTCATTAAATCGGGCTAATATGAATCAGGTGAATTGAGTTCTGCTTTTGGAAACTGGGTTAAGAAGGGGTGCACCGTTCCTGGAGGTACTGCAATACCAGGTCAATGCGTGGAGTGGACAGAGCAAGCTCTTTTTCCATCTCCCTGTTCTAAAAATCCATTTAATATATGGTCCCCAGATAGGGGACGTATCAGATATTAAACTGATAAGAACAGATACTACACTTGATCTTAGCCAAAAGGCCGAGAAGCGATAACCAGAATTGGTTTGGGCCTCGAGTGGCACCCTGGCCTATGCCGGACACATCTTAGGGAGAGAGAGCGAGAGGGAGACAAACCCACGCCTACACAAGACATTTTGTCACCCAAGCCAACCCTTGAAAAGGCTGCTTTGCAGAGCAAAAACAAGAAGAATGGTGCGTTTTGCAGCCGCCGCCCACTGCAATGAATCTGAATAACTCCTCCTTTAGGGCGCAAGCAACTCCCCTCCCCCTTGCAGTCTTTCCAATTCACGATACAAAAAGACGGACAGGACAGGTTGCCTGACTTTCCGTCACTGCCACCCTTTGCCATCCTTACCCGTAGAAAGCCCTTTCATCATCCCCAAACCCTAATCTTTTCCCTTTCCTTCCCAGCCCCCAAACCCTGCCCTCTGTACCTTTCTCACCACCCGCTTCCCTTCTCCTGTCATCCCCCTACCACCCGGGAAAAAAAGAGATTGCCCCCTCCTTCCACTAGCCCACCCTCCCACCCAAAGAACAACTTCTTCTGCGCAGCTTGTTTTCTAGGCAGCAGCGCTATTGTGATGTCATCGGGGGGCATTGTGACAAGCCGCCAGTGTTCCGTCTCTTCATGTTGTGCACAGTTCAAACGGAAAATACATCAACAGGCAGACTACAGAAAAGCTTACTATCAAAGGTTAGAGGGGGGCTTTCTCAGAGGGCTTTTTACAGTTTTTCTATTCCCAATTAGCCGTTTAAGTGTACTTATTGAAAGTAGTAATTCTTTCATAGGCCGCCCTTTCTTAGTATTTGACGTTCCTTATATTGCGGTATGAGGCTTCGCAGTAGGTTGCAAACATTCATCACCCATGACTGTCCCCAATTGAGCTCAGAAGCTCAATGTCTATCATGACCTCTCTTTTAGAATGTCCAAGAGCAAGCAAACTATTCCTCCAGGAGAGGGCGCCAACAGACTACTAAAGAGATCATCATTACTCAAAGAAAACCCCAAAAACCAATGCATGATAGGAATAAACAGGTAACTTTCTTTGGAGTGGAAGCGGAGAGATCGCACCAGATGCCAATTCTAGATCTTATCACACCTGTGGTCACTGCAGCAGCAGGTGAATCCACTTTGTCCAAAAGGGATCTATTCCATTCAATTGCAAATGATCTAGATAAGACAGAGAACTGCAGCACGGGGACATAGCCGAGTTGGTCAGGTTGAGTGGTGATGAGTTTGCTATTTGGATGAATAAAGAAAGTCAAAAGTGTGAAAGATAAAAAACAAAAGGAGGAAGTGTGAAAAGTGAATGGGCCAAATTGAGGTGCATATGAAGACGTATGCTTTCTTCCAATTCATTAAATCGGGCTAATATGAATCAGGTGAATTGAGTTCTGCTTTTGGAAACTGGGTTAAGAAGGGGTGCACCGTTCCTGGAGGTACTGCAATACCAGGTCAATGCGTGGAGTGGACAGAGCAAGCTCTTTTTCCATCTCCCTGTTCTAAAAATCCATTTAATATATGGTCCCCAGATAGGGGACGTATCAGATATTAAACTGATAAGAACAGATACTACACTTGATCTTAGCCAAAAGGCCGAGAAGCGATAACCAGAATTGGTTTGGGCCTCGAGTGGCACCCTGGCCTATGCCGGACACATCTTAGGGAGAGAGAGCGAGAGGGAGACAAACCCACGCCTACACAAGACATTTTGTCACCCAAGCCAACCCTTGAAAAGGCTGCTTTGCAGAGCAAAAACAAGAAGAATGGTGCGTTTTGCAGCCGCCGCCCACTGCAATGAATCTGAATAACTCCTCCTTTAGGGCGCAAGCAACTCCCCTCCCCCTTGCAGTCTTTCCAATTCACGATACAAAAAGACGGACAGGACAGGTTGCCTGACTTTCCGTCACTGCCACCCTTTGCCATCCTTACCCGTAGAAAGCCCTTTCATCATCCCCAAACCCTAATCTTTTCCCTTTCCTTCCCAGCCCCCAAACCCTGCCCTCTGTACCTTTCTCACCACCCGCTTCCCTTCTCCTGTCATCCCCCTACCACCCGGGAAAAAAAGAGATTGCCCCCTCCTTCCACTAGCCCACCCTCCCACCCAAAGAACAACTTCTTCTGCGCAGCTTGTTTTCTAGGCAGCAGCGCTATTGTGATGTCATCGGGGGGCATTGTGACAAGCCGCCAGTGTTCCGTCTCTTCATGTTGTGCACAGTTCAAACGGAAAATACATCAACAGGCAGACTACAGAAAAGCTTACTATCAAAGGTTAGAGGGGGGCTTTCTCAGAGGGCTTTTTACAGTTTTTCTATTCCCAATTAGCCGTTTAAGTGTACTTATTGAAAGTAGTAATTCTTTCATAGGCCGCCCTTTCTTAGTATTTGACGTTCCTTATATTGCGGTATGAGGCTTCGCAGTAGGTTGCAAACATTCATCACCCATGACTGTCCCCAATTGAGCTCAGAAGCTCAATGTCTATCATGACCTCTCTTTTAGAATGTCCAAGAGCAAGCAAACTATTCCTCCAGGAGAGGGCGCCAACAGACTACTAAAGAGATCATCATTACTCAAAGAAAACCCCAAAAACCAATGCATGATAGGAATAAACAGGTAACTTTCTTTGGAGTGGAAGCGGAGAGATCGCACCAGATGCCAATTCTAGATCTTATCACACCTGTGGTCACTGCAGCAGCAGGTGAATCCACTTTGTCCAAAAGGGATCTATTCCATTCAATTGCAAATGATCTAGATAAGACAGAGAACTGCAGCACGGGGACATAGCCGAGTTGGTCAGGTTGAGTGGTGATGAGTTTGCTATTTGGATGAATAAAGAAAGTCAAAAGTGTGAAAGATAAAAAACAAAAGGAGGAAGTGTGAAAAGTGAATGGGCCAAATTGAGGTGCATATGAAGACGTATGCTTTCTTCCAATTCATTAAATCGGGCTAATATGAATAAGGTGAATTGAGTTCTGCTTTTGGAAACTGGGTTAAGAAGGGGTGCACCGTTCCTGGAGGTACTGCAATACCAGGTCAATGCGTGGAGTGGACAGAGCAAGCTCTTTTTCCATCTCCCTGTTCTAAAAATCCATTTAATATATGGTCCCCAGATAGGGGACGTATCAGATATTAAACTGATAAGAACAGATTTTTGATTTAACAGCATCTTTATTATCATGCACTACTCACAAAAAGGTAACAAACCGTGTACAGTGCCGCAGCCCCGTACACACAGAAATATACAATCCTTCTTACATAGCCATAGAGTACGACGCACTAAACTATACATCACGCTCCTATGCTTATCCATAACACTCAAGCTGAAAGAAAAAGTTAGACAATAAATAACGACGAACCGGCGATTGGGGGATGGGGGTAGGGGAAAAGGGGGATAGGGTGGGGAAATCACAGGCCCGAAGCTTTATTGAAAGACGCACATAACGGGAAAAGGAGGGAGGGGGCATGGAAGAGGTCTAAACCTCCTCCTCGGCGCTGTCGTCCGGACTGTCCACTGATAAGAACAGATACTACACTTGATCTTAGCCAAAAGGCCGAGAAGCGATAACCAGAATTGGTTTGGGCCTCGAGTGGCACCCTGGCCTATGCCGGACACATCTTAGGGAGAGAGAGCGAGAGGGAGACAAACCCACGCCTACACAAGACATTTTGTCACCCAAGCCAACCCTTGAAAAGGCTGCTTTGCAGAGCAAAAACAAGAAGAATGGTGCGTTTTGCAGCCGCCGCCCACTGCAATGAATCTGAATAACTCCTCCTTTAGGGCGCAAGCAACTCCCCTCCCCCTTGCAGTCTTTCCAATTCACGATACAAAAAGACGGACAGGACAGGTTGCCTGACTTTCCGTCACTGCCACCCTTTGCCATCCTTACCCGTAGAAAGCCCTTTCATCATCCCCAAACCCTAATCTTTTCCCTTTCCTTCCCAGCCCCCAAACCCTGCCCTCTGTACCTTTCTCACCACCCGCTTCCCTTCTCCTGTCATCCCCCTACCACCCGGGAAAAAAAGAGATTGCCCCCTCCTTCCACTAGCCCACCCTCCCACCCAAAGAACAACTTCTTCTGCGCAGCTTGTTTTCTAGGCAGCAGCGCTATTGTGATGTCATCGGGGGGCATTGTGACAAGCCGCCAGTGTTCCGTCTCTTCATGTTGTGCACAGTTCAAACGGAAAATACATCAACAGGCAGACTACAGAAAAGCTTACTATCAAAGGTTAGAGGGGGGCTTTCTCAGAGGGCTTTTTACAGTTTTTCTATTCCCAATTAGCTGTTTAAGTGTACTTATTGAAAGTAGTAATTCTTTCATAGGCCGCCCTTTCTTAGTATTTGACGTTCCTTATATTGCGGTATGAGGCTTCGCAGTAGGTTGCAAACATTCATCACCCATGACTGTCCCCAATTGAGCTCAGAAGCTCAATGTCTATCATGACCTCTCTTTTAGAATGTCCAAGAGCAAGCAAACTATTCCTCCAGGAGAGGGCGCCAACAGACTACTAAAGAGATCATCATTACTCAAAGAAAACCCCAAAAACCAATGCATGATAGGAATAAACAGGTAACTTTCTTTGGAGTGGAAGCGGAGAGATCGCACCAGATGCCAATTCTAGATCTTATCACACCTGTGGTCACTGCAGCAGCAGGTGAATCCACTTTGTCCAAAAGGGATCTATTCCATTCAATTGCAAATGATCTAGATAAGACAGAGAACTGCAGCACGGGGACATAGCCGAGTTGGTCAGGTTGAGTGGTGATGAGTTTGCTATTTGGATGAATAAAGAAAGTCAAAAGTGTGAAAGATAAAAAACAAAAGGAGGAAGTGTGAAAAGTGAATGGGCCAAATTGAGGTGCATATGAAGACGTATGCTTTCTTCCAATTCATTAAATCGGGCTAATATGAATCAGGTGAATTGAGTTCTGCTTTTGGAAACTGGGTTAAGAAGGGGTGCACCGTTCCTGGAGGTACTGCAATACCAGGTCAATGCGTGGAGTGGACAGAGCAAGCTCTTTTTCCATCTCCCTGTTCTAAAAATCCATTTAATATATGGTCCCCAGATAGGGGACGTATCAGATATTAAACTGATAAGAACAGATACTACACTTGATCTTAGCCAAAAGGCCGAGAAGCGATAACCAGAATTGGTTTGGGCCTCGAGTGGCACCCTGGCCTATGCCGGACACATCTTAGGGAGAGAGAGCGAGAGGGAGACAAACCCACGCCTACACAAGACATTTTGTCACCCAAGCCAACCCTTGAAAAGGCTGCTTTGCAGAGCAAAAACAAGAAGAATGGTGCGTTTTGCAGCCGCCGCCCACTGCAATGAATCTGAATAACTCCTCCTTTAGGGCGCAAGCAACTCCCCTCCCCCTTGCAGTCTTTCCAATTCACGATACAAAAAGACGGACAGGACAGGTTGCCTGACTTTCCGTCACTGCCACCCTTTGCCATCCTTACCCGTAGAAAGCCCTTTCATCATCCCCAAACCCTAATCTTTTCCCTTTCCTTCCCAGCCCCCAAACCCTGCCCTCTGTACCTTTCTCACCACCCGCTTCCCTTCTCCTGTCATCCCCCTACCACCCGGGAAAAAAAGAGATTGCCCCCTCCTTCCACTAGCCCACCCTCCCACCCAAAGAACAACTTCTTCTGCGCAGCTTGTTTTCTAGGCAGCAGCGCTATTGTGATGTCATCGGGGGGCATTGTGACAAGCCGCCAGTGTTCCGTCTCTTCATGTTGTGCACAGTTCAAACGGAAAATACATCAACAGGCAGACTACAGAAAAGCTTACTATCAAAGGTTAGAGGGGGGCTTTCTCAGAGGGCTTTTTACAGTTTTTCTATTCCCAATTAGCCGTTTAAGTGTACTTATTGAAAGTAGTAATTTTTTCATAGGCCGCCCTTTCTTAGTATTTGACGTTCCTTATATTGCGGTATGAGGCTTCGCAGTAGGTTGCAAACATTCATCACCCATGACTGTCCCCAATTGAGCTCAGAAGCTCAATGTCTATCATGACCTCTCTTTTAGAATGTCCAAGAGCAAGCAAACTATTCCTCCAGGAGAGGGCGCCAACAGACTACTAAAGAGATCATCATTACTCAAAGAAAACCCCAAAAACCAATGCATGATAGGAATAAACAGGTAACTTTCTTTGGAGTGGAAGCGGAGAGATCGCACCAGATGCCAATTCTAGATCTTATCACACCTGTGGTCACTGCAGCAGCAGGTGAATCCACTTTGTCCAAAAGGGATCTATTCCATTCAATTGCAAATGATCTAGATAAGACAGAGAACTGCAGCACGGGGACATAGCCGAGTTGGTCAGGTTGAGTGGTGATGAGTTTGCTATTTGGATGAATAAAGAAAGTCAAAAGTGTGAAAGATAAAAAACAAAAGGAGGAAGTGTGAAAAGTGAATGGGCCAAATTGAGGTGCATATGAAGACGTATGCTTTCTTCCAATTCATTAAATCGGGCTAATATGAATCAGGTGAATTGAGTTCTGCTTTTGGAAACTGGGTTAAGAAGGGGTGCACCGTTCCTGGAGGTACTGCAATACCAGGTCAATGCGTGGAGTGGACAGAGCAAGCTCTTTTTCCATCTCCCTGTTCTAAAAATCCATTTAATATATGGTCCCCAGATAGGGGACGTATCAGATATTAAACTGATAAGAACAGATACTACACTTGATCTTAGCCAAAAGGCCGAGAAGCGATAACCAGAATTGGTTTGGGCCTCGAGTGGCACCCTGGCCTATGCCGGACACATCTTAGGGAGAGAGAGCGAGAGGGAGACAAACCCACGCCTACACAAGACATTTTGTCACCCAAGCCAACCCTTGAAAAGGCTGCTTTGCAGAGCAAAAACAAGAAGAATGGTGCGTTTTGCAGCCGCCGCCCACTGCAATGAATCTGAATAACTCCTCCTTTAGGGCGCAAGCAACTCCCCTCCCCCTTGCAGTCTTTCCAATTCACGATACAAAAAGACGGACAGGACAGGTTGCCTGACTTTCCGTCACTGCCACCCTTTGCCATCCTTACCCGTAGAAAGCCCTTTCATCATCCCCAAACCCTAATCTTTTCCCTTTCCTTCCCAGCCCCCAAACCCTGCCCTCTGTACCTTTCTCACCACCCGCTTCCCTTCTCCTGTCATCCCCCTACCACCCGGGAAAAAAAGAGATTGCCCCCTCCTTCCACTAGCCCACCCTCCCACCCAAAGAACAACTTCTTCTGCGCAGCTTGTTTTCTAGGCAGCAGCGCTATTGTGATGTCATCGGGGGGCATTGTGACAAGCCGCCAGTGTTCCGTCTCTTCATGTTGTGCACAGTTCAAACGGAAAATACATCAACAGGCAGACTACAGAAAAGCTTACTATCAAAGGTTAGAGGGGGGCTTTCTCAGAGGGCTTTTTACAGTTTTTCTATTCCCAATTAGCCGTTTAAGTGTACTTATTGAAAGTAGTAATTCTTTCATAGGCCGCCCTTTCTTAGTATTTGACGTTCCTTATATTGCGGTATGAGGCTTCGCAGTAGGTTGCAAACATTCATCACCCATGACTGTCCCCAATTGAGCTCAGAAGCTCAATGTCTATCATGACCTCTCTTTTAGAATGTCCAAGAGCAAGCAAACTATTCCTCCAGGAGAGGGCGCCAACAGACTACTAAAGAGATCATCATTACTCAAAGAAAACCCCAAAAACCAATGCATGATAGGAATAAACAGGTAACTTTCTTTGGAGTGGAAGCGGAGAGATCGCACCAGATGCCAATTCTAGATCTTATCACACCTGTGGTCACTGCAGCAGCAGGTGAATCCACTTTGTCCAAAAGGGATCTATTCCATTCAATTGCAAATGATCTAGATAAGACAGAGAACTGCAGCACGGGGACATAGCCGAGTTGGTCAGGTTGAGTGGTGATGAGTTTGCTATTTGGATGAATAAAGAAAGTCAAAAGTGTGAAAGATAAAAAACAAAAGGAGGAAGTGTGAAAAGTGAATGGGCCAAATTGAGGTGCATATGAAGACGTATGCTTTCTTCCAATTCATTAAATCGGGCTAATATGAATCAGGTGAATTGAGTTCTGCTTTTGGAAACTGGGTTAAGAAGGGGTGCACCGTTCCTGGAGGTACTGCAATACCAGGTCAATGCGTGGAGTGGACAGAGCAAGCTCTTTTTCCATCTCCCTGTTCTAAAAATCCATTTAATATGGGGTCCCCAGATAGGGGACGTATCAGATATTAAACTGATAAGAACAGATACTACACTTGATCTTAGCCAAAAGGCCGAGAAGCGATAACCAGAATTGGTTTGGGCCTCGAGTGGCACCCTGGCCTATGCCGGACACATCTTAGGGAGAGAGAGCGAGAGGGAGACAAACCCACGCCTACACAAGACATTTTGTCACCCAAGCCAACCCTTGAAAAGGCTGCTTTGCAGAGCAAAAACAAGAAGAATGGTGCGTTTTGCAGCCGCCGCCCACTGCAATGAATCTGAATAACTCCTCCTTTAGGGCGCAAGCAACTCCCCTCCCCCTTGCAGTCTTTCCAATTCACGATACAAAAAGACGGACAGGACAGGTTGCCTGACTTTCCGTCACTGCCACCCTTTGCCATCCTTACCCGTAGAAAGCCCTTTCATCATCCCCAAACCCTAATCTTTTCCCTTTCCTTCCCAGCCCCCAAACCCTGCCCTCTGTACCTTTCTCACCACCCGCTTCCCTTCTCCTGTCATCCCCCTACCACCCGGGAAAAAAAGAGATTGCCCCCTCCTTCCACTAGCCCACCCTCCCACCCAAAGAACAACTTCTTCTGCGCAGCTTGTTTTCTAGGCAGCAGCGCTATTGTGATGTCATCGGGGGGCATTGTGACAAGCCGCCAGTGTTCCGTCTCTTCATGTTGTGCACAGTTCAAACGGAAAATACATCAACAGGCAGACTACAGAAAAGCTTACTATCAAAGGTTAGAGGGGGGCTTTCTCAGAGGGCTTTTTACAGTTTTTCTATTCCCAATTAGCCGTTTAAGTGTACTTATTGAAAGTAGTAATTCTTTCATAGGCCGCCCTTTCTTAGTATTTGACGTTCCTTATATTGCGGTATGAGGCTTCGCAGTAGGTTGCAAACATTCATCACCCATGACTGTCCCCAATTGAGCTCAGAAGCTCAATGTCTATCATGACCTCTCTTTTAGAATGTCCAAGAGCAAGCAAACTATTCCTCCAGGAGAGGGCGCCAACAGACTACTAAAGAGATCATCATTACTCAAAGAAAACCCCAAAAACCAATGCATGATAGGAATAAACAGGTAACTTTCTTTGGAGTGGAAGCGGAGAGATCGCACCAGATGCCAATTCTAGATCTTATCACACCTGTGGTCACTGCAGCAGCAGGTGAATCCACTTTGTCCAAAAGGGATCTATTCCATTCAATTGCAAATGATCTAGATAAGACAGAGAACTGCAGCACGGGGACATAGCCGAGTTGGTCAGGTTGAGTGGTGATGAGTTTGCTATTTGGATGAATAAAGAAAGTCAAAAGTGTGAAAGATAAAAAACAAAAGGAGGAAGTGTGAAAAGTGAATGGGCCAAATTGAGGTGCATATGAAGACGTATGCTTTCTTCCAATTCATTAAATCGGGCTAATATGAATCAGGTGAATTGAGTTCTGCTTTTGGAAACTGGGTTAAGAAGGGGTGCACCGTTCCTGGAGGTACTGCAATACCAGGTCAATGCGTGGAGTGGACAGAGCAAGCTCTTTTTCCATCTCCCTGTTCTAAAAATCCATTTAATATATGGTCCCCAGATAGGGGACGTATCAGATATTAAACTGATAAGAACAGATACTACACTTGATCTTAGCCAAAAGGCCGAGAAGCGATAACCAGAATTGGTTTGGGCCTCGAGTGGCACCCTGGCCTATGCCGGACACATCTTAGGGAGAGAGAGCGAGAGGGAGACAAACCCACGCCTACACAAGACATTTTGTCACCCAAGCCAACCCTTGAAAAGGCTGCTTTGCAGAGCAAAAACAAGAAGAATGGTGCGTTTTGCAGCCGCCGCCCACTGCAATGAATCTGAATAACTCCTCCTTTAGGGCGCAAGCAACTCCCCTCCCCCTTGCAGTCTTTCCAATTCACGATACAAAAAGACGGACAGGACAGGTTGCCTGACTTTCCGTCACTGCCACCCTTTGCCATCCTTACCCGTAGAAAGCCCTTTCATCATCCCCAAACCCTAATCTTTTCCCTTTCCTTCCCAGCCCCCAAACCCTGCCCTCTGTACCTTTCTCACCACCCGCTTCCCTTCTCCTGTCATCCCCCTACCACCCGGGAAAAAAAGAGATTGCCCCCTCCTTCCACTAGCCCACCCTCCCACCCAAAGAACAACTTCTTCTGCGCAGCTTGTTTTCTAGGCAGCAGCGCTATTGTGATGTCATCGGGGGGCATTGTGACAAGCCGCCAGTGTTCCGTCTCTTCATGTTGTGCACAGTTCAAACGGAAAATACATCAACAGGCAGACTACAGAAAAGCTTACTATCAAAGGTTAGAGGGGGGCTTTCTCAGAGGGCTTTTTACAGTTTTTCTATTCCCAATTAGCCGTTTAAGTGTACTTATTGAAAGTAGTAATTCTTTCATAGGCCGCCCTTTCTTAGTATTTGACGTTCCTTATATTGCGGTATGAGGCTTCGCAGTAGGTTGCAAACATTCATCACCCATGACTGTCCCCAATTGAGCTCAGAAGCTCAATGTCTATCATGACCTCTCTTTTAGAATGTCCAAGAGCAAGCAAACTATTCCTCCAGGAGAGGGCGCCAACAGACTACTAAAGAGATCATCATTACTCAAAGAAAACCCCAAAAACCAATGCATGATAGGAATAAACAGGTAACTTTCTTTGGAGTGGAAGCGGAGAGATCGCACCAGATGCCAATTCTAGATCTTATCACACCTGTGGTCACTGCAGCAGCAGGTGAATCCACTTTGTCCAAAAGGGATCTATTCCATTCAATTGCAAATGATCTAGATAAGACAGAGAACTGCAGCACGGGGACATAGCCGAGTTGGTCAGGTTGAGTGGTGATGAGTTTGCTATTTGGATGAATAAAGAAAGTCAAAAGTGTGAAAGATAAAAAACAAAAGGAGGAAGTGTGAAAAGTGAATGGGCCAAATTGAGGTGCATATGAAGACGTATGCTTTCTTCCAATTCATTAAATCGGGCTAATATGAATCAGGTGAATTGAGTTCTGCTTTTGGAAACTGGGTTAAGAAGGGGTGCACCGTTCCTGGAGGTACTGCAATACCAGGTCAATGCGTGGAGTGGACAGAGCAAGCTCTTTTTCCATCTCCCTGTTCTAAAAATCCATTTAATATATGGTCCCCAGATAGGGGACGTATCAGATATTAAACTGATAAGAACAGATACTACACTTGATCTTAGCCAAAAGGCCGAGAAGCGATAACCAGAATTGGTTTGGGCCTCGAGTGGCACCCTGGCCTATGCCGGACACATCTTAGGGAGAGAGAGCGAGAGGGAGACAAACCCACGCCTACACAAGACATTTTGTCACCCAAGCCAACCCTTGAAAAGGCTGCTTTGCAGAGCAAAAACAAGAAGAATGGTGCGTTTTGCAGCCGCCGCCCACTGCAATGAATCTGAATAACTCCTCCTTTAGGGCGCAAGCAACTCCCCTCCCCCTTGCAGTCTTTCCAATTCACGATACAAAAAGACGGACAGGACAGGTTGCCTGACTTTCCGTCACTGCCACCCTTTGCCATCCTTACCCGTAGAAAGCCCTTTCATCATCCCCAAACCCTAATCTTTTCCCTTTCCTTCCCAGCCCCCAAACCCTGCCCTCTGTACCTTTCTCACCACCCGCTTCCCTTCTCCTGTCATCCCCCTACCACCCGGGAAAAAAAGAGATTGCCCCCTCCTTCCACTAGCCCACCCTCCCACCCAAAGAACAACTTCTTCTGCGCAGCTTGTTTTCTAGGCAGCAGCGCTATTGTGATGTCATCGGGGGGCATTGTGACAAGCCGCCAGTGTTCCGTCTCTTCATGTTGTGCACAGTTCAAACGGAAAATACATCAACAGGCAGACTACAGAAAAGCTTACTATCAAAGGTTAGAGGGGGGCTTTCTCAGAGGGCTTTTTACAGTTTTTCTATTCCCAATTAGCCGTTTAAGTGTACTTATTGAAAGTAGTAATTCTTTCATAGGCCGCCCTTTCTTAGTATTTGACGTTCCTTATATTGCGGTATGAGGCTTCGCAGTAGGTTGCAAACATTCATCACCCATGACTGTCCCCAATTGAGCTCAGAAGCTCAATGTCTATCATGACCTCTCTTTTAGAATGTCCAAGAGCAAGCAAACTATTCCTCCAGGAGAGGGCGCCAACAGACTACTAAAGAGATCATCATTACTCAAAGAAAACCCCAAAAACCAATGCATGATAGGAATAAACAGGTAACTTTCTTTGGAGTGGAAGCGGAGAGATCGCACCAGATGCCAATTCTAGATCTTATCACACCTGTGGTCACTGCAGCAGCAGGTGAATCCACTTTGTCCAAAAGGGATCTATTCCATTCAATTGCAAATGATCTAGATAAGACAGAGAACTGCAGCACGGGGACATAGCCGAGTTGGTCAGGTTGAGTGGTGATGAGTTTGCTATTTGGATGAATAAAGAAAGTCAAAAGTGTGAAAGATAAAAAACAAAAGGAGGAAGTGTGAAAAGTGAATGGGCCAAATTGAGGTGCATATGAAGACGTATGCTTTCTTCCAATTCATTAAATCGGGCTAATATGAATCAGGTGAATTGAGTTCTGCTTTTGGAAACTGGGTTAAGAAGGGGTGCACCGTTCCTGGAGGTACTGCAATACCAGGTCAATGCGTGGAGTGGACAGAGCAAGCTCTTTTTCCATCTCCCTGTTCTAAAAATCCATTTAATATATGGTCCCCAGATAGGGGACGTATCAGATATTAAACTGATAAGAACAGATACTACACTTGATCTTAGCCAAAAGGCCGAGAAGCGATAACCAGAATTGGTTTGGGCCTCGAGTGGCACCCTGGCCTATGCCGGACACATCTTAGGGAGAGAGAGCGAGAGGGAGACAAACCCACGCCTACACAAGACATTTTGTCACCCAAGCCAACCCTTGAAAAGGCTGCTTTGCAGAGCAAAAACAAGAAGAATGGTGCGTTTTGCAGCCGCCGCCCACTGCAATGAATCTGAATAACTCCTCCTTTAGGGCGCAAGCAACTCCCCTCCCCCTTGCAGTCTTTCCAATTCACGATACAAAAAGACGGACAGGACAGGTTGCCTGACTTTCCGTCACTGCCACCCTTTGCCATCCTTACCCGTAGAAAGCCCTTTCATCATCCCCAAACCCTAATCTTTTCCCTTTCCTTCCCAGCCCCCAAACCCTGCCCTCTGTACCTTTCTCACCACCCGCTTCCCTTCTCCTGTCATCCCCCTACCACCCGGGAAAAAAAGAGATTGCCCCCTCCTTCCACTAGCCCACCCTCCCACCCAAAGAACAACTTCTTCTGCGCAGCTTGTTTTCTAGGCAGCAGCGCTATTGTGATGTCATCGGGGGGCATTGTGACAAGCCGCCAGTGTTCCGTCTCTTCATGTTGTGCACAGTTCAAACGGAAAATACATCAACAGGCAGACTACAGAAAAGCTTACTATCAAAGGTTAGAGGGGGGCTTTCTCAGAGGGCTTTTTACAGTTTTTCTATTCCCAATTAGCCGTTTAAGTGTACTTATTGAAAGTAGTAATTCTTTCATAGGCCGCCCTTTCTTAGTATTTGACGTTCCTTATATTGCGGTATGAGGCTTCGCAGTAGGTTGCAAACATTCATCACCCATGACTGTCCCCAATTGAGCTCAGAAGCTCAATGTCTATCATGACCTCTCTTTTAGAATGTCCAAGAGCAAGCAAACTATTCCTCCAGGAGAGGGCGCCAACAGACTACTAAAGAGATCATCATTACTCAAAGAAAACCCCAAAAACCAATGCATGATAGGAATAAACAGGTAACTTTCTTTGGAGTGGAAGCGGAGAGATCGCACCAGATGCCAATTCTAGATCTTATCACACCTGTGGTCACTGCAGCAGCAGGTGAATCCACTTTGTCCAAAAGGGATCTATTCCATTCAATTGCAAATGATCTAGATAAGACAGAGAACTGCAGCACGGGGACATAGCCGAGTTGGTCAGGTTGAGTGGTGATGAGTTTGCTATTTGGATGAATAAAGAAAGTCAAAAGTGTGAAAGATAAAAAACAAAAGGAGGAAGTGTGAAAAGTGAATGGGCCAAATTGAGGTGCATATGAAGACGTATGCTTTCTTCCAATTCATTAAATCGGGCTAATATGAATCAGGTGAATTGAGTTCTGCTTTTGGAAACTGGGTTAAGAAGGGGTGCACCGTTCCTGGAGGTACTGCAATACCAGGTCAATGCGTGGAGTGGACAGAGCAAGCTCTTTTTCCATCTCCCTGTTCTAAAAATCCATTTAATATATGGTCCCCAGATAGGGGACGTATCAGATATTAAACTGATAAGAACAGATACTACACTTGATCTTAGCCAAAAGGCCGAGAAGCGATAACCAGAATTGGTTTGGGCCTCGAGTGGCACCCTGGCCTATGCCGGACACATCTTAGGGAGAGAGAGCGAGAGGGAGACAAACCCACGCCTACACAAGACATTTTGTCACCCAAGCCAACCCTTGAAAAGGCTGCTTTGCAGAGCAAAAACAAGAAGAATGGTGCGTTTTGCAGCCGCCGCCCACTGCAATGAATCTGAATAACTCCTCCTTTAGGGCGCAAGCAACTCCCCTCCCCCTTGCAGTCTTTCCAATTCACGATACAAAAAGACGGACAGGACAGGTTGCCTGACTTTCCGTCACTGCCACCCTTTGCCATCCTTACCCGTAGAAAGCCCTTTCATCATCCCCAAACCCTAATCTTTTCCCTTTCCTTCCCAGCCCCCAAACCCTGCCCTCTGTACCTTTCTCACCACCCGCTTCCCTTCTCCTGTCATCCCCCTACCACCCGGGAAAAAAAGAGATTGCCCCCTCCTTCCACTAGCCCACCCTCCCACCCAAAGAACAACTTCTTCTGCGCAGCTTGTTTTCTAGGCAGCAGCGCTATTGTGATGTCATCGGGGGGCATTGTGACAAGCCGCCAGTGTTCCGTCTCTTCATGTTGTGCACAGTTCAAACGGAAAATACATCAACAGGCAGACTACAGAAAAGCTTACTATCAAAGGTTAGAGGGGGGCTTTCTCAGAGGGCTTTTTACAGTTTTTCTATTCCCAATTAGCCGTTTAAGTGTACTTATTGAAAGTAGTAATTCTTTCATAGGCCGCCCTTTCTTAGTATTTGACGTTCCTTATATTGCGGTATGAGGCTTCGCAGTAGGTTGCAAACATTCATCACCCATGACTGTCCCCAATTGAGCTCAGAAGCTCAATGTCTATCATGACCTCTCTTTTAGAATGTCCAAGAGCAAGCAAACTATTCCTCCAGGAGAGGGCGCCAACAGACTACTAAAGAGATCATCATTACTCAAAGAAAACCCCAAAAACCAATGCATGATAGGAATAAACAGGTAACTTTCTTTGGAGTGGAAGCGGAGAGATCGCACCAGATGCCAATTCTAGATCTTATCACACCTGTGGTCACTGCAGCAGCAGGTGAATCCACTTTGTCCAAAAGGGATCTATTCCATTCAATTGCAAATGATCTAGATAAGACAGAGAACTGCAGCACGGGGACATAGCCGAGTTGGTCAGGTTGAGTGGTGATGAGTTTGCTATTTGGATGAATAAAGAAAGTCAAAAGTGTGAAAGATAAAAAACAAAAGGAGGAAGTGTGAAAAGTG
Source organism: Anomaloglossus baeobatrachus (assembly GCF_048569485.1). NCBI lineage: Eukaryota > Metazoa > Chordata > Amphibia > Anura > Aromobatidae > Anomaloglossus > Anomaloglossus baeobatrachus. Next base: position 255,182 of record NW_027443076.1, read on the forward strand.
AATGGGCCAAATTGAGGTGCATATGAAGACGTATGCTTTCTTCCAATTCATTAAATCGGGCTAATATGAATCAGGTGAATTGAGTTCTGCTTTTGGAAACTGGGTTAAGAAGGGGTGCACCGTTCCTGGAGGTACTGCAATACCAGGTCAATGCGTGGAGTGGACAGAGCAAGCTCTTTTTCCATCTCCCTGTTCTAAAAATCCATTTAATATATGGTCCCCAGATAGGGGACGTATCAGATATTAAACTGATAAGAACAGATACTACACTTGATCTTAGCCAAAAGGCCGAGAAGCGATAACCAGAATTGGTTTGGGCCTCGAGTGGCACCCTGGCCTATGCCGGACACATCTTAGGGAGAGAGAGCGAGAGGGAGACAAACCCACGCCTACACAAGACATTTTGTCACCCAAGCCAACCCTTGAAAAGGCTGCTTTGCAGAGCAAAAACAAGAAGAATGGTGCGTTTTGCAGCCGCCGCCCACTGCAATGAATCTGAATAACTCCTCCTTTAGGGCGCAAGCAACTCCCCTCCCCCTTGCAGTCTTTCCAATTCACGATACAAAAAGACGGACAGGACAGGTTGCCTGACTTTCCGTCACTGCCACCCTTTGCCATCCTTACCCGTAGAAAGCCCTTTCATCATCCCCAAACCCTAATCTTTTCCCTTTCCTTCCCAGCCCCCAAACCCTGCCCTCTGTACCTTTCTCACCACCCGCTTCCCTTCTCCTGTCATCCCCCTACCACCCGGGAAAAAAAGAGATTGCCCCCTCCTTCCACTAGCCCACCCTCCCACCCAAAGAACAACTTCTTCTGCGCAGCTTGTTTTCTAGGCAGCAGCGCTATTGTGATGTCATCGGGGGGCATTGTGACAAGCCGCCAGTGTTCCGTCTCTTCATGTTGTGCACAGTTCAAACGGAAAATACATCAACAGGCAGACTACAGAAAAGCTTACTATCAAAGGTTAGAGGGGGGCTTTCTCAGAGGGCTTTTTACAGTTTTTCTATTCCCAATTAGCCGTTTAAGTGTACTTATTGAAAGTAGTAATTCTTTCATAGGCCGCCCTTTCTTAGTATTTGACGTTCCTTATATTGCGGTATGAGGCTTCGCAGTAGGTTGCAAACATTCATCACCCATGACTGTCCCCAATTGAGCTCAGAAGCTCAATGTCTATCATGACCTCTCTTTTAGAATGTCCAAGAGCAAGCAAACTATTCCTCCAGGAGAGGGCGCCAACAGACTACTAAAGAGATCATCATTACTCAAAGAAAACCCCAAAAACCAATGCATGATAGGAATAAACAGGTAACTTTCTTTGGAGTGGAAGCGGAGAGATCGCACCAGATGCCAATTCTAGATCTTATCACACCTGTGGTCACTGCAGCAGCAGGTGAATCCACTTTGTCCAAAAGGGATCTATTCCATTCAATTGCAAATGATCTAGATAAGACAGAGAACTGCAGCACGGGGACATAGCCGAGTTGGTCAGGTTGAGTGGTGATGAGTTTGCTATTTGGATGAATAAAGAAAGTCAAAAGTGTGAAAGATAAAAAACAAAAGGAGGAAGTGTGAAAAGTGAATGGGCCAAATTGAGGTGCATATGAAGACGTATGCTTTCTTCCAATTCATTAAATCGGGCTAATATGAATCAGGTGAATTGAGTTCTGCTTTTGGAAACTGGGTTAAGAAGGGGTGCACCGTTCCTGGAGGTACTGCAATACCAGGTCAATGCGTGGAGTGGACAGAGCAAGCTCTTTTTCCATCTCCCTGTTCTAAAAATCCATTTAATATATGGTCCCCAGATAGGGGACGTATCAGATATTAAACTGATAAGAACAGATACTACACTTGATCTTAGCCAAAAGGCCGAGAAGCGATAACCAGAATTGGTTTGGGCCTCGAGTGGCACCCTGGCCTATGCCGGACACATCTTAGGGAGAGAGAGCGAGAGGGAGACAAACCCACGCCTACACAAGACATTTTGTCACCCAAGCCAACCCTTGAAAAGGCTGCTTTGCAGAGCAAAAACAAGAAGAATGGTGCGTTTTGCAGCCGCCGCCCACTGCAATGAATCTGAATAACTCCTCCTTTAGGGCGCAAGCAACTCCCCTCCCCCTTGCAGTCTTTCCAATTCACGATACAAAAAGACGGACAGGACAGGTTGCCTGACTTTCCGTCACTGCCACCCTTTGCCATCCTTACCCGTAGAAAGCCCTTTCATCATCCCCAAACCCTAATCTTTTCCCTTTCCTTCCCAGCCCCCAAACCCTGCCCTCTGTACCTTTCTCACCACCCGCTTCCCTTCTCCTGTCATCCCCCTACCACCTGGGAAAAAAAGAGATTGCCCCCTCCTTCCACTAGCCCACCCTCCCACCCAAAGAACAACTTCTTCTGCGCAGCTTGTTTTCTAGGCAGCAGCGCTATTGTGATGTCATCAGGGGGCATTGTGACAAGCCGCCAGTGTTCCGTCTCTTCATGTTGTGCACAGTTCAAACGGAAAATACATCAACAGGCAGACTACAGAAAAGCTTACTATCAAAGGTTAGAGGGGGGCTTTCTCAGAGGGCTTTTTACAGTTTTTCTATTCCCAATTAGCCGTTTAAGTGTACTTATTGAAAGTAGTAATTCTTTCATAGGCCGCCCTTTCTTAGTATTTGACGTTCCTTATATTGCGGTATGAGGCTTCGCAGTAGGTTGCAAACATTCATCACCCATGACTGTCCCCAATTGAGCTCAGAAGCTCAATGTCTATCATGACCTCTCTTTTAGAATGTCCAAGAGCAAGCAAACTATTCCTCCAGGAGAGGGCGCCAACAGACTACTAAAGAGATCATCATTACTCAAAGAAAACCCCAAAAACCAATGCATGATAGGAATAAACAGGTAACTTTCTTTGGAGTGGAAGCGGAGAGATCGCACCAGATGCCAATTCTAGATCTTATCACACCTGTGGTCACTGCAGCAGCAGGTGAATCCACTTTGTCCAAAAGGGATCTATTCCATTCAATTGCAAATGATCTAGATAAGACAGAGAACTGCAGCACGGGGACATAGCCGAGTTGGTCAGGTTGAGTGGTGATGAGTTTGCTATTTGGATGAATAAAGAAAGTCAAAAGTGTGAAAGATAAAAAACAAAAGGAGGAAGTGTGAAAAGTGAATGGGCCAAATTGAGGTGCATATGAAGACGTATGCTTTCTTCCAATTCATTAAATCGGGCTAATATGAATCAGGTGAATTGAGTTCTGCTTTTGGAAACTGGGTTAAGAAGGGGTGCACCGTTCCTGGAGGTACTGCAATACCAGGTCAATGCGTGGAGTGGACAGAGCAAGCTCTTTTTCCATCTCCCTGTTCTAAAAATCCATTTAATATATGGTCCCCAGATAGGGGACGTATCAGATATTAAACTGATAAGAACAGATACTACACTTGATCTTAGCCAAAAGGCCGAGAAGCGATAACCAGAATTGGTTTGGGCCTCGAGTGGCACCCTGGCCTATGCCGGACACATCTTAGGGAGAGAGAGCGAGAGGGAGACAAACCCACGCCTACACAAGACATTTTGTCACCCAAGCCAACCCTTGAAAAGGCTGCTTTGCAGAGCAAAAACAAGAAGAATGGTGCGTTTTGCAGCCGCCGCCCACTGCAATGAATCTGAATAACTCCTCCTTTAGGGCGCAAGCAACTCCCCTCCCCCTTGCAGTCTTTCCAATTCACGATACAAAAAGACGGACAGGACAGGTTGCCTGACTTTCCGTCACTGCCACCCTTTGCCATCCTTACCCGTAGAAAGCCCTTTCATCATCCCCAAACCCTAATCTTTTCCCTTTCCTTCCCAGCCCCCAAACCCTGCCCTCTGTACCTTTCTCACCACCCGCTTCCCTTCTCCTGTCATCCCCCTACCACCCGGGAAAAAAAGAGATTGCCCCCTCCTTCCACTAGCCCACCCTCCCACCCAAAGAACAACTTCTTCTGCGCAGCTTGTTTTCTAGGCAGCAGCGCTATTGTGATGTCATCGGGGGGCATTGTGACAAGCCGCCAGTGTTCCGTCTCTTCATGTTGTGCACAGTTCAAACGGAAAATACATCAACAGGCAGACTACAGAAAAGCTTACTATCAAAGGTTAGAGGGGGGCTTTCTCAGAGGGCTTTTTACAGTTTTTCTATTCCCAATTAGCCGTTTAAGTGTACTTATTGAAAGTAGTAATTCTTTCATAGGCCGCCCTTTCTTAGTATTTGACGTTCCTTATATTGCGGTATGAGGCTTCGCAGTAGGTTGCAAACATTCATCACCCATGACTGTCCCCAATTGAGCTCAGAAGCTCAATGTCTATCATGACCTCTCTTTTAGAATGTCCAAGAGCAAGCAAACTATTCCTCCAGGAGAGGGCGCCAACAGACTACTAAAGAGATCATCATTACTCAAAGAAAACCCCAAAAACCAATGCATGATAGGAATAAACAGGTAACTTTCTTTGGAGTGGAAGCGGAGAGATCGCACCAGATGCCAATTCTAGATCTTATCACACCTGTGGTCACTGCAGCAGCAGGTGAATCCACTTTGTCCAAAAGGGATCTATTCCATTCAATTGCAAATGATCTAGATAAGACAGAGAACTGCAGCACGGGGACATAGCCGAGTTGGTCAGGTTGAGTGGTGATGAGTTTGCTATTTGGATGAATAAAGAAAGTCAAAAGTGTGAAAGATAAAAAACAAAAGGAGGAAGTGTGAAAAGTGAATGGGCCAAATTGAGGTGCATATGAAGACGTATGCTTTCTTCCAATTCATTAAATCGGGCTAATATGAATCAGGTGAATTGAGTTCTGCTTTTGGAAACTGGGTTAAGAAGGGGTGCACCGTTCCTGGAGGTACTGCAATACCAGGTCAATGCGTGGAGTGGACAGAGCAAGCTCTTTTTCCATCTCCCTGTTCTAAAAATCCATTTAATATATGGTCCCCAGATAGGGGACGTATCAGATATTAAACTGATAAGAACAGATACTACACTTGATCTTAGCCAAAAGGCCGAGAAGCGATAACCAGAATTGGTTTGGGCCTCGAGTGGCACCCTGGCCTATGCCGGACACATCTTAGGGAGAGAGAGCGAGAGGGAGACAAACCCACGCCTACACAAGACATTTTGTCACCCAAGCCAACCCTTGAAAAGGCTGCTTTGCAGAGCAAAAACAAGAAGAATGGTGCGTTTTGCAGCCGCCGCCCACTGCAATGAATCTGAATAACTCCTCCTTTAGGGCGCAAGCAACTCCCCTCCCCCTTGCAGTCTTTCCAATTCACGATACAAAAAGACGGACAGGACAGGTTGCCTGACTTTCCGTCACTGCCACCCTTTGCCATCCTTACCCGTAGAAAGCCCTTTCATCATCCCCAAACCCTAATCTTTTCCCTTTCCTTCCCAGCCCCCAAACCCTGCCCTCTGTACCTTTCTCACCACCCGCTTCCCTTCTCCTGTCATCCCCCTACCACCCGGGAAAAAAAGAGATTGCCCCCTCCTTCCACTAGCCCACCCTCCCACCCAAAGAACAACTTCTTCTGCGCAGCTTGTTTTCTAGGCAGCAGCGCTATTGTGATGTCATCGGGGGGCATTGTGACAAGCCGCCAGTGTTCCGTCTCTTCATGTTGTGCACAGTTCAAACGGAAAATACATCAACAGGCAGACTACAGAAAAGCTTACTATCAAAGGTTAGAGGGGGGCTTTCTCAGAGGGCTTTTTACAGTTTTTCTATTCCCAATTAGCCGTTTAAGTGTACTTATTGAAAGTAGTAATTCTTTCATAGGCCGCCCTTTCTTAGTATTTGACGTTCCTTATATTGCGGTATGAGGCTTCGCAGTAGGTTGCAAACATTCATCACCCATGACTGTCCCCAATTGAGCTCAGAAGCTCAATGTCTATCATGACCTCTCTTTTAGAATGTCCAAGAGCAAGCAAACTATTCCTCCAGGAGAGGGCGCCAACAGACTACTAAAGAGATCATCATTACTCAAAGAAAACCCCAAAAACCAATGCATGATAGGAATAAACAGGTAACTTTCTTTGGAGTGGAAGCGGAGAGATCGCATCAGATGCCAATTCTAGATCTTATCACACCTGTGGTCACTGCAGCAGCAGGTGAATCCACTTTGTCCAAAAGGGATCTATTCCATTCAATTGCAAATGATCTAGATAAGACAGAGAACTGCAGCACGGGGACATAGCCGAGTTGGTCAGGTTGAGTGGTGATGAGTTTGCTATTTGGATGAATAAAGAAAGTCAAAAGTGTGAAAGATAAAAAACAAAAGGAGGAAGTGTGAAAAGTGAATGGGCCAAATTGAGGTGCATATGAAGACGTATGCTTTCTTCCAATTCATTAAATCGGGCTAATATGAATCAGGTGAATTGAGTTCTGCTTTTGGAAACTGGGTTAAGAAGGGGTGCACCGTTCCTGGAGGTACTGCAATACCAGGTCAATGCGTGGAGTGGACAGAGCAAGCTCTTTTTCCATCTCCCTGTTCTAAAAATCCATTTAATATATGGTCCCCAGATAGGGGACGTATCAGATATTAAACTGATAAGAACAGATACTACACTTGATCTTAGCCAAAAGGCCGAGAAGCGATAACCAGAATTGGTTTGGGCCTCGAGTGGCACCCTGGCCTATGCCGGACACATCTTAGGGAGAGAGAGCGAGAGGGAGACAAACCCACGCCTACACAAGACATTTTGTCACCCAAGCCAACCCTTGAAAAGGCTGCTTTGCAGAGCAAAAACAAGAAGAATGGTGCGTTTTGCAGCCGCCGCCCACTGCAATGAATCTGAATAACTCCTCCTTTAGGGCGCAAGCAACTCCCCTCCCCCTTGCAGTCTTTCCAATTCACGATACAAAAAGACGGACAGGACAGGTTGCCTGACTTTCCGTCACTGCCACCCTTTGCCATCCTTACCCGTAGAAAGCCCTTTCATCATCCCCAAACCCTAATCTTTTCCCTTTCCTTCCCAGCCCCCAAACCCTGCCCTCTGTACCTTTCTCACCACCCGCTTCCCTTCTCCTGTCATCCCCCTACCACCCGGGAAAAAAAGAGATTGCCCCCTCCTTCCACTAGCCCACCCTCCCACCCAAAGAACAACTTCTTCTGCGCAGCTTGTTTTCTAGGCAGCAGCGCTATTGTGATGTCATCGGGGGGCATTGTGACAAGCCGCCAGTGTTCCGTCTCTTCATGTTGTGCACAGTTCAAACGGAAAATACATCAACAGGCAGACTACAGAAAAGCTTACTATCAAAGGTTAGAGGGGGGCTTTCTCAGAGGGCTTTTTACAGTTTTTCTATTCCCAATTAGCCGTTTAAGTGTACTTATTGAAAGTAGTAATTCTTTCATAGGCCGCCCTTTCTTAGTATTTGACGTTCCTTATATTGCGGTATGAGGCTTCGCAGTAGGTTGCAAACATTCATCACCCATGACTGTCCCCAATTGAGCTCAGAAGCTCAATGTCTATCATGACCTCTCTTTTAGAATGTCCAAGAGCAAGCAAACTATTCCTCCAGGAGAGGGCGCCAACAGACTACTAAAGAGATCATCATTACTCAAAGAAAACCCCAAAAACCAATGCATGATAGGAATAAACAGGTAACTTTCTTTGGAGTGGAAGCGGAGAGATCGCACCAGATGCCAATTCTAGATCTTATCACACCTGTGGTCACTGCAGCAGCAGGTGAATCCACTTTGTCCAAAAGGGATCTATTCCATTCAATTGCAAATGATCTAGATAAGACAGAGAACTGCAGCACGGGGACATAGCCGAGTTGGTCAGGTTGAGTGGTGATGAGTTTGCTATTTGGATGAATAAAGAAAGTCAAAAGTGTGAAAGATAAAAAACAAAAGGAGGAAGTGTGAAAAGTGAATGGGCCAAATTGAGGTGCATATGAAGACGTATGCTTTCTTCCAATTCATTAAATCGGGCTAATATGAATCAGGTGAATTGAGTTCTGCTTTTGGAAACTGGGTTAAGAAGGGGTGCACCGTTCCTGGAGGTACTGCAATACCAGGTCAATGCGTGGAGTGGACAGAGCAAGCTCTTTTTCCATCTCCCTGTTCTAAAAATCCATTTAATATATGGTCCCCAGATAGGGGACGTATCAGATATTAAACTGATAAGAACAGATACTACACTTGATCTTAGCCAAAAGGCCGAGAAGCGATAACCAGAATTGGTTTGGGCCTCGAGTGGCACCCTGGCCTATGCCGGACACATCTTAGGGAGAGAGAGCGAGAGGGAGACAAACCCACGCCTACACAAGACATTTTGTCACCCAAGCCAACCCTTGAAAAGGCTGCTTTGCAGAGCAAAAACAAGAAGAATGGTGCGTTTTGCAGCCGCCGCCCACTGCAATGAATCTGAATAACTCCTCCTTTAGGGCGCAAGCAACTCCCCTCCCCCTTGCAGTCTTTCCAATTCACGATACAAAAAGACGGACAGGACAGGTTGCCTGACTTTCCGTCACTGCCACCCTTTGCCATCCTTACCCGTAGAAAGCCCTTTCATCATCCCCAAACCCTAATCTTTTCCCTTTCCTTCCCAGCCCCCAAACCCTGCCCTCTGTACCTTTCTCACCACCCGCTTCCCTTCTCCTGTCATCCCCCTACCACCCGGGAAAAAAAGAGATTGCCCCCTCCTTCCACTAGCCCACCCTCCCACCCAAAGAACAACTTCTTCTGCGCAGCTTGTTTTCTAGGCAGCAGCGCTATTGTGATGTCATCGGGGGGCATTGTGACAAGCCGCCAGTGTTCCGTCTCTTCATGTTGTGCACAGTTCAAACGGAAAATACATCAACAGGCAGACTACAGAAAAGCTTACTATCAAAGGTTAGAGGGGGGCTTTCTCAGAGGGCTTTTTACAGTTTTTCTATTCCCAATTAGCCGTTTAAGTGTACTTATTGAAAGTAGTAATTCTTTCATAGGCCGCCCTTTCTTAGTATTTGACGTTCCTTATATTGCGGTATGAGGCTTCGCAGTAGGTTGCAAACATTCATCACCCATGACTGTCCCCAATTGAGCTCAGAAGCTCAATGTCTATCATGACCTCTCTTTTAGAATGTCCAAGAGCAAGCAAACTATTCCTCCAGGAGAGGGCGCCAACAGACTACTAAAGAGATCATCATTACTCAAAGAAAACCCCAAAAACCAATGCATGATAGGAATAAACAGGTAACTTTCTTTGGAGTGGAAGCGGAGAGATCGCACCAGATGCCAATTCTAGATCTTATCACACCTGTGGTCACTGCAGCAGCAGGTGAATCCACTTTGTCCAAAAGGGATCTATTCCATTCAATTGCAAATGATCTAGATAAGACAGAGAACTGCAGCACGGGGACATAGCCGAGTTGGTCAGGTTGAGTGGTGATGAGTTTGCTATTTGGATGAATAAAGAAAGTCAAAAGTGTGAAAGATAAAAAACAAAAGGAGGAAGTGTGAAAAGTGAATGGGCCAAATTGAGGTGCATATGAAGACGTATGCTTTCTTCCAATTCATTAAATCGGGCTAATATGAATCAGGTGAATTGAGTTCTGCTTTTGGAAACTGGGTTAAGAAGGGGTGCACCGTTCCTGGAGGTACTGCAATACCAGGTCAATGCGTGGAGTGGACAGAGCAAGCTCTTTTTCCATCTCTCTGTTCTAAAAATCCATTTAATATATGGTCCCCAGATAGGGGACGTATCAGATATTAAACTGATAAGAACAGATACTACACTTGATCTTAGCCAAAAGGCCGAGAAGCGATAACCAGAATTGGTTTGGGCCTCGAGTGGCACCCTGGCCTATGCCGGACACATCTTAGGGAGAGAGAGCGAGAGGGAGACAAACCCACGCCTACACAAGACATTTTGTCACCCAAGCCAACCCTTGAAAAGGCTGCTTTGCAGAGCAAAAACAAGAAGAATGGTGCGTTTTGCAGCCGCCGCCCACTGCAATGAATCTGAATAACTCCTCCTTTAGGGCGCAAGCAACTCCCCTCCCCCTTGCAGTCTTTCCAATTCACGATACAAAAAGACGGACAGGACAGGTTGCCTGACTTTCCGTCACTGCCACCCTTTGCCATCCTTACCCGTAGAAAGCCCTTTCATCATCCCCAAACCCTAATCTTTTCCCTTTCCTTCCCAGCCCCCAAACCCTGCCCTCTGTACCTTTCTCACCACCCGCTTCCCTTCTCCTGTCATCCCCCTACCACCCGGGAAAAAAAGAGATTGCCCCCTCCTTCCACTAGCCCACCCTCCCACCCAAAGAACAACTTCTTCTGCGCAGCTTGTTTTCTAGGCAGCAGCGCTATTGTGATGTCATCGGGGGGCATTGTGACAAGCCGCCAGTGTTCCGTCTCTTCATGTTGTGCACAGTTCAAACGGAAAATACATCAACAGGCAGACTACAGAAAAGCTTACTATCAAAGGTTAGAGGGGGGCTTTCTCAGAGGGCTTTTTACAGTTTTTCTATTCCCAATTAGCCGTTTAAGTGTACTTATTGAAAGTAGTAATTCTTTCATAGGCCGCCCTTTCTTAGTATTTGACGTTCCTTATATTGCGGTATGAGGCTTCGCAGTAGGTTGCAAACATTCATCACCCATGACTGTCCCCAATTGAGCTCAGAAGCTCAATGTCTATCATGACCTCTCTTTTAGAATGTCCAAGAGCAAGCAAACTATTCCTCCAGGAGAGGGCGCCAACAGACTACTAAAGAGATCATCATTACTCAAAGAAAACCCCAAAAACCAATGCATGATAGGAATAAACAGGTAACTTTCTTTGGAGTGGAAGCGGAGAGATCGCACCAGATGCCAATTCTAGATCTTATCACACCTGTGGTCACTGCAGCAGCAGGTGAATCCACTTTGTCCAAAAGGGATCTATTCCATTCAATTGCAAATGATCTAGATAAGACAGAGAACTGCAGCACGGGGACATAGCCGAGTTGGTCAGGTTGAGTGGTGATGAGTTTGCTATTTGGATGAATAAAGAAAGTCAAAAGTGTGAAAGATAAAAAACAAAAGGAGGAAGTGTGAAAAGTGAATGGGCCAAATTGAGGTGCATATGAAGACGTATGCTTTCTTCCAATTCATTAAATCGGGCTAATATGAATCAGGTGAATTGAGTTCTGCTTTTGGAAACTGGGTTAAGAAGGGGTGCACCGTTCCTGGAGGTACTGCAATACCAGGTCAATGCGTGGAGTGGACAGAGCAAGCTCTTTTTCCATCTCCCTGTTCTAAAAATCCATTTAATATATGGTCCCCAGATAGGGGACGTATCAGATATTAAACTGATAAGAACAGATACTACACTTGATCTTAGCCAAAAGGCCGAGAAGCGATAACCAGAATTGGTTTGGGCCTCGAGTGGCACCCTGGCCTATGCCGGACACATCTTAGGGAGAGAGAGCGAGAGGGAGACAAACCCACGCCTACACAAGACATTTTGTCACCCAAGCCAACCCTTGAAAAGGCTGCTTTGCAGAGCAAAAACAAGAAGAATGGTGCGTTTTGCAGCCGCCGCCCACTGCAATGAATCTGAATAACTCCTCCTTTAGGGCGCAAGCAACTCCCCTCCCCCTTGCAGTCTTTCCAATTCACGATACAAAAAGACGGACAGGACAGGTTGCCTGACTTTCCGTCACTGCCACCCTTTGCCATCCTTACCCGTAGAAAGCCCTTTCATCATCCCCAAACCCTAATCTTTTCCCTTTCCTTCCCAGCCCCCAAACCCTGCCCTCTGTACCTTTCTCACCACCCGCTTCCCTTCTCCTGTCATCCCCCTACCACCCGGGAAAAAAAGAGATTGCCCCCTCCTTCCACTAGCCCACCCTCCCACCCAAAGAACAACTTCTTCTGCGCAGCTTGTTTTCTAGGCAGCAGCGCTATTGTGATGTCATCGGGGGGCATTGTGACAAGCCGCCAGTGTTCCGTCTCTTCATGTTGTGCACAGTTCAAACGGAAAATACATCAACAGGCAGACTACAGAAAAGCTTACTATCAAAGGTTAGAGGGGGGCTTTCTCAGAGGGCTTTTTACAGTTTTTCTATTCCCAATTAGCCGTTTAAGTGTACTTATTGAAAGTAGTAATTCTTTCATAGGCCGCCCTTTCTTAGTATTTGACGTTCCTTATATTGCGGTATGAGGCTTCGCAGTAGGTTGCAAACATTCATCACCCATGACTGTCCCCAATTGAGCTCAGAAGCTCAATGTCTATCATGACCTCTCTTTTAGAATGTCCAAGAGCAAGCAAACTATTCCTCCAGGAGAGGGCGCCAACAGACTACTAAAGAGATCATCATTACTCAAAGAAAACCCCAAAAACCAATGCATGATAGGAATAAACAGGTAACTTTCTTTGGAGTGGAAGCGGAGAGATCGCACCAGATGCCAATTCTAGATCTTATCACACCTGTGGTCACTGCAGCAGCAGGTGAATCCACTTTGTCCAAAAGGGATCTATTCCATTCAATTGCAAATGATCTAGATAAGACAGAGAACTGCAGCACGGGGACATAGCCGAGTTGGTCAGGTTGAGTGGTGATGAGTTTGCTATTTGGATGAATAAAGAAAGTCAAAAGTGTGAAAGATAAAAAACAAAAGGAGGAAGTGTGAAAAGTGAATGGGCCAAATTGAGGTGCATATGAAGACGTATGCTTTCTTCCAATTCATTAAATCGGGCTAATATGAATCAGGTGAATTGAGTTCTGCTTTTGGAAACTGGGTTAAGAAGGGGTGCACCGTTCCTGGAGGTACTGCAATACCAGGTCAATGCGTGGAGTGGACAGAGCAAGCTCTTTTTCCATCTCCCTGTTCTAAAAATCCATTTAATATATGGTCCCCAGATAGGGGACGTATCAGATATTAAACTGATAAGAACAGATACTACACTTGATCTTAGCCAAAAGGCCGAGAAGCGATAACCAGAATTGGTTTGGGCCTCGAGTGGCACCCTGGCCTATGCCGGACACATCTTAGGGAGAGAGAGCGAGAGGGAGACAAACCCACGCCTACACAAGACATTTTGTCACCCAAGCCAACCCTTGAAAAGGCTGCTTTGCAGAGCAAAAACAAGAAGAATGGTGCGTTTTGCAGCCGCCGCCCACTGCAATGAATCTGAATAACTCCTCCTTTAGGGCGCAAGCAACTCCCCTCCCCCTTGCAGTCTTTCCAATTCACGATACAAAAAGACGGACAGGACAGGTTGCCTGACTTTCCGTCACTGCCACCCTTTGCCATCCTTACCCGTAGAAAGCCCTTTCATCATCCCCAAACCCTAATCTTTTCCCTTTCCTTCCCAGCCCCCAAACCCTGCCCTCTGTACCTTTCTCACCACCCGCTTCCCTTCTCCTGTCATCCCCCTACCACCCGGGAAAAAAAGAGATTGCCCCCTCCTTCCACTAGCCCACCCTCCCACCCAAAGAACAACTTCTTCTGCGCAGCTTGTTTTCTAGGCAGCAGCGCTATTGTGATGTCATCGGGGGGCATTGTGACAAGCCGCCAGTGTTCCGTCTCTTCATGTTGTGCACAGTTCAAACGGAAAATACATCAACAGGCAGACTACAGAAAAGCTTACTATCAAAGGTTAGAGGGGGGCTTTCTCAGAGGGCTTTTTACAGTTTTTCTATTCCCAATTAGCCGTTTAAGTGTACTTATTGAAAGTAGTAATTCTTTCATAGGCCGCCCTTTCTTAGTATTTGACGTTCCTTATATTGCGGTATGAGGCTTCGCAGTAGGTTGCAAACATTCATCACCCATGACTGTCCCCAATTGAGCTCAGAAGCTCAATGTCTATCATGACCTCTCTTTTAGAATGTCCAAGAGCAAGCAAACTATTCCTCCAGGAGAGGGCGCCAACAGACTACTAAAGAGATCATCATTACTCAAAGAAAACCCCAAAAACCAATGCATGATAGGAATAAACAGGTAACTTTCTTTGGAGTGGAAGCGGAGAGATCGCACCAGATGCCAATTCTAGATCTTATCACACCTGTGGTCACTGCAGCAGCAGGTGAATCCACTTTGTCCAAAAGGGATCTATTCCATTCAATTGCAAATGATCTAGATAAGACAGAGAACTGCAGCACGGGGACATAGCCGAGTTGGTCAGGTTGAGTGGTGATGAGTTTGCTATTTGGATGAATAAAGAAAGTCAAAAGTGTGAAAGATAAAAAACAAAAGGAGGAAGTGTGAAAAGTGAATGGGCCAAATTGAGGTGCATATGAAGACGTATGCTTTCTTCCAATTCATTAAATCGGGCTAATATGAATCAGGTGAATTGAGTTCTGCTTTTGGAAACTGGGTTAAGAAGGGGTGCACCGTTCCTGGAGGTACTGCAATACCAGGTCAATGCGTGGAGTGGACAGAGCAAGCTCTTTTTCCATCTCCCTGTTCTAAAAATCCATTTAATATATGGTCCCCAGATAGGGGACGTATCAGATATTAAACTGATAAGAACAGATACTACACTTGATCTTAGCCAAAAGGCCGAGAAGCGATAACCAGAATTGGTTTGGGCCTCGAGTGGCACCCTGGCCTATGCCGGACACATCTTAGGGAGAGAGAGCGAGAGGGAGACAAACCCACGCCTACACAAGACATTTTGTCACCCAAGCCAACCCTTGAAAAGGCTGCTTTGCAGAGCAAAAACAAGAAGAATGGTGCGTTTTGCAGCCGCCGCCCACTGCAATGAATCTGAATAACTCCTCCTTTAGGGCGCAAGCAACTCCCCTCCCCCTTGCAGTCTTTCCAATTCACGATACAAAAAGACGGACAGGACAGGTTGCCTGACTTTCCGTCACTGCCACCCTTTGCCATCCTTACCCGTAGAAAGCCCTTTCATCATCCCCAAACCCTAATCTTTTCCCTTTCCTTCCCAGCCCCCAAACCCTGCCCTCTGTACCTTTCTCACCACCCGCTTCCCTTCTCCTGTCATCCCCCTACCACCCGGGAAAAAAAGAGATTGCCCCCTCCTTCCACTAGCCCACCCTCCCACCCAAAGAACAACTTCTTCTGCGCAGCTTGTTTTCTAGGCAGCAGCGCTATTGTGATGTCATCGGGGGGCATTGTGACAAGCCGCCAGTGTTCCGTCTCTTCATGTTGTGCACAGTTCAAACGGAAAATACATCAACAGGCAGACTACAGAAAAGCTTACTATCAAAGGTTAGAGGGGGGCTTTCTCAGAGGGCTTTTTACAGTTTTTCTATTCCCAATTAGCCGTTTAAGTGTACTTATTGAAAGTAGTAATTCTTTCATAGGCCGCCCTTTCTTAGTATTTGACGTTCCTTATATTGCGGTATGAGGCTTCGCAGTAGGTTGCAAACATTCATCACCCATGACTGTCCCCAATTGAGCTCAGAAGCTCAATGTCTATCATGACCTCTCTTTTAGAATGTCCAAGAGCAAGCAAACTATTCCTCCAGGAGAGGGCGCCAACAGACTACTAAAGAGATCATCATTACTCAAAGAAAACCCCAAAAACCAATGCATGATAGGAATAAACAGGTAACTTTCTTTGGAGTGGAAGCGGAGAGATCGCACCAGATGCCAATTCTAGATCTTATCACACCTGTGGTCACTGCAGCAGCAGGTGAATCCACTTTGTCCAAAAGGGATCTATTCCATTCAATTGCAAATGATCTAGATAAGACAGAGAACTGCAGCACGGGGACATAGCCGAGTTGGTCAGGTTGAGTGGTGATGAGTTTGCTATTTGGATGAATAAAGAAAGTCAAAAGTGTGAAAGATAAAAAACAAAAGGAGGAAGTGTGAAAAGTGAATGGGCCAAATTGAGGTGCATATGAAGACGTATGCTTTCTTCCAATTCATTAAATCGGGCTAATATGAATCAGGTGAATTGAGTTCTGCTTTTGGAAACTGGGTTAAGAAGGGGTGCACCGTTCCTGGAGGTACTGCAATACCAGGTCAATGCGTGGAGTGGACAGAGCAAGCTCTTTTTCCATCTCCCTGTTCTAAAAATCCATTTAATATATGGTCCCCAGATAGGGGACGTATCAGATATTAAACTGATAAGAACAGATACTACACTTGATCTTAGCCAAAAGGCCGAGAAGCGATAACCAGAATTGGTTTGGGCCTCGAGTGGCACCCTGGCCTATGCCGGACACATCTTAGGGAGAGAGAGCGAGAGGGAGACAAACCCACGCCTACACAAGACATTTTGTCACCCAAGCCAACCCTTGAAAAGGCTGCTTTGCAGAGCAAAAACAAGAAGAATGGTGCGTTTTGCAGCCGCCGCCCACTGCAATGAATCTGAATAACTCCTCCTTTAGGGCGCAAGCAACTCCCCTCCCCCTTGCAGTCTTTCCAATTCACGATACAAAAAGACGGACAGGACAGGTTGCCTGACTTTCCGTCACTGCCACCCTTTGCCATCCTTACCCGTAGAAAGCCCTTTCATCATCCCCAAACCCTAATCTTTTCCCTTTCCTTCCCAGCCCCCAAACCCTGCCCTCTGTACCTTTCTCACCACCCGCTTCCCTTCTCCTGTCATCCCCCTACCACCCGGGAAAAAAAGAGATTGCCCCCTCCTTCCACTAGCCCACCCTCCCACCCAAAGAACAACTTCTTCTGCGCAGCTTGTTTTCTAGGCAGCAGCGCTATTGTGATGTCATCGGGGGGCATTGTGACAAGCCGCCAGTGTTCCGTCTCTTCATGTTGTGCACAGTTCAAACGGAAAATACATCAACAGGCAGACTACAGAAAAGCTTACTATCAAAGGTTAGAGGGGGGCTTTCTCAGAGGGCTTTTTACAGTTTTTCTATTCCCAATTAGCCGTTTAAGTGTACTTATTGAAAGTAGTAATTCTTTCATAGGCCGCCCTTTCTTAGTATTTGACGTTCCTTATATTGCGGTATGAGGCTTCGCAGTAGGTTGCAAACATTCATCACCCATGACTGTCCCCAATTGAGCTCAGAAGCTCAATGTCTATCATGACCTCTCTTTTAGAATGTCCAAGAGCAAGCAAACTATTCCTCCAGGAGAGGGCGCCAACAGACTACTAAAGAGATCATCATTACTCAAAGAAAACCCCAAAAACCAATGCATGATAGGAATAAACAGGTAACTTTCTTTGGAGTGGAAGCGGAGAGATCGCACCAGATGCCAATTCTAGATCTTATCACACCTGTGGTCACTGCAGCAGCAGGTGAATCCACTTTGTCCAAAAGGGATCTATTCCATTCAATTGCAAATGATCTAGATAAGACAGAGAACTGCAGCACGGGGACATAGCCGAGTTGGTCAGGTTGAGTGGTGATGAGTTTGCTATTTGGATGAATAAAGAAAGTCAAAAGTGTGAAAGATAAAAAACAAAAGGAGGAAGTGTGAAAAGTGAATGGGCCAAATTGAGGTGCATATGAAGACGTATGCTTTCTTCCAATTCATTAAATCGGGCTAATATGAATCAGGTGAATTGAGTTCTGCTTTTGGAAACTGGGTTAAGAAGGGGTGCACCGTTCCTGGAGGTACTGCAATACCAGGTCAATGCGTGGAGTGGACAGAGCAAGCTCTTTTTCCATCTCCCTGTTCTAAAAATCCATTTAATATATGGTCCCCAGATAGGGGACGTATCAGATATTAAACTGATAAGAACAGATACTACACTTGATCTTAGCCAAAAGGCCGAGAAGCGATAACCAGAATTGGTTTGGGCCTCGAGTGGCACCCTGGCCTATGCCGGACACATCTTAGGGAGAGAGAGCGAGAGGGAGACAAACCCACGCCTACACAAGACATTTTGTCACCCAAGCCAACCCTTGAAAAGGCTGCTTTGCAGAGCAAAAACAAGAAGAATGGTGCGTTTTGCAGCCGCCGCCCACTGCAATGAATCTGAATAACTCCTCCTTTAGGGCGCAAGCAACTCCCCTCCCCCTTGCAGTCTTTCCAATTCACGATACAAAAAGACGGACAGGACAGGTTGCCTGACTTTCCGTCACTGCCACCCTTTGCCATCCTTACCCGTAGAAAGCCCTTTCATCATCCCCAAACCCTAATCTTTTCCCTTTCCTTCCCAGCCCCCAAACCCTGCCCTCTGTACCTTTCTCACCACCCGCTTCCCTTCTCCTGTCATCCCCCTACCACCCGGGAAAAAAAGAGATTGCCCCCTCCTTCCACTAGCCCACCCTCCCACCCAAAGAACAACTTCTTCTGCGCAGCTTGTTTTCTAGGCAGCAGCGCTATTGTGATGTCATCGGGGGGCATTGTGACAAGCCGCCAGTGTTCCGTCTCTTCATGTTGTGCACAGTTCAAACGGAAAATACATCAACAGGCAGACTACAGAAAAGCTTACTATCAAAGGTTAGAGGGGGGCTTTCTCAGAGGGCTTTTTACAGTTTTTCTATTCCCAATTAGCCGTTTAAGTGTACTTATTGAAAGTAGTAATTCTTTCATAGGCCGCCCTTTCTTAGTATTTGACGTTCCTTATATTGCGGTATGAGGCTTCGCAGTAGGTTGCAAACATTCATCACCCATGACTGTCCCCAATTGAGCTCAGAAGCTCAATGTCTATCATGACCTCTCTTTTAGAATGTCCAAGAGCAAGCAAACTATTCCTCCAGGAGAGGGCGCCAACAGACTACTAAAGAGATCATCATTACTCAAAGAAAACCCCAAAAACCAATGCATGATAGGAATAAACAGGTAACTTTCTTTGGAGTGGAAGCGGAGAGATCGCACCAGATGCCAATTCTAGATCTTATCACACCTGTGGTCACTGCAGCAGCAGGTGAATCCACTTTGTCCAAAAGGGATCTATTCCATTCAATTGCAAATGATCTAGATAAGACAGAGAACTGCAGCACGGGGACATAGCCGAGTTGGTCAGGTTGAGTGGTGATGAGTTTGCTATTTGGATGAATAAAGAAAGTCAAAAGTGTGAAAGATAAAAAACAAAAGGAGGAAGTGTGAAAAGTGAATGGGCCAAATTGAGGTGCATATGAAGACGTATGCTTTCTTCCAATTCATTAAATCGGGCTAATATGAATCAGGTGAATTGAGTTCTGCTTTTGGAAACTGGGTTAAGAAGGGGTGCACCGTTCCTGGAGGTACTGCAATACCAGGTCAATGCGTGGAGTGGACAGAGCAAGCTCTTTTTCCATCTCCCTGTTCTAAAAATCCATTTAATATATGGTCCCCAGATAGGGGACGTATCAGATATTAAACTGATAAGAACAGATACTACACTTGATCTTAGCCAAAAGGCCGAGAAGCGATAACCAGAATTGGTTTGGGCCTCGAGTGGCACCCTGGCCTATGCCGGACACATCTTAGGGAGAGAGAGCGAGAGGGAGACAAACCCACGCCTACACAAGACATTTTGTCACCCAAGCCAACCCTTGAAAAGGCTGCTTTGCAGAGCAAAAACAAGAAGAATGGTGCGTTTTGCAGCCGCCGCCCACTGCAATGAATCTGAATAACTCCTCCTTTAGGGCGCAAGCAACTCCCCTCCCCCTTGCAGTCTTTCCAATTCACGATACAAAAAGACGGACAGGACAGGTTGCCTGACTTTCCGTCACTGCCACCCTTTGCCATCCTTACCCGTAGAAAGCCCTTTCATCATCCCCAAACCCTAATCTTTTCCCTTTCCTTCCCAGCCCCCAAACCCTGCCCTCTGTACCTTTCTCACCACCCGCTTCCCTTCTCCTGTCATCCCCCTACCACCCGGGAAAAAAAGAGATTGCCCCCTCCTTCCACTAGCCCACCCTCCCACCCAAAGAACAACTTCTTCTGCGCAGCTTGTTTTCTAGGCAGCAGCGCTATTGTGATGTCATCGGGGGGCATTGTGACAAGCCGCCAGTGTTCCGTCTCTTCATGTTGTGCACAGTTCAAACGGAAAATACATCAACAGGCAGACTACAGAAAAGCTTACTATCAAAGGTTAGAGGGGGGCTTTCTCAGAGGGCTTTTTACAGTTTTTCTATTCCCAATTAGCCGTTTAAGTGTACTTATTGAAAGTAGTAATTCTTTCATAGGCCGCCCTTTCTTAGTATTTGACGTTCCTTATATTGCGGTATGAGGCTTCGCAGTAGGTTGCAAACATTCATCACCCATGACTGTCCCCAATTGAGCTCAGAAGCTCAATGTCTATCATGACCTCTCTTTTAGAATGTCCAAGAGCAAGCAAACTATTCCTCCAGGAGAGGGCGCCAACAGACTACTAAAGAGATCATCATTACTCAAAGAAAACCCCAAAAACCAATGCATGATAGGAATAAACAGGTAACTTTCTTTGGAGTGGAAGCGGAGAGATCGCACCAGATGCCAATTCTAGATCTTATCACACCTGTGGTCACTGCAGCAGCAGGTGAATCCACTTTGTCCAAAAGGGATCTATTCCATTCAATTGCAAATGATCTAGATAAGACAGAGAACTGCAGCACGGGGACATAGCCGAGTTGGTCAGGTTGAGTGGTGATGAGTTTGCTATTTGGATGAATAAAGAAAGTCAAAAGTGTGAAAGATAAAAAACAAAAGGAGGAAGTGTGAAAAGTGAATGGGCCAAATTGAGGTGCATATGAAGACGTATGCTTTCTTCCAATTCATTAAATCGGGCTAATATGAATCAGGTGAATTGAGTTCTGCTTTTGGAAACTGGGTTAAGAAGGGGTGCACCGTTCCTGGAGGTACTGCAATACCAGGTCAATGCGTGGAGTGGACAGAGCAAGCTCTTTTTCCATCTCCCTGTTCTAAAAATCCATTTAATATATGGTCCCCAGATAGGGGACGTATCAGATATTAAACTGATAAGAACAGATTTTTGATTTAATGAAGCTTTCCAAAGCACCGCAAAAATGCATGACCGAAGTCACACCAAAAACAGTGCAAAGGCTAGGATTCGTGTGGACCCCTCCGTGAGAAGAGGATCCCCAAAAATCAACCCCGTCCCTCCGAGCCAGAAGGCCACAGCGAGGGTCAGGGATCTTCGGTGCTCCCCCAAGCCGAAGCCTGGTTGAGCCTTGTTGTTGCTCCCAGCGTCCACCGAGGCATCTTACCCAAGTGGAGTAGGGAGCTACTAGTCGTTGGTTTCGCAGCCGAGACTGCCCGGACCGTCAACCGGTGTTGGTTTCTCAGCCCAAGGCTGACCGGACCTCCAACCGGGTGTTGGTTTCTCAGCCCAAGGCTGACCGGACCTCCAACCGGGTGTTGGTTTCTCAGCCCAAGGCTAACCGGACCTCCAACCGGGTGTTGGTTTCTCAGCCAAAGCTGACCCGGACCTCCAACCGGGTGTTGGTTTCTCAGCCCAAAGCTGACCGGACTTCCGACCGGGATTATAAAAATTTCCCTTCTTAGCCAGAAGGCCAGGATAGGGCAATATGCTTGGAAAGTATGAATAGGCAAGGCGCGGCGTGCGACAGAGTCTGAGGCTTACCAGGGTCCCAACCTAGCAAGTTCAGACTCCCTCCAGGGTGTCCATTCCTGGGGCACATTGCACCATAACCCCCACACTTACTCAGTCTAATAGCCTCAATCCTGGTAGGGCCATGGTTTCCTCTAGATGGATATACTATCCTCCCAAAGTACTAACAAGTGCAACCTTCCAGTGTGCATTGCATCATTGTACTAAGGTGGCCGGAGCCTTAAACCACCTTTTCGAACGATACTACACTTGATCTTAGCCAAAAGGCCGAGAAGCGATAACCAGAATTGGTTTGGGCCTCGAGTGGCACCCTGGCCTATGCCGGACACATCTTAGGGAGAGAGAGCGAGAGGGAGACAAACCCACGCCTACACAAGACATTTTGTCACCCAAGCCAACCCTTGAAAAGGCTGCTTTGCAGAGCAAAAACAAGAAGAATGGTGCGTTTTGCAGCCGCCGCCCACTGCAATGAATCTGAATAACTCCTCCTTTAGGGCGCAAGCAACTCCCCTCCCCCTTGCAGTCTTTCCAATTCACGATACAAAAAGACGGACAGGACAGGTTGCCTGACTTTCCGTCACTGCCACCCTTTGCCATCCTTACCCGTAGAAAGCCCTTTCATCATCCCCAAACCCTAATCTTTTCCCTTTCCTTCCCAGCCCCCAAACCCTGCCCTCTGTACCTTTCTCACCACCCGCTTCCCTTCTCCTGTCATCCCCCTACCACCCGGGAAAAAAAGAGATTGCCCCCTCCTTCCACTAGCCCACCCTCCCACCCAAAGAACAACTTCTTCTGCGCAGCTTGTTTTCTAGGCAGCAGCGCTATTGTGATGTCATCGGGGGGCATTGTGACAAGCCGCCAGTGTTCCGTCTCTTCATGTTGTGCACAGTTCAAACGGAAAATACATCAACAGGCAGACTACAGAAAAGCTTACTATCAAAGGTTAGAGGGGGGCTTTCTCAGAGGGCTTTTTACAGTTTTTCTATTCCCAATTAGCCGTTTAAGTGTACTTATTGAAAGTAGTAATTCTTTCATAGGCCGCCCTTTCTTAGTATTTGACGTTCCTTATATTGCGGTATGAGGCTTCGCAGTAGGTTGCAAACATTCATCACCCATGACTGTCCCCAATTGAGCTCAGAAGCTCAATGTCTATCATGACCTCTCTTTTAGAATGTCCAAGAGCAAGCAAACTATTCCTCCAGGAGAGGGCGCCAACAGACTACTAAAGAGATCATCATTACTCAAAGAAAACCCCAAAAACCAATGCATGATAGGAATAAACAGGTAACTTTCTTTGGAGTGGAAGCGGAGAGATCGCACCAGATGCCAATTCTAGATCTTATCACACCTGTGGTCACTGCAGCAGCAGGTGAATCCACTTTGTCCAAAAGGGATCTATTCCATTCAATTGCAAATGATCTAGATAAGACAGAGAACTGCAGCACGGGGACATAGCCGAGTTGGTCAGGTTGAGTGGTGATGAGTTTGCTATTTGGATGAATAAAGAAAGTCAAAAGTGTGAAAGATAAAAAACAAAAGGAGGAAGTGTGAAAAGTGAATGGGCCAAATTGAGGTGCATATGAAGACGTATGCTTTCTTCCAATTCATTAAATCGGGCTAATATGAATCAGGTGAATTGAGTTCTGCTTTTGGAAACTGGGTTAAGAAGGGGTGCACCGTTCCTGGAGGTACTGCAATACCAGGTCAATGCGTGGAGTGGACAGAGCAAGCTCTTTTTCCATCTCCCTGTTCTAAAAATCCATTTAATATATGGTCCCCAGATAGGGGACGTATCAGATATTAAACTGATAAGAACAGATACTACACTTGATCTTAGCCAAAAGGCCGAGAAGCGATAACCAGAATTGGTTTGGGCCTCGAGTGGCACCCTGGCCTATGCCGGACACATCTTAGGGAGAGAGAGCGAGAGGGAGACAAACCCACGCCTACACAAGACATTTTGTCACCCAAGCCAACCCTTGAAAAGGCTGCTTTGCAGAGCAAAAACAAGAAGAATGGTGCGTTTTGCAGCCGCCGCCCACTGCAATGAATCTGAATAACTCCTCCTTTAGGGCGCAAGCAACTCCCCTCCCCCTTGCAGTCTTTCCAATTCACGATACAAAAAGACGGACAGGACAGGTTGCCTGACTTTCCGTCACTGCCACCCTTTGCCATCCTTACCCGTAGAAAGCCCTTTCATCATCCCCAAACCCTAATCTTTTCCCTTTCCTTCCCAGCCCCCAAACCCTGCCCTCTGTACCTTTCTCACCACCCGCTTCCCTTCTCCTGTCATCCCCCTACCACCCGGGAAAAAAAGAGATTGCCCCCTCCTTCAACTAGCCCACCCTCCCACCCAAAGAACAACTTCTTCTGCGCAGCTTGTTTTCTAGGCAGCAGCGCTATTGTGATGTCATCGGGGGGCATTGTGACAAGCCGCCAGTGTTCCGTCTCTTCATGTTGTGCACAGTTCAAACGGAAAATACATCAACAGGCAGACTACAGAAAAGCTTACTATCAAAGGTTAGAGGGGGGCTTTCTCAGAGGGCTTTTTACAGTTTTTCTATTCCCAATTAGCCGTTTAAGTGTACTTATTGAAAGTAGTAATTCTTTCATAGGCCGCCCTTTCTTAGTATTTGACGTTCCTTATATTGCGGTATGAGGCTTCGCAGTAGGTTGCAAACATTCATCACCCATGACTGTCCCCAATTGAGCTCAGAAGCTCAATGTCTATCATGACCTCTCTTTTAGAATGTCCAAGAGCAAGCAAACTATTCCTCCAGGAGAGGGCGCCAACAGACTACTAAAGAGATCATCATTACTCAAAGAAAACCCCAAAAACCAATGCATGATAGGAATAAACAGGTAACTTTCTTTGGAGTGGAAGCGGAGAGATCGCACCAGATGCCAATTCTAGATCTTATCACACCTGTGGTCACTGCAGCAGCAGGTGAATCCACTTTGTCCAAAAGGGATCTATTCCATTCAATTGCAAATGATCTAGATAAGACAGAGAACTGCAGCACGGGGACATAGCCGAGTTGGTCAGGTTGAGTGGTGATGAGTTTGCTATTTGGATGAATAAAGAAAGTCAAAAGTGTGAAAGATAAAAAACAAAAGGAGGAAGTGTGAAAAGTGAATGGGCCAAATTGAGGTGCATATGAAGACGTATGCTTTCTTCCAATTCATTAAATCGGGCTAATATGAATCAGGTGAATTGAGTTCTGCTTTTGGAAACTGGGTTAAGAAGGGGTGCACCGTTCCTGGAGGTACTGCAATACCAGGTCAATGCGTGGAGTGGACAGAGCAAGCTCTTTTTCCATCTCCCTGTTCTAAAAATCCATTTAATATATGGTCCCCAGATAGGGGACGTATCAGATATTAAACTGATAAGAACAGATACTACACTTGATCTTAGCCAAAAGGCCGAGAAGCGATAACCAGAATTGGTTTGGGCCTCGAGTGGCACCCTGGCCTATGCCGGACACATCTTAGGGAGAGAGAGCGAGAGGGAGACAAACCCACGCCTACACAAGACATTTTGTCACCCAAGCCAACCCTTGAAAAGGCTGCTTTGCAGAGCAAAAACAAGAAGAATGGTGCATTTTGCAGCCGCCGCCCACTGCAATGAATCTGAATAACTCCTCCTTTAGGGCGCAAGCAACTCCCCTCCCCCTTGCAGTCTTTCCAATTCACGATACAAAAAGACGGACAGGACAGGTTGCCTGACTTTCCGTCACTGCCACCCTTTGCCATCCTTACCCGTAGAAAGCCCTTTCATCATCCCCAAACCCTAATCTTTTCCCTTTCCTTCCCAGCCCCCAAACCCTGCCCTCTGTACCTTTCTCACCACCCGCTTCCCTTCTCCTGTCATCCCCCTACCACCCGGGAAAAAAAGAGATTGCCCCCTCCTTCCACTAGCCCACCCTCCCACCCAAAGAACAACTTCTTCTGCGCAGCTTGTTTTCTAGGCAGCAGCGCTATTGTGATGTCATCGGGGGGCATTGTGACAAGCCGCCAGTGTTCCGTCTCTTCATGTTGTGCACAGTTCAAACGGAAAATACATCAACAGGCAGACTACAGAAAAGCTTACTATCAAAGGTTAGAGGGGGGCTTTCTCAGAGGGCTTTTTACAGTTTTTCTATTCCCAATTAGCCGTTTAAGTGTACTTATTGAAAGTAGTAATTCTTTCATAGGCCGCCCTTTCTTAGTATTTGACGTTCCTTATATTGCGGTATGAGGCTTCGCAGTAGGTTGCAAACATTCATCACCCATGACTGTCCCCAATTGAGCTCAGAAGCTCAATGTCTATCATGACCTCTCTTTTAGAATGTCCAAGAGCAAGCAAACTATTCCTCCAGGAGAGGGCGCCAACAGACTACTAAAGAGATCATCATTACTCAAAGAAAACCCCAAAAACCAATGCATGATAGGAATAAACAGGTAACTTTCTTTGGAGTGGAAGCGGAGAGATCGCACCAGATGCCAATTCTAGATCTTATCACACCTGTGGTCACTGCAGCAGCAGGTGAATCCACTTTGTCCAAAAGGGATCTATTCCATTCAATTGCAAATGATCTAGATAAGACAGAGAACTGCAGCACGGGGACATAGCCGAGTTGGTCAGGTTGAGTGGTGATGAGTTTGCTATTTGGATGAATAAAGAAAGTCAAAAGTGTGAAAGATAAAAAACAAAAGGAGGAAGTGTGAAAAGTGAATGGGCCAAATTGAGGTGCATATGAAGACGTATGCTTTCTTCCAATTCATTAAATCGGGCTAATATGAATCAGGTGAATTGAGTTCTGCTTTTGGAAACTGGGTTAAGAAGGGGTGCACCGTTCCTGGAGGTACTGCAATACCAGGTCAATGCGTGGAGTGGACAGAGCAAGCTCTTTTTCCATCTCCCTGTTCTAAAAATCCATTTAATATATGGTCCCCAGATAGGGGACGTATCAGATATTAAACTGATAAGAACAGATACTACACTTGATCTTAGCCAAAAGGCCGAGAAGCGATAACCAGAATTGGTTTGGGCCTCGAGTGGCACCCTGGCCTATGCCGGACACATCTTAGGGAGAGAGAGCGAGAGGGAGACAAACCCACGCCTACACAAGACATTTTGTCACCCAAGCCAACCCTTGAAAAGGCTGCTTTGCAGAGCAAAAACAAGAAGAATGGTGCGTTTTGCAGCCGCCGCCCACTGCAATGAATCTGAATAACTCCTCCTTTAAGGCGCAAGCAACTCCCCTCCCCCTTGCAGTCTTTCCAATTCACGATACAAAAAGACGGACAGGACAGGTTGCCTGACTTTCCGTCACTGCCACCCTTTGCCATCCTTACCCGTAGAAAGCCCTTTCATCATCCCCAAACCCTAATCTTTTCCCTTTCCTTCCCAGCCCCCAAACCCTGCCCTCTGTACCTTTCTCACCACCCGCTTCCCTTCTCCTGTCATCCCCCTACCACCCGGGAAAAAAAGAGATTGCCCCCTCCTTCCACTAGCCCACCCTCCCACCCAAAGAACAACTTCTTCTGCGCAGCTTGTTTTCTAGGCAGCAGCGCTATTGTGATGTCATCGGGGGGCATTGTGACAAGCCGCCAGTGTTCCGTCTCTTCATGTTGTGCACAGTTCAAACGGAAAATACATCAACAGGCAGACTACAGAAAAGCTTACTATCAAAGGTTAGAGGGGGGCTTTCTCAGAGGGCTTTTTACAGTTTTTCTATTCCCAATTAGCCGTTTAAGTGTACTTATTGAAAGTAGTAATTCTTTCATAGGCCGCCCTTTCTTAGTATTTGACGTTCCTTATATTGCGGTATGAGGCTTCGCAGTAGGTTGCAAACATTCATCACCCATGACTGTCCCCAATTGAGCTCAGAAGCTCAATGTCTATCATGACCTCTCTTTTAGAATGTCCAAGAGCAAGCAAACTATTCCTCCAGGAGAGGGCGCCAACAGACTACTAAAGAGATCATCATTACTCAAAGAAAACCCCAAAAACCAATGCATGATAGGAATAAACAGGTAACTTTCTTTGGAGTGGAAGCGGAGAGATCGCACCAGATGCCAATTCTAGATCTTATCACACCTGTGGTCACTGCAGCAGCAGGTGAATCCACTTTGTCCAAAAGGGATCTATTCCATTCAATTGCAAATGATCTAGATAAGACAGAGAACTGCAGCACGGGGACATAGCCGAGTTGGTCAGGTTGAGTGGTGATGAGTTTGCTATTTGGATGAATAAAGAAAGTCAAAAGTGTGAAAGATAAAAAACAAAAGGAGGAAGTGTGAAAAGTGAATGGGCCAAATTGAGGTGCATATGAAGACGTATGCTTTCTTCCAATTCATTAAATCGGGCTAATATGAATCAGGTGAATTGAGTTCTGCTTTTGGAAACTGGGTTAAGAAGGGGTGCACCGTTCCTGGAGGTACTGCAATACCAGGTCAATGCGTGGAGTGGACAGAGCAAGCTCTTTTTCCATCTCCCTGTTCTAAAAATCCATTTAATATATGGTCCCCAGATAGGGGACGTATCAGATATTAAACTGATAAGAACAGATACTACACTTGATCTTAGCCAAAAGGCCGAGAAGCGATAACCAGAATTGGTTTGGGCCTCGAGTGGCACCCTGGCCTATGCCGGACACATCTTAGGGAGAGAGAGCGAGAGGGAGACAAACCCACGCCTACACAAGACATTTTGTCACCCAAGCCAACCCTTGAAAAGGCTGCTTTGCAGAGCAAAAACAAGAAGAATGGTGCGTTTTGCAGCCGCCGCCCACTGCAATGAATCTGAATAACTCCTCCTTTAGGGCGCAAGCAACTCCCCTCCCCCTTGCAGTCTTTCCAATTCACGATACAAAAAGACGGACAGGACAGGTTGCCTGACTTTCCGTCACTGCCACCCTTTGCCATCCTTACCCGTAGAAAGCCCTTTCATCATCCCCAAACCCTAATCTTTTCCCTTTCCTTCCCAGCCCCCAAACCCTGCCCTCTGTACCTTTCTCACCACCCGCTTCCCTTCTCCTGTCATCCCCCTACCACCCGGGAAAAAAAGAGATTGCCCCCTCCTTCCACTAGCCCACCCTCCCACCCAAAGAACAACTTCTTCTGCGCAGCTTGTTTTCTAGGCAGCAGCGCTATTGTGATGTCATCGGGGGGCATTGTGACAAGCCGCCAGTGTTCCGTCTCTTCATGTTGTGCACAGTTCAAACGGAAAATACATCAACAGGCAGACTACAGAAAAGCTTACTATCAAAGGTTAGAGGGGGGCTTTCTCAGAGGGCTTTTTACAGTTTTTCTATTCCCAATTAGCCGTTTAAGTGTACTTATTGAAAGTAGTAATTCTTTCATAGGCCGCCCTTTCTTAGTATTTGACGTTCCTTATATTGCGGTATGAGGCTTCGCAGTAGGTTGCAAACATTCATCACCCATGACTGTCCCCAATTGAGCTCAGAAGCTCAATGTCTATCATGACCTCTCTTTTAGAATGTCCAAGAGCAAGCAAACTATTCCTCCAGGAGAGGGCGCCAACAGACTACTAAAGAGATCATCATTACTCAAAGAAAACCCCAAAAACCAATGCATGATAGGAATAAACAGGTAACTTTCTTTGGAGTGGAAGCGGAGAGATCGCACCAGATGCCAATTCTAGATCTTATCACACCTGTGGTCACTGCAGCAGCAGGTGAATCCACTTTGTCCAAAAGGGATCTATTCCATTCAATTGCAAATGATCTAGATAAGACAGAGAACTGCAGCACGGGGACATAGCCGAGTTGGTCAGGTTGAGTGGTGATGAGTTTGCTATTTGGATGAATAAAGAAAGTCAAAAGTGTGAAAGATAAAAAACAAAAGGAGGAAGTGTGAAAAGTGAATGGGCCAAATTGAGGTGCATATGAAGACGTATGCTTTCTTCCAATTCATTAAATCGGGCTAATATGAATCAGGTGAATTGAGTTCTGCTTTTGGAAACTGGGTTAAGAAGGGGTGCACCGTTCCTGGAGGTACTGCAATACCAGGTCAATGCGTGGAGTGGACAGAGCAAGCTCTTTTTCCATCTCCCTGTTCTAAAAATCCATTTAATATATGGTCCCCAGATAGGGGACGTATCAGATATTAAACTGATAAGAACAGATACTACACTTGATCTTAGCCAAAAGGCCGAGAAGCGATAACCAGAATTGGTTTGGGCCTCGAGTGGCACCCTGGCCTATGCCGGACACATCTTAGGGAGAGAGAGCGAGAGGGAGACAAACCCACGCCTACACAAGACATTTTGTCACCCAAGCCAACCCTTGAAAAGGCTGCTTTGCAGAGCAAAAACAAGAAGAATGGTGCGTTTTGCAGCCGCCGCCCACTGCAATGAATCTGAATAACTCCTCCTTTAGGGCGCAAGCAACTCCCCTCCCCCTTGCAGTCTTTCCAATTCACGATACAAAAAGACGGACAGGACAGGTTGCCTGACTTTCCGTCACTGCCACCCTTTGCCATCCTTACCCGTAGAAAGCCCTTTCATCATCCCCAAACCCTAATCTTTTCCCTTTCCTTCCCAGCCCCCAAACCTGCCCTCTGTACCTTTCTCACCACCCGCTTCCCTTCTCCTGTCATCCCCCTACCACCCGGGAAAAAAAGAGATTGCCCCCTCCTTCCACTAGCCCACCCTCCCACCCAAAGAACAACTTCTTCTGCGCAGCTTGTTTTCTAGGCAGCAGCGCTATTGTGATGTCATCGGGGGGCATTGTGACAAGCCGCCAGTGTTCCGTCTCTTCATGTTGTGCACAGTTCAAACGGAAAATACATCAACAGGCAGACTACAGAAAAGCTTACTATCAAAGGTTAGAGGGGGGCTTTCTCAGAGGGCTTTTTACAGTTTTTCTATTCCCAATTAGCCGTTTAAGTGTACTTATTGAAAGTAGTAATTCTTTCATAGGCCGCCCTTTCTTAGTATTTGACGTTCCTTATATTGCGGTATGAGGCTTCGCAGTAGGTTGCAAACATTCATCACCCATGACTGTCCCCAATTGAGCTCAGAAGCTCAATGTCTATCATGACCTCTCTTTTAGAATGTCCAAGAGCAAGCAAACTATTCCTCCAGGAGAGGGCGCCAACAGACTACTAAAGAGATCATCATTACTCAAAGAAAACCCCAAAAACCAATGCATGATAGGAATAAACAGGTAACTTTCTTTGGAGTGGAAGCGGAGAGATCGCACCAGATGCCAATTCTAGATCTTATCACACCTGTGGTCACTGCAGCAGCAGGTGAATCCACTTTGTCCAAAAGGGATCTATTCCATTCAATTGCAAATGATCTAGATAAGACAGAGAACTGCAGCACGGGGACATAGCCGAGTTGGTCAGGTTGAGTGGTGATGAGTTTGCTATTTGGATGAATAAAGAAAGTCAAAAGTGTGAAAGATAAAAAACAAAAGGAGGAAGTGTGAAAAGTGAATGGGCCAAATTGAGGTGCATATGAAGACGTATGCTTTCTTCCAATTCATTAAATCGGGCTAATATGAATCAGGTGAATTGAGTTCTGCTTTTGGAAACTGGGTTAAGAAGGGGTGCACCGTTCCTGGAGGTACTGCAATACCAGGTCAATGCGTGGAGTGGACAGAGCAAGCTCTTTTTCCATCTCCCTGTTCTAAAAATCCATTTAATATATGGTCCCCAGATAGGGGACGTATCAGATATTAAACTGATAAGAACAGATACTACACTTGATCTTAGCCAAAAGGCCGAGAAGCGATAACCAGAATTGGTTTGGGCCTCGAGTGGCACCCTGGCCTATGCCGGACACATCTTAGGGAGAGAGAGCGAGAGGGAGACAAACCCACGCCTACACAAGACATTTTGTCACCCAAGCCAACCCTTGAAAAGGCTGCTTTGCAGAGCAAAAACAAGAAGAATGGTGCGTTTTGCAGCCGCCGCCCACTGCAATGAATCTGAATAACTCCTCCTTTAGGGCGCAAGCAACTCCCCTCCCCCTTGCAGTCTTTCCAATTCACGATACAAAAAGACGGACAGGACAGGTTGCCTGACTTTCCGTCACTGCCACCCTTTGCCATCCTTACCCGTAGAAAGCCCTTTCATCATCCCCAAACCCTAATCTTTTCCCTTTCCTTCCCAGCCCCCAAACCCTGCCCTCTGTACCTTTCTCACCACCCGCTTCCCTTCTCCTGTCATCCCCCTACCACCCGGGAAAAAAAGAGATTGCCCCCTCCTTCCACTAGCCCACCCTCCCACCCAAAGAACAACTTCTTCTGCGCAGCTTGTTTTCTAGGCAGCAGCGCTATTGTGATGTCATCGGGGGGCATTGTGACAAGCCGCCAGTGTTCCGTCTCTTCATGTTGTGCACAGTTCAAACGGAAAATACATCAACAGGCAGACTACAGAAAAGCTTACTATCAAAGGTTAGAGGGGGGCTTTCTCAGAGGGCTTTTTACAGTTTTTCTATTCCCAATTAGCCGTTTAAGTGTACTTATTGAAAGTAGTAATTCTTTCATAGGCCGCCCTTTCTTAGTATTTGACGTTCCTTATATTGCGGTATGAGGCTTCGCAGTAGGTTGCAAACATTCATCACCCATGACTGTCCCCAATTGAGCTCAGAAGCTCAATGTCTATCATGACCTCTCTTTTAGAATGTCCAAGAGCAAGCAAACTATTCCTCCAGGAGAGGGCGCCAACAGACTACTAAAGAGATCATCATTACTCAAAGAAAACCCCAAAAACCAATGCATGATAGGAATAAACAGGTAACTTTCTTTGGAGTGGAAGCGGAGAGATCGCACCAGATGCCAATTCTAGATCTTATCACACCTGTGGTCACTGCAGCAGCAGGTGAATCCACTTTGTCCAAAAGGGATCTATTCCATTCAATTGCAAATGATCTAGATAAGACAGAGAACTGCAGCACGGGGACATAGCCGAGTTGGTCAGGTTGAGTGGTGATGAGTTTGCTATTTGGATGAATAAAGAAAGTCAAAAGTGTGAAAGATAAAAAACAAAAGGAGGAAGTGTGAAAAGTGAATGGGCCAAATTGAGGTGCATATGAAGACGTATGCTTTCTTCCAATTCATTAAATCGGGCTAATATGAATCAGGTGAATTGAGTTCTGCTTTTGGAAACTGGGTTAAGAAGGGGTGCACCGTTCCTGGAGGTACTGCAATACCAGGTCAATGCGTGGAGTGGACAGAGCAAGCTCTTTTTCCATCTCCCTGTTCTAAAAATCCATTTAATATATGGTCCCCAGATAGGGGACGTATCAGATATTAAACTGATAAGAACAGATACTACACTTGATCTTAGCCAAAAGGCCGAGAAGCGATAACCAGAATTGGTTTGGGCCTCGAGTGGCACCCTGGCCTATGCCGGACACATCTTAGGGAGAGAGAGCGAGAGGGAGACAAACCCACGCCTACACAAGACATTTTGTCACCCAAGCCAACCCTTGAAAAGGCTGCTTTGCAGAGCAAAAACAAGAAGAATGGTGCGTTTTGCAGCCGCCGCCCACTGCAATGAATCTGAATAACTCCTCCTTTAGGGCGCAAGCAACTCCCCTCCCCCTTGCAGTCTTTCCAATTCACGATACAAAAAGACGGACAGGACAGGTTGCCTGACTTTCCGTCACTGCCACCCTTTGCCATCCTTACCCGTAGAAAGCCCTTTCATCATCCCCAAACCCTAATCTTTTCCCTTTCCTTCCCAGCCCCCAAACCCTGCCCTCTGTACCTTTCTCACCACCCGCTTCCCTTCTCCTGTCATCCCCCTACCACCCGGGAAAAAAAGAGATTGCCCCCTCCTTCCACTAGCCCACCCTCCCACCCAAAGAACAACTTCTTCTGCGCAGCTTGTTTTCTAGGCAGCAGCGCTATTGTGATGTCATCGGGGGGCATTGTGACAAGCCGCCAGTGTTCCGTCTCTTCATGTTGTGCACAGTTCAAACGGAAAATACATCAACAGGCAGACTACAGAATAGCTTACTATCAAAGGTTAGAGGGGGGCTTTCTCAGAGGGCTTTTTACAGTTTTTCTATTCCCAATTAGCCGTTTAAGTGTACTTATTGAAAGTAGTAATTCTTTCATAGGCCGCCCTTTCTTAGTATTTGACGTTCCTTATATTGCGGTATGAGGCTTCGCAGTAGGTTGCAAACATTCATCACCCATGACTGTCCCCAATTGAGCTCAGAAGCTCAATGTCTATCATGACCTCTCTTTTAGAATGTCCAAGAGCAAGCAAACTATTCCTCCAGGAGAGGGCGCCAACAGACTACTAAAGAGATCATCATTACTCAAAGAAAACCCCAAAAACCAATGCATGATAGGAATAAACAGGTAACTTTCTTTGGAGTGGAAGCGGAGAGATCGCACCAGATGCCAATTCTAGATCTTATCACACCTGTGGTCACTGCAGCAGCAGGTGAATCCACTTTGTCCAAAAGGGATCTATTCCATTCAATTGCAAATGATCTAGATAAGACAGAGAACTGCAGCACGGGGACATAGCCGAGTTGGTCAGGTTGAGTGGTGATGAGTTTGCTATTTGGATGAATAAAGAAAGTCAAAAGTGTGAAAGATAAAAAACAAAAGGAGGAAGTGTGAAAAGTGAATGGGCCAAATTGAGGTGCATATGAAGACGTATGCTTTCTTCCAATTCATTAAATCGGGCTAATATGAATCAGGTGAATTGAGTTCTGCTTTTGGAAACTGGGTTAAGAAGGGGTGCACCGTTCCTGGAGGTACTGCAATACCAGGTCAATGCGTGGAGTGGACAGAGCAAGCTCTTTTTCCATCTCCCTGTTCTAAAAATCCATTTAATATATGGTCCCCAGATAGGGGACGTATCAGATATTAAACTGATAAGAACAGATACTACACTTGATCTTAGCCAAAAGGCCGAGAAGCGATAACCAGAATTGGTTTGGGCCTCGAGTGGCACCCTGGCCTATGCCGGACACATCTTAGGGAGAGAGAGCGAGAGGGAGACAAACCCACGCCTACACAAGACATTTTGTCACCCAAGCCAACCCTTGAAAAGGCTGCTTTGCAGAGCAAAAACAAGAAGAATGGTGCGTTTTGCAGCCGCCGCCCACTGCAATGAATCTGAATAACTCCTCCTTTAGGGCGCAAGCAACTCCCCTCCCCCTTGCAGTCTTTCCAATTCACGATACAAAAAGACGGACAGGACAGGTTGCCTGACTTTCCGTCACTGCCACCCTTTGCCATCCTTACCCGTAGAAAGCCCTTTCATCATCCCCAAACCCTAATCTTTTCCCTTTCCTTCCCAGCCCCCAAACCCTGCCCTCTGTACCTTTCTCACCACCCGCTTCCCTTCTCCTGTCATCCCCCTACCACCCGGGAAAAAAAGAGATTGCCCCCTCCTTCCACTAGCCCACCCTCCCACCCAAAGAACAACTTCTTCTGCGCAGCTTGTTTTCTAGGCAGCAGCGCTATTGTGATGTCATCGGGGGGCATTGTGACAAGCCGCCAGTGTTCCGTCTCTTCATGTTGTGCACAGTTCAAACGGAAAATACATCAACAGGCAGACTACAGAAAAGCTTACTATCAAAGGTTAGAGGGGGGCTTTCTCAGAGGGCTTTTTACAGTTTTTCTATTCCCAATTAGCCGTTTAAGTGTACTTATTGAAAGTAGTAATTCTTTCATAGGCCGCCCTTTCTTAGTATTTGACGTTCCTTATATTGCGGTATGAGGCTTCGCAGTAGGTTGCAAACATTCATCACCCATGACTGTCCCCAATTGAGCTCAGAAGCTCAATGTCTATCATGACCTCTCTTTTAGAATGTCCAAGAGCAAGCAAACTATTCCTCCAGGAGAGGGCGCCAACAGACTACTAAAGAGATCATCATTACTCAAAGAAAACCCCAAAAACCAATGCATGATAGGAATAAACAGGTAACTTTCTTTGGAGTGGAAGCGGAGAGATCGCACCAGATGCCAATTCTAGATCTTATCACACCTGTGGTCACTGCAGCAGCAGGTGAATCCACTTTGTCCAAAAGGGATCTATTCCATTCAATTGCAAATGATCTAGATAAGACAGAGAACTGCAGCACGGGGACATAGCCGAGTTGGTCAGGTTGAGTGGTGATGAGTTTGCTATTTGGATGAATAAAGAAAGTCAAAAGTGTGAAAGATAAAAAACAAAAGGAGGAAGTGTGAAAAGTGAATGGGCCAAATTGAGGTGCATATGAAGACGTATGCTTTCTTCCAATTCATTAAATCGGGCTAATATGAATCAGGTGAATTGAGTTCTGCTTTTGGAAACTGGGTTAAGAAGGGGTGCACCGTTCCTGGAGGTACTGCAATACCAGGTCAATGCGTGGAGTGGACAGAGCAAGCTCTTTTTCCATCTCCCTGTTCTAAAAATCCATTTAATATATGGTCCCCAGATAGGGGACGTATCAGATATTAAACTGATAAGAACAGATACTACACTTGATCTTAGCCAAAAGGCCGAGAAGCGATAACCAGAATTGGTTTGGGCCTCGAGTGGCACCCTGGCCTATGCCGGACACATCTTAGGGAGAGAGAGCGAGAGGGAGACAAACCCACGCCTACACAAGACATTTTGTCACCCAAGCCAACCCTTGAAAAGGCTGCTTTGCAGAGCAAAAACAAGAAGAATGGTGCGTTTTGCAGCCGCCGCCCACTGCAATGAATCTGAATAACTCCTCCTTTAGGGCGCAAGCAACTCCCCTCCCCCTTGCAGTCTTTCCAATTCACGATACAAAAAGACGGACAGGACAGGTTGCCTGACTTTCCGTCACTGCCACCCTTTGCCATCCTTACCCGTAGAAAGCCCTTTCATCATCCCCAAACCCTAATCTTTTCCCTTTCCTTCCCAGCCCCCAAACCCTGCCCTCTGTACCTTTCTCACCACCCGCTTCCCTTCTCCTGTCATCCCCCTACCACCCGGGAAAAAAAGAGATTGCCCCCTCCTTCCACTAGCCCACCCTCCCACCCAAAGAACAACTTCTTCTGCGCAGCTTGTTTTCTAGGCAGCAGCGCTATTGTGATGTCATCGGGGGGCATTGTGACAAGCCGCCAGTGTTCCGTCTCTTCATGTTGTGCACAGTTCAAACGGAAAATACATCAACAGGCAGACTACAGAAAAGCTTACTATCAAAGGTTAGAGGGGGGCTTTCTCAGAGGGCTTTTTACAGTTTTTCTATTCCCAATTAGCCGTTTAAGTGTACTTATTGAAAGTAGTAATTCTTTCATAGGCCGCCCTTTCTTAGTATTTGACGTTCCTTATATTGCGGTATGAGGCTTCGCAGTAGGTTGCAAACATTCATCACCCATGACTGTCCCCAATTGAGCTCAGAAGCTCAATGTCTATCATGACCTCTCTTTTAGAATGTCCAAGAGCAAGCAAACTATTCCTCCAGGAGAGGGCGCCAACAGACTACTAAAGAGATCATCATTACTCAAAGAAAACCCCAAAAACCAATGCATGATAGGAATAAACAGGTAACTTTCTTTGGAGTGGAAGCGGAGAGATCGCACCAGATGCCAATTCTAGATCTTATCACACCTGTGGTCACTGCAGCAGCAGGTGAATCCACTTTGTCCAAAAGGGATCTATTCCATTCAATCGCAAATGATCTAGATAAGACAGAGAACTGCAGCACGGGGACATAGCCGAGTTGGTCAGGTTGAGTGGTGATGAGTTTGCTATTTGGATGAATAAAGAAAGTCAAAAGTGTGAAAGATAAAAAACAAAAGGAGGAAGTGTGAAAAGTGAATGGGCCAAATTGAGGTGCATATGAAGACGTATGCTTTCTTCCAATTCATTAAATCGGGCTAATATGAATCAGGTGAATTGAGTTCTGCTTTTGGAAACTGGGTTAAGAAGGGGTGCACCGTTCCTGGAGGTACTGCAATACCAGGTCAATGCGTGGAGTGGACAGAGCAAGCTCTTTTTCCATCTCCCTGTTCTAAAAATCCATTTAATATATGGTCCCCAGATAGGGGACGTATCAGATATTAAACTGATAAGAACAGATACTACACTTGATCTTAGCCAAAAGGCCGAGAAGCGATAACCAGAATTGGTTTGGGCCTCGAGTGGCACCCTGGCCTATGCCGGACACATCTTAGGGAGAGAGAGCGAGAGGGAGACAAACCCACGCCTACACAAGACATTTTGTCACCCAAGCCAACCCTTGAAAAGGCTGCTTTGCAGAGCAAAAACAAGAAGAATGGTGCGTTTTGCAGCCGCCGCCCACTGCAATGAATCTGAATAACTCCTCCTTTAGGGCGCAAGCAACTCCCCTCCCCCTTGCAGTCTTTCCAATTCACGATACAAAAAGACGGACAGGACAGGTTGCCTGACTTTCCGTCACTGCCACCCTTTGCCATCCTTACCCGTAGAAAGCCCTTTCATCATCCCCAAACCCTAATCTTTTCCCTTTCCTTCCCAGCCCCCAAACCCTGCCCTCTGTACCTTTCTCACCACCCGCTTCCCTTCTCCTGTCATCCCCCTACCACCCGGGAAAAAAAGAGATTGCCCCCTCCTTCCACTAGCCCACCCTCCCACCCAAAGAACAACTTCTTCTGCGCAGCTTGTTTTCTAGGCAGCAGCGCTATTGTGATGTCATCGGGGGGCATTGTGACAAGCCGCCAGTGTTCCGTCTCTTCATGTTGTGCACAGTTCAAACGGAAAATACATCAACAGGCAGACTACAGAAAAGCTTACTATCAAAGGTTAGAGGGGGGCTTTCTCAGAGGGCTTTTTACAGTTTTTCTATTCCCAATTAGCCGTTTAAGTGTACTTATTGAAAGTAGTAATTCTTTCATAGGCCGCCCTTTCTTAGTATTTGACGTTCCTTATATTGCGGTATGAGGCTTCGCAGTAGGTTGCAAACATTCATCACCCATGACTGTCCCCAATTGAGCTCAGAAGCTCAATGTCTATCATGACCTCTCTTTTAGAATGTCCAAGAGCAAGCAAACTATTCCTCCAGGAGAGGGCGCCAACAGACTACTAAAGAGATCATCATTACTCAAAGAAAACCCCAAAAACCAATGCATGATAGGAATAAACAGGTAACTTTCTTTGGAGTGGAAGCGGAGAGATCGCACCAGATGCCAATTCTAGATCTTATCACACCTGTGGTCACTGCAGCAGCAGGTGAATCCACTTTGTCCAAAAGGGATCTATTCCATTCAATTGCAAATGATCTAGATAAGACAGAGAACTGCAGCACGGGGACATAGCCGAGTTGGTCAGGTTGAGTGGTGATGAGTTTGCTATTTGGATGAATAAAGAAAGTCAAAAGTGTGAAAGATAAAAAACAAAAGGAGGAAGTGTGAAAAGTGAATGGGCCAAATTGAGGTGCATATGAAGACGTATGCTTTCTTCCAATTCATTAAATCGGGCTAATATGAATCAGGTGAATTGAGTTCTGCTTTTGGAAACTGGGTTAAGAAGGGGTGCACCGTTCCTGGAGGTACTGCAATACCAGGTCAATGCGTGGAGTGGACAGAGCAAGCTCTTTTTCCATCTCCCTGTTCTAAAAATCCATTTAATATATGGTCCCCAGATAGGGGACGTATCAGATATTAAACTGATAAGAACAGATACTACACTTGATCTTAGCCAAAAGGCCGAGAAGCGATAACCAGAATTGGTTTGGGCCTCGAGTGGCACCCTGGCCTATGCCGGACACATCTTAGGGAGAGAGAGCGAGAGGGAGACAAACCCACGCCTACACAAGACATTTTGTCACCCAAGCCAACCCTTGAAAAGGCTGCTTTGCAGAGCAAAAACAAGAAGAATGGTGCGTTTTGCAGCCGCCGCCCACTGCAATGAATCTGAATAACTCCTCCTTTAGGGCGCAAGCAACTCCCCTCCCCCTTGCAGTCTTTCCAATTCACGATACAAAAAGACGGACAGGACAGGTTGCCTGACTTTCCGTCACTGCCACCCTTTGCCATCCTTACCCGTAGAAAGCCCTTTCATCATCCCCAAACCCTAATCTTTTCCCTTTCCTTCCCAGCCCCCAAACCCTGCCCTCTGTACCTTTCTCACCACCCGCTTCCCTTCTCCTGTCATCCCCCTACCACCCGGGAAAAAAAGAGATTGCCCCCTCCTTCCACTAGCCCACCCTCCCACCCAAAGAACAACTTCTTCTGCGCAGCTTGTTTTCTAGGCAGCAGCGCTATTGTGATGTCATCGGGGGGCATTGTGACAAGCCGCCAGTGTTCCGTCTCTTCATGTTGTGCACAGTTCAAACGGAAAATACATCAACAGGCAGACTACAGAAAAGCTTACTATCAAAGGTTAGAGGGGGGCTTTCTCAGAGGGCTTTTTACAGTTTTTCTATTCCCAATTAGCCGTTTAAGTGTACTTATTGAAAGTAGTAATTCTTTCATAGGCCGCCCTTTCTTAGTATTTGACGTTCCTTATATTGCGGTATGAGGCTTCGCAGTAGGTTGCAAACATTCATCACCCATGACTGTCCCCAATTGAGCTCAGAAGCTCAATGTCTATCATGACCTCTCTTTTAGAATGTCCAAGAGCAAGCAAACTATTCCTCCAGGAGAGGGCGCCAACAGACTACTAAAGAGATCATCATTACTCAAAGAAAACCCCAAAAACCAATGCATGATAGGAATAAACAGGTAACTTTCTTTGGAGTGGAAGCGGAGAGATCGCACCAGATGCCAATTCTAGATCTTATCACACCTGTGGTCACTGCAGCAGCAGGTGAATCCACTTTGTCCAAAAGGGATCTATTCCATTCAATTGCAAATGATCTAGATAAGACAGAGAACTGCAGCACGGGGACATAGCCGAGTTGGTCAGGTTGAGTGGTGATGAGTTTGCTATTTGGATGAATAAAGAAAGTCAAAAGTGTGAAAGATAAAAAACAAAAGGAGGAAGTGTGAAAAGTGAATGGGCCAAATTGAGGTGCATATGAAGACGTATGCTTTCTTCCAATTCATTAAATCGGGCTAATATGAATCAGGTGAATTGAGTTCTGCTTTTGGAAACTGGGTTAAGAAGGGGTGCACCGTTCCTGGAGGTACTGCAATACCAGGTCAATGCGTGGAGTGGACAGAGCAAGCTCTTTTTCCATCTCCCTGTTCTAAAAATCCATTTAATATATGGTCCCCAGATAGGGGACGTATCAGATATTAAACTGATAAGAACAGATACTACACTTGATCTTAGCCAAAAGGCCG
Source organism: Anomaloglossus baeobatrachus (assembly GCF_048569485.1). Taxonomy (NCBI): domain Eukaryota; kingdom Metazoa; phylum Chordata; class Amphibia; order Anura; family Aromobatidae; genus Anomaloglossus; species Anomaloglossus baeobatrachus. The sequence continues at coordinate 295,766 of NW_027443076.1, forward strand.
AGAAGCGATAACCAGAATTGGTTTGGGCCTCGAGTGGCACCCTGGCCTATGCCGGACACATCTTAGGGAGAGAGAGCGAGAGGGAGACAAACCCACGCCTACACAAGACATTTTGTCACCCAAGCCAACCCTTGAAAAGGCTGCTTTGCAGAGCAAAAACAAGAAGAATGGTGCGTTTTGCAGCCGCCGCCCACTGCAATGAATCTGAATAACTCCTCCTTTAGGGCGCAAGCAACTCCCCTCCCCCTTGCAGTCTTTCCAATTCACGATACAAAAAGACGGACAGGACAGGTTGCCTGACTTTCCGTCACTGCCACCCTTTGCCATCCTTACCCGTAGAAAGCCCTTTCATCATCCCCAAACCCTAATCTTTTCCCTTTCCTTCCCAGCCCCCAAACCCTGCCCTCTGTACCTTTCTCACCACCCGCTTCCCTTCTCCTGTCATCCCCCTACCACCCGGGAAAAAAAGAGATTGCCCCCTCCTTCCACTAGCCCACCCTCCCACCCAAAGAACAACTTCTTCTGCGCAGCTTGTTTTCTAGGCAGCAGCGCTATTGTGATGTCATCGGGGGGCATTGTGACAAGCCGCCAGTGTTCCGTCTCTTCATGTTGTGCACAGTTCAAACGGAAAATACATCAACAGGCAGACTACAGAAAAGCTTACTATCAAAGGTTAGAGGGGGGCTTTCTCAGAGGGCTTTTTACAGTTTTTCTATTCCCAATTAGCCGTTTAAGTGTACTTATTGAAAGTAGTAATTCTTTCATAGGCCGCCCTTTCTTAGTATTTGACGTTCCTTATATTGCGGTATGAGGCTTCGCAGTAGGTTGCAAACATTCATCACCCATGACTGTCCCCAATTGAGCTCAGAAGCTCAATGTCTATCATGACCTCTCTTTTAGAATGTCCAAGAGCAAGCAAACTATTCCTCCAGGAGAGGGCGCCAACAGACTACTAAAGAGATCATCATTACTCAAAGAAAACCCCAAAAACCAATGCATGATAGGAATAAACAGGTAACTTTCTTTGGAGTGGAAGCGGAGAGATCGCACCAGATGCCAATTCTAGATCTTATCACACCTGTGGTCACTGCAGCAGCAGGTGAATCCACTTTGTCCAAAAGGGATCTATTCCATTCAATTGCAAATGATCTAGATAAGACAGAGAACTGCAGCACGGGGACATAGCCGAGTTGGTCAGGTTGAGTGGTGATGAGTTTGCTATTTGGATGAATAAAGAAAGTCAAAAGTGTGAAAGATAAAAAACAAAAGGAGGAAGTGTGAAAAGTGAATGGGCCAAATTGAGGTGCATATGAAGACGTATGCTTTCTTCCAATTCATTAAATCGGGCTAATATGAATCAGGTGAATTGAGTTCTGCTTTTGGAAACTGGGTTAAGAAGGGGTGCACCGTTCCTGGAGGTACTGCAATACCAGGTCAATGCGTGGAGTGGACAGAGCAAGCTCTTTTTCCATCTCCCTGTTCTAAAAATCCATTTAATATATGGTCCCCAGATAGGGGACGTATCAGATATTAAACTGATAAGAACAGATACTACACTTGATCTTAGCCAAAAGGCCGAGAAGCGATAACCAGAATTGGTTTGGGCCTCGAGTGGCACCCTGGCCTATGCCGGACACATCTTAGGGAGAGAGAGCGAGAGGGAGACAAACCCACGCCTACACAAGACATTTTGTCACCCAAGCCAACCCTTGAAAAGGCTGCTTTGCAGAGCAAAAACAAGAAGAATGGTGCGTTTTGCAGCCGCCGCCCACTGCAATGAATCTGAATAACTCCTCCTTTAGGGCGCAAGCAACTCCCCTCCCCCTTGCAGTCTTTCCAATTCACGATACAAAAAGACGGACAGGACAGGTTGCCTGACTTTCCGTCACTGCCACCCTTTGCCATCCTTACCCGTAGAAAGCCCTTTCATCATCCCCAAACCCTAATCTTTTCCCTTTCCTTCCCAGCCCCCAAACCCTGCCCTCTGTACCTTTCTCACCACCCGCTTCCCTTCTCCTGTCATCCCCCTACCACCCGGGAAAAAAAGAGATTGCCCCCTCCTTCCACTAGCCCACCCTCCCACCCAAAGAACAACTTCTTCTGCGCAGCTTGTTTTCTAGGCAGCAGCGCTATTGTGATGTCATCGGGGGGCATTGTGACAAGCCGCCAGTGTTCCGTCTCTTCATGTTGTGCACAGTTCAAACGGAAAATACATCAACAGGCAGACTACAGAAAAGCTTACTATCAAAGGTTAGAGGGGGGCTTTCTCAGAGGGCTTTTTACAGTTTTTCTATTCCCAATTAGCCGTTTAAGTGTACTTATTGAAAGTAGTAATTCTTTCATAGGCCGCCCTTTCTTAGTATTTGACGTTCCTTATATTGCGGTATGAGGCTTCGCAGTAGGTTGCAAACATTCATCACCCATGACTGTCCCCAATTGAGCTCAGAAGCTCAATGTCTATCATGACCTCTCTTTTAGAATGTCCAAGAGCAAGCAAACTATTCCTCCAGGAGAGGGCGCCAACAGACTACTAAAGAGATCATCATTACTCAAAGAAAACCCCAAAAACCAATGCATGATAGGAATAAACAGGTAACTTTCTTTGGAGTGGAAGCGGAGAGATCGCACCAGATGCCAATTCTAGATCTTATCACACCTGTGGTCACTGCAGCAGCAGGTGAATCCACTTTGTCCAAAAGGGATCTATTCCATTCAATTGCAAATGATCTAGATAAGACAGAGAACTGCAGCACGGGGACATAGCCGAGTTGGTCAGGTTGAGTGGTGATGAGTTTGCTATTTGGATGAATAAAGAAAGTCAAAAGTGTGAAAGATAAAAAACAAAAGGAGGAAGTGTGAAAAGTGAATGGGCCAAATTGAGGTGCATATGAAGACGTATGCTTTCTTCCAATTCATTAAATCGGGCTAATATGAATCAGGTGAATTGAGTTCTGCTTTTGGAAACTGGGTTAAGAAGGGGTGCACCGTTCCTGGAGGTACTGCAATACCAGGTCAATGCGTGGAGTGGACAGAGCAAGCTCTTTTTCCATCTCCCTGTTCTAAAAATCCATTTAATATATGGTCCCCAGATAGGGGACGTATCAGATATTAAACTGATAAGAACAGATACTACACTTGATCTTAGCCAAAAGGCCGAGAAGCGATAACCAGAATTGGTTTGGGCCTCGAGTGGCACCCTGGCCTATGCCGGACACATCTTAGGGAGAGAGAGCGAGAGGGAGACAAACCCACGCCTACACAAGACATTTTGTCACCCAAGCCAACCCTTGAAAAGGCTGCTTTGCAGAGCAAAAACAAGAAGAATGGTGCGTTTTGCAGCCGCCGCCCACTGCAATGAATCTGAATAACTCCTCCTTTAGGGCGCAAGCAACTCCCCTCCCCCTTGCAGTCTTTCCAATTCACGATACAAAAAGACGGACAGGACAGGTTGCCTGACTTTCCGTCACTGCCACCCTTTGCCATCCTTACCCGTAGAAAGCCCTTTCATCATCCCCAAACCCTAATCTTTTCCCTTTCCTTCCCAGCCCCCAAACCCTGCCCTCTGTACCTTTCTCACCACCCGCTTCCCTTCTCCTGTCATCCCCCTACCACCCGGGAAAAAAAGAGATTGCCCCCTCCTTCCACTAGCCCACCCTCCCACCCAAAGAACAACTTCTTCTGCGCAGCTTGTTTTCTAGGCAGCAGCGCTATTGTGATGTCATCGGGGGGCATTGTGACAAGCCGCCAGTGTTCCGTCTCTTCATGTTGTGCACAGTTCAAACGGAAAATACATCAACAGGCAGACTACAGAAAAGCTTACTATCAAAGGTTAGAGGGGGGCTTTCTCAGAGGGCTTTTTACAGTTTTTCTATTCCCAATTAGCCGTTTAAGTGTACTTATTGAAAGTAGTAATTCTTTCATAGGCCGCCCTTTCTTAGTATTTGACGTTCCTTATATTGCGGTATGAGGCTTCGCAGTAGGTTGCAAACATTCATCACCCATGACTGTCCCCAATTGAGCTCAGAAGCTCAATGTCTATCATGACCTCTCTTTTAGAATGTCCAAGAGCAAGCAAACTATTCCTCCAGGAGAGGGCGCCAACAGACTACTAAAGAGATCATCATTACTCAAAGAAAACCCCAAAAACCAATGCATGATAGGAATAAACAGGTAACTTTCTTTGGAGTGGAAGCGGAGAGATCGCACCAGATGCCAATTCTAGATCTTATCACACCTGTGGTCACTGCAGCAGCAGGTGAATCCACTTTGTCCAAAAGGGATCTATTCCATTCAATTGCAAATGATCTAGATAAGACAGAGAACTGCAGCACGGGGACATAGCCGAGTTGGTCAGGTTGAGTGGTGATGAGTTTGCTATTTGGATGAATAAAGAAAGTCAAAAGTGTGAAAGATAAAAAACAAAAGGAGGAAGTGTGAAAAGTGAATGGGCCAAATTGAGGTGCATATGAAGACGTATGCTTTCTTCCAATTCATTAAATCGGGCTAATATGAATCAGGTGAATTGAGTTCTGCTTTTGGAAACTGGGTTAAGAAGGGGTGCACCGTTCCTGGAGGTACTGCAATACCAGGTCAATGCGTGGAGTGGACAGAGCAAGCTCTTTTTCCATCTCCCTGTTCTAAAAATCCATTTAATATATGGTCCCCAGATAGGGGACGTATCAGATATTAAACTGATAAGAACAGATACTACACTTGATCTTAGCCAAAAGGCCGAGAAGCGATAACCAGAATTGGTTTGGGCCTCGAGTGGCACCCTGGCCTATGCCGGACACATCTTAGGGAGAGAGAGCGAGAGGGAGACAAACCCACGCCTACACAAGACATTTTGTCACCCAAGCCAACCCTTGAAAAGGCTGCTTTGCAGAGCAAAAACAAGAAGAATGGTGCGTTTTGCAGCCGCCGCCCACTGCAATGAATCTGAATAACTCCTCCTTTAGGGCGCAAGCAACTCCCCTCCCCCTTGCAGTCTTTCCAATTCACGATACAAAAAGACGGACAGGACAGGTTGCCTGACTTTCCGTCACTGCCACCCTTTGCCATCCTTACCCGTAGAAAGCCCTTTCATCATCCCCAAACCCTAATCTTTTCCCTTTCCTTCCCAGCCCCCAAACCCTGCCCTCTGTACCTTTCTCACCACCCGCTTCCCTTCTCCTGTCATCCCCCTACCACCCGGGAAAAAAAGAGATTGCCCCCTCCTTCCACTAGCCCACCCTCCCACCCAAAGAACAACTTCTTCTGCGCAGCTTGTTTTCTAGGCAGCAGCGCTATTGTGATGTCATCGGGGGGCATTGTGACAAGCCGCCAGTGTTCCGTCTCTTCATGTTGTGCACAGTTCAAACGGAAAATACATCAACAGGCAGACTACAGAAAAGCTTACTATCAAAGGTTAGAGGGGGGCTTTCTCAGAGGGCTTTTTACAGTTTTTCTATTCCCAATTAGCCGTTTAAGTGTACTTATTGAAAGTAGTAATTCTTTCATAGGCCGCCCTTTCTTAGTATTTGACGTTCCTTATATTGCGGTATGAGGCTTCGCAGTAGGTTGCAAACATTCATCACCCATGACTGTCCCCAATTGAGCTCAGAAGCTCAATGTCTATCATGACCTCTCTTTTAGAATGTCCAAGAGCAAGCAAACTATTCCTCCAGGAGAGGGCGCCAACAGACTACTAAAGAGATCATCATTACTCAAAGAAAACCCCAAAAACCAATGCATGATAGGAATAAACAGGTAACTTTCTTTGGAGTGGAAGCGGAGAGATCGCACCAGATGCCAATTCTAGATCTTATCACACCTGTGGTCACTGCAGCAGCAGGTGAATCCACTTTGTCCAAAAGGGATCTATTCCATTCAATTGCAAATGATCTAGATAAGACAGAGAACTGCAGCACGGGGACATAGCCGAGTTGGTCAGGTTGAGTGGTGATGAGTTTGCTATTTGGATGAATAAAGAAAGTCAAAAGTGTGAAAGATAAAAAACAAAAGGAGGAAGTGTGAAAAGTGAATGGGCCAAATTGAGGTGCATATGAAGACGTATGCTTTCTTCCAATTCATTAAATCGGGCTAATATGAATCAGGTGAATTGAGTTCTGCTTTTGGAAACTGGGTTAAGAAGGGGTGCACCGTTCCTGGAGGTACTGCAATACCAGGTCAATGCGTGGAGTGGACAGAGCAAGCTCTTTTTCCATCTCCCTGTTCTAAAAATCCATTTAATATATGGTCCCCAGATAGGGGACGTATCAGATATTAAACTGATAAGAACAGATACTACACTTGATCTTAGCCAAAAGGCCGAGAAGCGATAACCAGAATTGGTTTGGGCCTCGAGTGGCACCCTGGCCTATGCCGGACACATCTTAGGGAGAGAGAGCGAGAGGGAGACAAACCCACGCCTACACAAGACATTTTGTCACCCAAGCCAACCCTTGAAAAGGCTGCTTTGCAGAGCAAAAACAAGAAGAATGGTGCGTTTTGCAGCCGCCGCCCACTGCAATGAATCTGAATAACTCCTCCTTTAGGGCGCAAGCAACTCCCCTCCCCCTTGCAGTCTTTCCAATTCACGATACAAAAAGACGGACAGGACAGGTTGCCTGACTTTCCGTCACTGCCACCCTTTGCCATCCTTACCCGTAGAAAGCCCTTTCATCATCCCCAAACCCTAATCTTTTCCCTTTCCTTCCCAGCCCCCAAACCCTGCCCTCTGTACCTTTCTCACCACCCGCTTCCCTTCTCCTGTCATCCCCCTACCACCCGGGAAAAAAAGAGATTGCCCCCTCCTTCCACTAGCCCACCCTCCCACCCAAAGAACAACTTCTTCTGCGCAGCTTGTTTTCTAGGCAGCAGCGCTATTGTGATGTCATCGGGGGGCATTGTGACAAGCCGCCAGTGTTCCGTCTCTTCATGTTGTGCACAGTTCAAACGGAAAATACATCAACAGGCAGACTACAGAAAAGCTTACTATCAAAGGTTAGAGGGGGGCTTTCTCAGAGGGCTTTTTACAGTTTTTCTATTCCCAATTAGCCGTTTAAGTGTACTTATTGAAAGTAGTAATTCTTTCATAGGCCGCCCTTTCTTAGTATTTGACGTTCCTTATATTGCGGTATGAGGCTTCGCAGTAGGTTGCAAACATTCATCACCCATGACTGTCCCCAATTGAGCTCAGAAGCTCAATGTCTATCATGACCTCTCTTTTAGAATGTCCAAGAGCAAGCAAACTATTCCTCCAGGAGAGGGCGCCAACAGACTACTAAAGAGATCATCATTACTCAAAGAAAACCCCAAAAACCAATGCATGATAGGAATAAACAGGTAACTTTCTTTGGAGTGGAAGCGGAGAGATCGCACCAGATGCCAATTCTAGATCTTATCACACCTGTGGTCACTGCAGCAGCAGGTGAATCCACTTTGTCCAAAAGGGATCTATTCCATTCAATTGCAAATGATCTAGATAAGACAGAGAACTGCAGCACGGGGACATAGCCGAGTTGGTCAGGTTGAGTGGTGATGAGTTTGCTATTTGGATGAATAAAGAAAGTCAAAAGTGTGAAAGATAAAAAACAAAAGGAGGAAGTGTGAAAAGTGAATGGGCCAAATTGAGGTGCATATGAAGACGTATGCTTTCTTCCAATTCATTAAATCGGGCTAATATGAATCAGGTGAATTGAGTTCTGCTTTTGGAAACTGGGTTAAGAAGGGGTGCACCGTTCCTGGAGGTACTGCAATACCAGGTCAATGCGTGGAGTGGACAGAGCAAGCTCTTTTTCCATCTCCCTGTTCTAAAAATCCATTTAATATATGGTCCCCAGATAGGGGACGTATCAGATATTAAACTGATAAGAACAGATACTACACTTGATCTTAGCCAAAAGGCCGAGAAGCGATAACCAGAATTGGTTTGGGCCTCGAGTGGCACCCTGGCCTATGCCGGACACATCTTAGGGAGAGAGAGCGAGAGGGAGACAAACCCACGCCTACACAAGACATTTTGTCACCCAAGCCAACCCTTGAAAAGGCTGCTTTGCAGAGCAAAAACAAGAAGAATGGTGCGTTTTGCAGCCGCCGCCCACTGCAATGAATCTGAATAACTCCTCCTTTAGGGCGCAAGCAACTCCCCTCCCCCTTGCAGTCTTTCCAATTCACGATACAAAAAGACGGACAGGACAGGTTGCCTGACTTTCCGTCACTGCCACCCTTTGCCATCCTTACCCGTAGAAAGCCCTTTCATCATCCCCAAACCCTAATCTTTTCCCTTTCCTTCCCAGCCCCCAAACCCTGCCTCTGTACCTTTCTCACCACCCGCTTCCCTTCTCCTGTCATCCCCCTACCACCCGGGAAAAAAAGAGATTGCCCCCTCCTTCCACTAGCCCACCCTCCCACCCAAAGAACAACTTCTTCTGCGCAGCTTGTTTTCTAGGCAGCAGCGCTATTGTGATGTCATCGGGGGGCATTGTGACAAGCCGCCAGTGTTCCGTCTCTTCATGTTGTGCACAGTTCAAACGGAAAATACATCAACAGGCAGACTACAGAAAAGCTTACTATCAAAGGTTAGAGGGGGGCTTTCTCAGAGGGCTTTTTACAGTTTTTCTATTCCCAATTAGCCGTTTAAGTGTACTTATTGAAAGTAGTAATTCTTTCATAGGCCGCCCTTTCTTAGTATTTGACGTTCCTTATATTGCGGTATGAGGCTTCGCAGTAGGTTGCAAACATTCATCACCCATGACTGTCCCCAATTGAGCTCAGAAGCTCAATGTCTATCATGACCTCTCTTTTAGAATGTCCAAGAGCAAGCAAACTATTCCTCCAGGAGAGGGCGCCAACAGACTACTAAAGAGATCATCATTACTCAAAGAAAACCCCAAAAACCAATGCATGATAGGAATAAACAGGTAACTTTCTTTGGAGTGGAAGCGGAGAGATCGCACCAGATGCCAATTCTAGATCTTATCACACCTGTGGTCACTGCAGCAGCAGGTGAATCCACTTTGTCCAAAAGGGATCTATTCCATTCAATTGCAAATGATCTAGATAAGACAGAGAACTGCAGCACGGGGACATAGCCGAGTTGGTCAGGTTGAGTGGTGATGAGTTTGCTATTTGGATGAATAAAGAAAGTCAAAAGTGTGAAAGATAAAAAACAAAAGGAGGAAGTGTGAAAAGTGAATGGGCCAAATTGAGGTGCATATGAAGACGTATGCTTTCTTCCAATTCATTAAATCGGGCTAATATGAATCAGGTGAATTGAGTTCTGCTTTTGGAAACTGGGTTAAGAAGGGGTGCACCGTTCCTGGAGGTACTGCAATACCAGGTCAATGCGTGGAGTGGACAGAGCAAGCTCTTTTTCCATCTCCCTGTTCTAAAAATCCATTTAATATATGGTCCCCAGATAGGGGACGTATCAGATATTAAACTGATAAGAACAGATACTACACTTGATCTTAGCCAAAAGGCCGAGAAGCGATAACCAGAATTGGTTTGGGCCTCGAGTGGCACCCTGGCCTATGCCGGACACATCTTAGGGAGAGAGAGCGAGAGGGAGACAAACCCACGCCTACACAAGACATTTTGTCACCCAAGCCAACCCTTGAAAAGGCTGCTTTGCAGAGCAAAAACAAGAAGAATGGTGCGTTTTGCAGCCGCCGCCCACTGCAATGAATCTGAATAACTCCTCCTTTAGGGCGCAAGCAACTCCCCTCCCCCTTGCAGTCTTTCCAATTCACGATACAAAAAGACGGACAGGACAGGTTGCCTGACTTTCCGTCACTGCCACCCTTTGCCATCCTTACCCGTAGAAAGCCCTTTCATCATCCCCAAACCCTAATCTTTTCCTTTCCTTCCCAGCCCCCAAACCCTGCCCTCTGTACCTTTCTCACCACCCGCTTCCCTTCTCCTGTCATCCCCCTACCACCCGGGAAAAAAAGAGATTGCCCCCTCCTTCCACTAGCCCACCCTCCCACCCAAAGAACAACTTCTTCTGCGCAGCTTGTTTTCTAGGCAGCAGCGCTATTGTGATGTCATCGGGGGGCATTGTGACAAGCCGCCAGTGTTCCGTCTCTTCATGTTGTGCACAGTTCAAACGGAAAATACATCAACAGGCAGACTACAGAAAAGCTTACTATCAAAGGTTAGAGGGGGGCTTTCTCAGAGGGCTTTTTACAGTTTTTCTATTCCCAATTAGCCGTTTAAGTGTGTACTTATTGAAAGTAGTAATTCTTTCATAGGCCGCCCTTTCTTAGTATTTGACGTTCCTTATATTGCGGTATGAGGCTTCGCAGTAGGTTGCAAACATTCATCACCCATGACTGTCCCCAATTGAGCTCAGAAGCTCAATGTCTATCATGACCTCTCTTTTAGAATGTCCAAGAGCAAGCAAACTATTCCTCCAGGAGAGGGCGCCAACAGACTACTAAAGAGATCATCATTACTCAAAGAAAACCCCAAAAACCAATGCATGATAGGAATAAACAGGTAACTTTCTTTGGAGTGGAAGCGGAGAGATCGCACCAGATGCCAATTCTAGATCTTATCACACCTGTGGTCACTGCAGCAGCAGGTGAATCCACTTTGTCCAAAAGGGATCTAT